>NW_020194009.1:383279-778874 GCF_002847045.1 Aspergillus candidus | reverse complement strand
AGCTTAAGCTAGATTAGGATAAACTAGTTTTATACTTATAATTATTATAAAAAGTTATTAATTTAAATCTAGTATTAAGTTTATAAAATTAGAATCTAGTTATATTCTAAGTATATATATAAAGTAAAAAGACTTTATAAATAAATTAAGTTATAAAATATAAGAGTCTTACCTAGTTAAACTTATTAATTTATTATATTTTAATTAACTAGTAGATTATCTTTACTAGCTATTTAATACTAGCTATAAAGATCTCTAGTAAGAACTCTTATATAAGATCTAGTATTATTATTAATAGAATAATAGTTTTAAAGACATGTTCTTACAGGAACTTAGATTATTATATAAGCTTTAGCTAGAGAGATATCTTTATTACTATCTTAATATCTAGATCTAGTACTTACTTTATCTTAATTTTTATTAAATAAGTATCTTATACTAGAGCTTTCTTTACTTATATAAAAATAATCTTAGTCTTACTTATAATAACTATTTAAGATATATATAAAATAAATATAAATAAGATAATTTAAAAAAAATTATTACTTATTCTAGTTTTAAAAAAATACTAGTAACTTATAATTTATAATAAGACTAGAAAATTCTTATTTTCTTTTTATAAATACTTACAGGGCTAGTTATCCTGATATATCTTATAATAATATTATAAAAGAATACTAGTAAATTATAAGATATAAAAATAATATAAGTAATAATAGCCCTGATAAACTAGTAATTCAGGAATTAAAGAATTTTCTAAAAATAATACTAAATAAAGCTTATAAGCTAGATTAATTTATAAATATTATAATATAAAGACTAGTATAATCTTATAAAAAGATTTTATAATAATAATAAGATAATAGGTATAATAATTAGTAAGATAAGTAAGTAACTTAATTAGATATATAATCTAATTATATAAGTAGTAAATCTAGAAAGAGTAGGACTTCTTATAAGTAAAGAGATTTATAATAATAATATAATAAATAAATAGATTAGTAAGTTAATTAATTAATAAGTTAAGTAGTATCAGGGATTCAGAGAGAAGGAAGAGAAGAAAAAAAAAAAAAAAAAATATTACTAGTATCTTAATTCTCTCGCGATTACTTAGAAGAAGTAGAGAAAAGAAGAAAGTAATTAAAAGTATCTAGGCAGGCAAGGCAGTAGTGTAGAGAGAATCTCACAGGTAGGGCTACCCACAGGCATGGGGGCGCGACTAATAAGAACATGAAGAAATACAGTGTACGTAGACTGGATTACATACTAGGGTATAGAGTTACAGTCATGTTAACTCACTCTTGTTATAGATTGAATACTGGAGATCCTGTTGTGGGGCCCAAGGCCTGAAATTGTAAAGTGGATGTGCATGTGAATGATCCATTTCAAGAAGGTAAAAGCGCTGGTGATCTAGCTGTCAACTAAGAAAAATATAGTATCATGCCTGAACTGGCGTCATAGCTTCTTAGTGTAGTGGTACTGTTTGACAACAAGCCACCCTGAGGCACGCTTTCCCTTACTAGGCTAATCAGCTAACAGATGGCGAACGGCCACATCAACCGATCAGGGTCTTCGCAGGTGGCTGGGTGCAGAATAAAGAGGTTTCAGAGCTTCAGGTGGACTTCAGTTGATGGGCTGAAGGGCCTGGAGGTAGAACAGCAGCCTTAACTGAACCCATTAATCAAAAAGAAGTTGAGATAAAGATAGAAAAAGTTGGAAAAACATACAACAGACAGGATTCGCATGTGGTCACCTATCATACTATTCACCAGCTGGCGTGTGACTTAGGTATGGCGGAGTGAATGGGAAGCCCTATGTTATGCGGTACCCAGGGACACCACATCAAAGGATTGGATAGCGTGCTAGGAGTGGCAATGTAGGATTATATAAAGAACAGTAGGGGGAGGTTGTTATTAGAACTAATCACTGATCCCTTGAAAACCTGCAGGGTCAGGAGATCAGATACATGGAGTCTGCAGTATTTAGATAATTAGTGCTGATTTGGACAAGTAGATTACCTGAGACTACTATCTAATATTATTCTAATCTGTACTTGAGATTATATATATACATTTAGAATCGCATTGAAACAAACACAAACCTCCACAGATGACACGACAGGTGCTCTCAAAGCTTTGGTCGTTTTGGTATGGTTCCCATATGAGTTTTCCATTGCTCATCGATGCTTGTGCGGTCCTGGTGTGAGACAGATCCCCAGGCGTTTTGAACCGCCAGGCTGTGAGACTCCCAGCACGATAGTTCCGAATCAATGAAATCGGCGCTGGCCTGCGCACTTTCTTGGACAAGCTCCATGGGAACCAGATGTCCGCACGGAAGAACGGTTTCCTTTACCCGCCCACGAGACACACCCCCGCTTCCCCCAACTCCGCTACCGGTAAGACGTAGCTTTTCCCGACGAGCATCATAGGAAGAAAGATCAGAGTCCCTTCCGAAGAGATACATGACCGGGGGTCGTAGCTCTGGCAATTGACGGAAGATTCGCGGAGGCTCGGGGCGGTAGAATGGGAAGTTCTCGATATCATCCGGATGCATCTCCTCCTTAGGTGATCCACGAGCAAGGCCGGACCTTTCATCGACATATGAGGATCGCAAAAATGTAAATAATTCCTGTGACTTGGGCGTCGTCAAGGTTACAGCGGGTGGTTGGGCGCCGGTTTCACTGGTCGTGGGATAGAGATTTGTTGGGAGATCGCGGAGTCCATATTCGATCCATTTATCGAGTACTCGAGAATTCCAGGCCTGATAGAACCGACTAGATCTGAACTTCTCTGCCGCGTCGGCGCGAGAGGGCCAAAGATCACGCCTATATGTAGACGGTAAAGCATATTTACGGCTCGGGTTTTCTCTTTGAATGACAGGATCTATGAGAATAAGTCCCTGAAACAACGATGGATGTATCAGAGAAAGATGGGCCCTTTATTCGGTCAGGTATCATAGCTTCTGCATAAGCTCAATCCCACTTACATCTGCATTCCACCCATGCTGTGACCAATTCCAATGACAGGATGGGTGATTTGGTCCTGAAATTGATTCAACATGAACAGCACGTCCCGCGCGTGATCAAACCAGCTAGCTATAACAAAAAGGTTCAGTCAGAATCTTTGACACACGATCACGCTGAAAACTTACGATCGTCTCCAAGAATCCCTTCGTTCAGAATACCGCTTTGACCCTGTTGAACAACGTCCGCAATCCAAATTGCCCGAATACGTCGTTTGCGAGCTCGCAGTCTTTCGTAGATATCGTCCCAAAGGGGCTCGTATAGCTCCTAACACTTTCTTAGCCTCGATCATCGCCTCTACAGAGGAGGATGTATAACCTTGGGAAATCCATTTGCATGCGCCCCGATAAGGGTGACATCTCCATCGTTAGGACAAGGATTGTCATGCGGGACATACTGCTTGACTGCCAGTCGAAGGTCCCGTTCGTGCCCTAGCTTAACTGCCCCTGGTCGGTCGCGAATATTTTGCGCGCGGACTTCATGGTTGATTATGCGAAAATGAGACATGGTCCGCTCACACCGCAATGCTAATCGATTGATCTTTGATAGTTGACTTCGACGTAGTACCCAAAACATGTTGAAAAAAAATGTTGAACAGAGGGATGTATATAGGGGATTGGAGAAAACACAATATCATGATTAAGTGACCGAGGCGTGCCGAGGTTCAATGGCCACAGCAGGGCGTTCCCTCCAATTTTGTCCAATCCCGAGGCAGTCATATTCACGTTGTGGATTCTCATAGAGAAGTGATGATCCCCAAATTCAATGGGGTCCCGTAAAACCGTTGGAAGAGAATATTCATTTCCCCAATTTGGGGATCGGGGAAGTGTAGAGACGCTTGAATACTTGGCACACGATCCACATTGCCAATGGATTCGGGGCGGGTTGGAATTGGAGATTAATAATCTGACCTGCTAGGCCGGGTTGAAACTGATCTATTCCTTAGTAGTTTTTTTTTCAAATATCAAGCAAGGAAAACAATTCAAATTCTAAAATCAAAAATATATAATAGTATTAGTATGAATATGGTCACTCAAGTGTGTTAGTATTAGCTTGTTGATGTCTTGCTACTTTATTAGTGTTATTTAATGCGGATTAGTGTGGACTCTACCCGGGTAGGACCCAACTCATTGCGGATGCAGTGGCAGATCTTGGGAACTGAACTTGTTGCGGGTTCAGTGCGGGTTTTTCGGTTTGGTGATGACACTCTACTAAATGATTTAATCCTAAGTCCAGTCCGCACGCATTGGAAAAGCCCCCATGCGATAGCCCATGTTGGTAGGTGCTACTATTATTACCTGGAATTAGTTTATTAGAGGGTAGTAGTATATAAATTAATTGAATTAATTAATTAAAAAAAAATAGAGAGATTGATAAGGATATTTAAGAGATAATTAGAAGAAGAAAAATAAATTTATATATAATAAATTTTTATCCTTGTTAACACGCAGGTAAATCTGATTCTGACAGATGTTATAATTAATCAGGATCTGTCCATGTAGATAGTATATCACAAGAGATGTGAGGCTTCCTGTGGCTCCTGCCAGGACAGACAAATGAGCGGGCACGAAAGTTGATTCTACCTAGGGTGGAATATCTACTAGGGTATAGGCAGGAAAAATAATTATACGAGCAAAAAAATAGATCTGTTGCAGTGCTTCCGGGAAACGGTGTCAACCCAACTCTTTTAACAATTTCGACCAATATCCAATAGCCTACAGTTAGAACTGCCCGAAATATCGGCATTTCTGCACCCATCACCTAGATGCGTACTAGATCATGCGGTTCTTGGGCCGCTGTGCCCTTGCACAGAAGGCCTGGATAACAAGAAAGACCACTAGACTGGCTTTTCACCTAGAAGAGCGAAGCTTCCTTCCTTGTCAACTTTAGCATAACAATGGCCATCGTATCCGGCCTGTCTGCTGGTCTTCACTGCCTCTCTCGCTCGCGGGCGCATCTGCTTCTCATACTCTCTGACAGCGTCATCCATGGACTTGTCACCATCAGCACCCGACTTGATAGTATCCGCGAGTTGACAGGCATCTACAATGGCATGGTTCACTCCCTCGCCGCGGTCTGCTCAAATTAGTTAGAGTTCCATTCTCTCACGAGGAAGATAAGACTTACAAATCACCATACAATGGGCCGCGTCGCCAATCAAGGTGCAAGTGCCATTCCAATTGTCCCACTCAACAGAGGGCCAGTCGACCAGGTTGACTTTTGTAACGACGGTGTCATCCGGCAACGAGTCAACAATATCACGCATGCGAGGGAAGAATGGCCGGCCCTTTTGTTTGAACACTTCAAGTAAGGGCTGCTTGAACAGTTCCGCATCCGCATCAGAAGCCAACCAGGAAAAGTAGACCTGTGCACGGTAGGGCCTCCCAGGAGAGGTGGGAGTGTCTAGCAGAGACCAAAAGACAAAGGTATCTGTTTCTGGGTGCGTACCCATGAAATAGAGTGGATCGACGTGGTTTTTGAAATAATTGACTTGCTCTTCACTCATAGTCACGGCACAGCCCACCGCATTGATAGGAAGGCGATGCAGCTCGTGAGTTGTGGGCGCGAGAAACTTGCGGACCACGGATGTCGAGCCATCTGCACCCACCAGTGTTTTTCCTACAGTAGTCGAGCCATCAGTGAACTCGGCTCGAATACCACCCTCTATTTTCTCAATCTTGACGAGTCGTTTGCCCCACTTCAAAGCGAGTTAGCCTTGGGTTAGACAAGAATCAACGGAACAAAAGGAAATCTTGACTGACCTTGATGTCCAGACCCTCCATGAGGGCCGTCCGGATTCCGTCCCGTCTCAGCCTAAGTCTCTTGCCTTTTGGAACGGACTGCTCGACTTTTCCAGTCGCGCCGTTGATCCATGGGACTCCGCGGACCTCATCACGACCGACGGCACGATTCACCTGTGCTTCACAGACGCGATCATAAATCTCTGAAAAGATATGCGCTTCCCACGTAGTCAGAGTGGAGTGGATAGAAACGCCCCATCCTTGATTGCGAACGTCCGGGGAATCATCGCGCTCAAAAATTGTACAAGGTACCCCGTGGCGTCGTAGGGCTTGGGCCAGCGTTAAACCGGCAATGCCTGCTCCAATATACAGTTTGTCAGCACTCGATTCCAATTCGAATGTTTAATGACTTGAAGCCATACAATGAGGACGCCCTCGCATGTGGGGTTCTGTGCTGAAAGATTTGAAGACATAGCTGGCGGTTTGATACTTTTTGGCTATGAGACAATAAATTGTGGATTTTGGTCGGGCGTCGCGATGGCCTTTATATAGCTGTTTCTGTGACTATATATCATCTTCCCTGACCACTTAGAAAACAGGGGCTCGGCACAGTCGTGCCGGGAAAGAACATTGAAAACGTAACATTGTCTTCCCTGAACAAGCCGGGCGATTTCTTAGTTTATATACAAGCTGGTGGACTGGGCCCACAGCAAGTGCAGATCTTCCCCCTTCTATCCGTCGGAGGTTTCAAATGCGAGGCTCTGGCCAGACTCTGGTGTCGTTCAGATCTACAATTCCGCTGAGTAATCGGAAGCCGGAAGTTGTGTCTGGCTCCGAAACAGTCCTCCACGTGCTGTTATACAATCTGTTACTGTTGAGTTATTTTTTTTCTTTTTAGTTCCTTAGTGAAGATCGTCGAACTAGGGCGGCTGGGCAGGCGTATTAGGGTGGCTGAGTTACATCGCGCAACGATGGGTGTTACCGCTTATTGGGTTGGATTTCATGGCGAAGAATGTTGCGCAGACGTGCGCTGAAGCTCCGAAGCTGACATATGTTTTTGTCACTGAGGATAGGGGCAGTCTAGGGTGGAAGGATAGCAAATCGGCGGTCAAGCGCAGTGAAACGAAGCTGGTCCAGAACCCACAGCCGGTTTCTTATTTTCCTCTGCTGTTCGGTGTCGTGGTGATATTTTTCTGTGGCGTTCGCCTTTAGGGCTTGAGTCCCACGGCGGCCGACAACCTGGATAGAACAATAGTCCCATATGTCTGTAATGAGATCTACAGGACATAAACCAATCCTTGTTCGGGTCTTACTGCACCATTGGAAAGTCTTTCCCATCCCCCATAAATCCCATTGTCTCCAGCAATGCCCTGCCCATAGGCTAAACGCATGTCAGGGATGGCGCCGGAACGGTGTGCTAACCATTCCTTCCACCTGCGCGAAACATTTCCGAAATATGTTGCAGCTCCCTCCCGGTCGATCACTGTATCCTGGACGCCGGAGGTATTATACTGGATCTTTCCAAGCGATGCCATAGCTGCACGGGCAGTCTGGACTTCGTCCGCCGTGTACACCTGAATAAAGTCAACACAAGGCCCCAGACGCAAAGTCAGCAAGACAAACCTTCTGTTGACTGCCCACCTGCAGAATGACAGTTTTGCAGGACGGGAGTGCGGACTCTCGAAGATTGTGGCATATCTGACTAAGGACATTATCCCGCGCTCCGCAGTCGACAATTACCAGCTTCGATGGCTGTAGACCCTCGATCCACTCAGTTGCTTGGTCAATTTCGGCATATGTCAATGTTTTGAACATCCCCCCCCAGCCTTTTCTATCTGTCATCGCCTGCAATGCATCAGGCGATGAAGTGACCTGTACCAAACCTAGGGGCCCACTTTCGCTGGGCCGGTCGAAAAGACACCATGAAAACGACCGCGCAACCTTGGTCGACGCGCCCAGAACCATTACAACAGCGTTCGAGAGATCAGCATCATTCGTAGACCAGGGGAGTTTACTCGCTGCGCCAAGCGGATGAACTGGTTCTCGTGCGCGCGGGTCGGGAGAAAATACATACTCACTAAGCAGGTATCCGGCGACCCAGACCCCTCGGAAAACCGTGCTCCATGCCCTCCCATCCACCTCTTTTTCTTCATCAGGGAGTACCTGTTCATAGCGATTGTATAAAGGCATAAGCTGTTGTCTATGGTTGCTAACCTCCACCCAGTGGCCTTCAGGATCACTGCGTTCCAAGCACAGGAGAGTGGGCGACGTGGAGGTAGGCCAGTATCCCCAGATAAGGGAGCCTGGGATCATACCAGGGACATTGCTCTCGGTGACAGTAGCGTATCCCCATGCCGGGACAATACCCCAAGACGATTGATCGTTGTATGGGGCCGGCGCGGTGTGTGGAACGGGGTATGTTTTCCACCTGTGGCTGTCAGTGGCAGGGAAATATGTAAATCCAGGCACCATACCAATATAGTAGATCTCCACCACGGGCATAGCTGAGATTGTTGGAAGTC
The DNA here is from genome assembly GCF_002847045.1 of Aspergillus candidus. Lineage (NCBI taxonomy): Eukaryota > Fungi > Ascomycota > Eurotiomycetes > Eurotiales > Aspergillaceae > Aspergillus > Aspergillus candidus. The sequence goes on along the minus strand of NW_020194009.1, from coordinate 770,589 downwards.
AATCCTAGAAGGGTTGGCCGCGCACGGAGCGATGAGAAAGGCAGGCTGTGGTCTGGAGATGAAAGGTTCACCACAGCGTGCTGGCGGTTGTCGGCCTTGCCGACAACGTGGGTCATTTCGGGATTTGTAGCAGGGGATATCATCCTGACGACGGCGAAGAACAGGAGGAGACAGAAAAAGTGGTGGGGCTGAGGCGTGCGGCCTCCTCTCTCCTACTCTTCGTTGTTTTCCATGTCTGCCACTGCTTTCGTCGCGGGAGACGGTAGACAATTTCCGTGGGTGAATAGTGGAGGGTGGGGAGCGGCGTTTATAGGTGCGGGAAAACACCTAACCAAGTGCGCTACTACATAAAAGGCGCTTGGGGAAGTTGAAAGCTAGTAATCTTTTTTACTAGGGGTAAAGTTCAGAACCTAAGCTAAACACAACAGGTGTTTCATATATGCAGAAATTCTCACAATAAATTTTTAGTTGGCTGACATTTAGCTGCCAAGTGTATGCCATTCCAGTATTGAATATCTACTAACATCAAGTTTCCGGTCTAGTGTCTAATCTTGATGTCGTTGTATCCTGCTGCCGTAAGAGACTCCCAAACCCATCATGTTCCTCTTCCCACTTCTGCAAGGTAACATCCACCCCAGCTACAAGATGATGCCAATACCCATTTTCCTCCTCAATCGCATCTAATATATCAGACAAAAGCCTCAGCGAACCCGTGACACTATCTGCCGTCAGGTCCGTTAACGTGCGCAACTCCCGTCACAACGCCCTCATGCTCATCACCAATAGCGAACCAATAAACGTCCGTTGCAGAGTAATGATATCCCCATCTCTGCGGGAAACCGGATAAATTATCCTAATAGTACTAGCAATTTTGAGCGCATCCACCGAACATCTCCGTCGCGACTCGGCGACTAGTGACGGGGTCAAGTCCTGCCTGTCAGCCTGGGCGATGGCTGCTTCATGCAGCTACAGATTCAAGGCGCAGAGATTGAGGAGTAAGCTGAAGGTGGCTGGGTCCATGCGCGAGGCTTTTGCACTGAGGTGTGCTTGCAGAACAGTCATGCCATCATTAATTACCTAGCCGAGAGCGTAGTGGCGGTCCCAGAAGCCTGACCTGAAAGGTGGCGAGTCCGATTCTGCGACCGTTTTTTGCATGACATGCCGCATGCACTGTCTACTGAGTATTGCCACCAGCACCAGTCCGCTGTAGAATAAGATGTGTGACGGGCGTAAGGTTGATATTCTCGGTTAGGAGCGGTTTATGTGTATCTTCGAAGTCTGGGCCATATTAACCGGGAGGGGCGAGATTAACTTCGACCTAAATGGTCAGTTGGTTCTTTGTCTGCTGGGATGGAAATAAAGGAAGCATAAGATAGAAAGACGGCAAAGACGTACTTGGGCCAGATTGATTTGGCATGGTGTGCCGGCTCGCATACTCATATAGGTCTCCCAAATATACAACGCCCACAACGACCGTCGTTATTGCTCGACCACAGCTTGCACTTGTGTTGCTTGCAACATCATATGAAGGACCCAGCTACTGCGGCAAATCGAAGCCGGGCGATCGAGGTGGTTCAGGTCCAGCACCTGCGCCAGTCGGATTGCACGACCGAGAGTCATCCAGGCGCGCGTAAGCTGTTGGTCATTGTGCTCATATCGAAGGGTGAAGACTAAGCACCGAAAGAGATTTAAGTCGGCATAATGCTCGCTCCGCTTACACAGATCGGCATACTGGCGTGCGAGATGGTGACGTTGATGCTGTACGACACGCCAGGATCAGGATTCAAAAGTTGAATCCAGATCCACCGTATTTTGAGGTCTAAATTTAGTCATGTTTTGCCTACTAGTCAGACTTCCTACCTGTTTGTGGGTTGTGCCTAGGTCTATATACGGGATTAGGACTTACCAGGGTCATGATATTAGCGGTCTGGTCAGTGTGTCCTTTTGGTTTAGTTGGTAATATGTTGCCCGAGCCCGTACCATTACACCAATCTTGCATGGCGGCCTATTGGTCAGGCAAGCTAGGGCAGGATAATGGTGAATTGTAGACTACTACTACTACTACTACTACTACTACTACCATGTCGAGGTGAGAATAATTCTTTCAGCGACCATAGCATGAATAATATAAAATGTTGCCATTGCAACATGACGTACTAAGCCCTCTAGGGTCTAGACATCCCCTCTATGCGCGGAAAGGCCTTTGTAAAACGTCCTCTGCCCCAGCGGAGCTTTACGGACTGTCCTCTGGTGCTGTTTCGGTTGAGAATCGCGCATACCGGCTGACTCGGGCGACCTTCGTACTAAGCACGATGACGCTATTCGACCCGGTTATCTCCAGAAGAGGAATATCAGCCCCCAAGCTCTTGGAGAGCCAAGTCCTGAATTCCATTGCCACCAGCGAATCGACACCGTTTGAACTGATAGACTTGGTTGGATCGATGTGGGCTGCGGGAATAGACAACAACGCAGACAATTTGTTGCAGATTCCAGCTGAAACCACTTCGGCAGCATCCTCCAGCGTAGCTGCAGCGGCGAGGAGCCCTTGAACCATCTGCGTGGGATCTTCATCTGAGCGTGCGCTGCGAGAATCTGAGCTGCTCTGAAGGTGACGGAACATGGGGTAGCTGATGTATGTTGGGGGTGGAATGCCGCGCTGACGATAAGCTGCCCCGGTGGACAAACCAGTCACCAGCTGCGCCCCTTCCGGAGTAACACTCGCATCCATTTGCGAATAGATCACAAATTCAAGCATGCCGTGGATCTCGTCTTCGCGGAGAACCTCTAGGATAGCTGTGGTGTGGCGCGCGTATTGTTCGTTTTCCGCCACAAAGCCGACCGACAAGACACTTCCAAGATCGATACTGGCGGCAGGCTTGCCTTGGGAAACACGGTATCTTGCCAAAGCATCTTCAAAAGTATTTCCAGCAGCATAGTTTGCCTGACTACGATTTCCAATAATACCAGTGGCGGAAGAAAGGAGGACAAAGAAGTCCATGTCCTCAGGCAACAGCTTGTGAAGGTTCCACGATCCTTGAGCCTTGGGTTTGACTGCCCCCTTCCAGTCGCCGTACGACATGTTTTCGAACATTCCGTCCTATTACTATTATTAGTGACATCAGTCTCTTTGTGGTTTCTTTCTAGTCTTACCTTGAGAACCATCGAACATTGAATGCATCCCTTGATGGGTGGCATCGATGTCTCGCATTCCTTCACCACGGCTCTCATCCGTTCGTTGTCAGAAACATCGCATTTGAAGATTTTGACTGTACAACCGTTGGATTTCAACTGGTCGAGCGTCTTCTGAACTAGCTCCATAATTTTACCAGATCGTGAAAGGAATATGAGACTCCGGGCTCCGCGGGAGGCCATCCACAAGGCAAAACTCCTCCCGATACCACCCAATCCACCTGCTAGAACGTAGGAGGCGTTGGATGGGAATTGCAGAGGCGGTGTCGGCTCAGGAATTAAGGGCACAAGGTCGTCTTCATGGGGAACAAAGATAATCTTGCCCAAACTCTTACCAGCCTGCAGTAATCGGAAACCCTCTTCTATTTGGGAGTAATTCATGAACGTGGTCGGCGTTGCATCGCGAATCTTGCCTTCTGCATACAAACGGATAATGTCCTGGGTGAGTCTTTTCACCAGGTCCGGCCGATACTTGATCATAGTGGGCAATTCCACACTGGCCATGGTAACATTCCGAAGGAACGGCGTCAATTCTACCTTACCATAGGCTTGAGCATCCTTCTTTCCAATCTCGATGAAACGACCAAATGGTGCAATGCAATCCCACGAGCGACGGAGAGCTTCATCCGACAATGAATTCAAAATCACATCGACGCCTCTGTCCTTGGTATGCCGCATGACACCGGGAGCAAAGTTGAGATCTCTGCTGGAAAAGATATGATCTTCGGGAATTCCATACTTCTCAACCAGGATTTCTCGTTTCTGTGAACTTGAGACTGTCGCAAAGATTTCAGCCCCAACGAGCTGGGCATATTGTATGGCGGCTTGGCCCACACCTCCCGCACCAGCATGGATAAGGATGGTCTCTCCCTTTTGCAGACGAGCAACATCGTCAAGACCATAAATGGCTGTTGCAAAAACAACAGGCAGACCAGCAGCTTCTTCAAGCGGCACTTCATCGGGCACTTTGACCAGGATATTTTGATCGACACGACCGAAGGTATGCAAGCATCCAGTCGAAGCCAAACCGCCCATGTAAACAACACGGTCTCCTGGCTGGAATTCGCGCACGTCGGAGCCCACACGAGTCACAATGCCAGAGCCTTCACTACCAAGACTATAAGCCATGTGCTCTCCCATTGCAATCATCACATCACGGAAATTTAACCCAACAGCCCGGATGTTGACCTCGACCTGGGTATTCTCAATAGGCATGCTCTGGGCTTTATCTGTAACCCACTGCAACTTGCTCAAAAATCCGGGCGTAGCTATGCTGAGCTTGATTGGATGGACAGCATTACCGAGGCGCTTCATTTGAGGTGCAGGCTTCGAGAACTGAGCGCTTAAGAACCCATTGGCTTTGGCATGATCGACAAGTCTGTTGGTGTAGAATATCCCACGGCGGAACTGATACTCGGAGTTCCTGTCTCGTTCGGATGTATATGTCAACCAGAATTGATGCTCGAAAAGTTTCCCGATGACACGGGCTTGCTCGTTGGGGTCAAGCATGTCAAGAATCGCAAACGGAATCAAGTTTGCGTCTTCAATATCTCTTTCCCATCTCACGGTTCTCAACAGACCAGTAATAAGCCCAGCCTCTGGCTGCTTGTCTGGATCCCCAGTCACCCAGAGCAGACCTCCACACGTCGCGACGAGATGGCGGATATTCAAATACTCCTCTTCCAGAGCTTCAAATAGAACAGGGCGTTCTAGCTCCACAACGGCAATACAAATACAATCCGTGAGGTCCACATCTTTGAGGTTGAGAGGATGCATCACTTGGATATCTGTCAGGCCTAAATTCTTGTGCAGCTGAGCCTTCATAGCTGACACGAGTGGACTTTCGGATGGTGCAGACAGTGAGATAATTTTCACTCGCTTGTGCTTATCACCATGGTCACTCTTCTCAGCCACTGCAGAGCATATGAAGACTGATTGATTTGAGTACTCAAGGTTTCGGGACTGGGGCATGTCTATACCAATGCCGGAGAATCCAGCATTACGCAGGTGTTTCTCCCACTCGCATGGCGGCACGAACGGAGACCACTTGCGGCTTTCTTCAACGCCCAGCCACCATCCAGAAATCTGCCCGAAAGACAGTGCTGGTCCGAGCCTATCTTGTCTTGTTCCTTCTTGCAAGACCAATCTGCCACCAGGCCTCAGCAAGGCACGGACATTTTTCAGCGTCTCCTCGAGATTTGATGTGGCGTGAAGTACGTTGCCAGCAACCACAATGTCGTACGTGCCAATTTCGATGTTTTGTGTAGAAGGGTTTAATTCGATGTTCAACGTTTGGAAGTCTAGGACATCATTCCACAGACTAAACCGGTCCTTTGCTTTGGTGAAGAAACTGGCAGAGACGTCAGTGTAGCAGTAATGTGCAATGCGAGAATCAGTACTGCTGCTACGTTCTGATCGAGGGCTCAATGCCTCCAATAGCACAGCGGTTGAACTGCCGGTGCCAGCGCCGATTTCTAAGATTCGAAGCTCGGGAGAAGTATGGCCCAGAAATCTAAGATACTGTTCTAGCTGGCAGGGAAGGTCTCCGAGAGTCGCCAGATAGTCGTAGACCTGATCCATGATATTCCCTTCATCTCCGAACATGAGCTCCAGAGGGTCGACCTCTTTCTTCAATACGGGAACGATGTTGGTCCCCATACGGACAGCTAGCGCGCCCTCGGCATTGTGCTCTTCCACTGACCGGTAGAGCTCACTCTTCAGCCGTGGGTTACGATCCATTCGTTCCCACAAGGTATGAGGCAGGCCGTTGATCCGATTAGCATGCAGTTCCTCCGCCTGGTATTCCAACCAGTCATAGTAGCGACGGAAGTGACCCTCGAGTGAATCTTTGGGAAAGTCCTTCAGCTCCTTGAGTGCGTCTGTCACCATCAACAAGACTGCTGCTTGATGTCTACTGTTCCAAAAGCGATCCAACTCGTCATCCGAGTTAGGAACCTCAACCAGGTTCAAGAATGACTTAGTGTCCAAGAAGTTGACATCGGGCTGCCAGACCAAGCTGTGACATAATTTTCGAACTTGCATTGACGTATTATCGCCAGAGTCTAGTGGAGTCAAACGGAGACCATCGATTGAGATGCACCCTCGGTTGGTCTTTCCGTTCCAAACTTTGACATCACACTCGAACTTCTCGTATGCGATCAAGCCCGCTTTGCCACGGCCATAGAATGTAGTTCCTGGGGTCGAATCGATATCCGCAGATATTGTGACCTCCCGAATAAATGTCGGCACGGCCGGCTTCTCCAGAGTGCCCTTGTTGTTGGTCACATCTACAACGGCACCGATCAGGAGATGAATCATGCTGTCCATAGTGGCGGGATGAATGAGGTGCGGGTGGAAATAGTTCCTCGGCATCACCTGGCTGATATCGGGGACAGTTACTGTTCCTGTAACAATTCCTTCGTTATATTTCCCTGTCTTGACATTCGATGCATTTCGGAAAAGTGGCCCGAAGGCCAGACCAGCTGTTTGTAGATTGTCGTAGGTCTTCTTGAAATCCATCGGGACCTGGCATGACTGTGAAGCTTGATTCCACAGAGCCTGCCAGTCTGCTGCCTCTTCTTTGGCTTCTCGATCACCACCCAGTAGTTCCTTTTTGTTCTCCAATTCTACCGAGATATACCCCGTGCAGTGTTCTATCCAGTCGTCAGCACCGGGGTTGTACGACATAACTTCGAACCGCCTCCATACAGACGACCCCCACAGGCTCGTCTCGTCCATCCGAGTTAGGGAAATGGACGTCTCGATGCCATCTTTACTATCTGGGATAATCAAAGCTTTCTTGATGGCCACGTTCTTAAACTTGAAGCGGAGGATGTGTGACCCTGGCTCGGCCAGTTGTTTCACTGCTTCGATGGCCATGATAAGATACCCCACTCCAGGGTACACAAAATTATCGGTGACCTAGTGCATGTTTAAGTTAGTAATTACCCCGGCGAGTGATTAAATCTTGAATTTGGTTCAACCTACCACGTGGTCCCGCAGCCAAGGGAGCTCGTCGAGCCTGAAAATGTGCCTCCACTTAGGATTCTGGGGGTTCCAATCAGGAACCGGGGCGCCAAGAAGGTCATGACGAGGAGCCGTTCTGAAACGGATGTTTTTGGCCAATCGGCTTATGTACAATGTTTTATCGGAATGATTGAACCGATAGGGTGGCAGGTCCGTTAGCATCATGGGATGGGCCTTCTCCGTCGGTCGAGCTGCCCGGTTGACAGTATCAATATCAATCTGACAGCCCCGGGTGTACAGCTTCCCGATGGACCTCAAAAGAACCTCAATACTAGGGTTATTCCGATTTAGAATGGACAAATATTCAACGGGAGATTTCACGCTATTGGCAGTGATGATCTCCTTGATTGGACCTTGCAAGGCGCTGTGAGGCCCAATTTCGACGATCTGATCGACGAAGACCTTATCCACTTTGGAGTTCACTTTGAGAGATCCCTGGCCGTGTGAAATAGGGTCCAAGCATAAACCAGCAAGGCCGCCAGTAAATCGAACAGGCGACACAAGGTTGTCTACCCAATACTGTGCGTCCAAACTAGTGGCCTCTACTCTCTTTCCGGTTAGTGATGAGAACATGTGGGTTTCATGCGGCAGACTTTGGGATGGACCAGCCAAACTACCCAAACAGTTGAGGTAGTCTTCCGCCACTTCTTTCATATGAGAAGAGTGGTATGCATTTTGCACGCGAAGTTTTCGGGCGAAGTGGCCATCTGCAACAAGGTCTGCCATGAGGCTATCCACTAGCTCCTGATCTCCGGAGACTGTTTGGCTATTGGGGCTGTTGTAGCATGCGATGACTAGCTCACCTGTGCGTCCATTGCGCACTTTCGTTAGATAGGGCTCAAGCTTCTCTTCATTCAACCCGACCGCCAGCATTGCCCCTTTAGCAGAGAGTTGCTTGGCAGAAACTTCTCCACGGTAATATGCTACTTTCCAAGCTGCCTCCCGAGACAATTTTCCGGCTGCGTAGGCGGCTGGAATCTCACCCGATGAGTGTCCTATCACTCGTGTTGGAAAAATGGCCCAGCTGGCGAGGAGATCAACAACGGCAACCTGTACAGCAACGCACGAGGGATGAGCGATCTCCGGCGAATGCACTCGAGAGGCTTCCTTATCTTTGAGAAGCTCATCTTTGACAAGTCAGTATAAAGTCACCTATTATGGAATCTTCAAGTAAAGGATTATTACCTACCAAGAAGAGACCATGGACTTCCCAACGACTTCATATATTCCGTCGCATCTTCCAATGACTTCCGAAAGGTGGGATAAATCAGCAGCTCTCGTCCCATGGCAAAGTGCTGTGCACCTTGACCAGTAAACGCGAATGCGACCAGAGGAGTATTGCGTGAACGAAGAGGCTTCGATACTCCTTCCGAGAGTTTTTTCACGAGCTCTCCCCAGGAATCAGCGACCACGAAGCTCTTCCATGGTAAAACCGATCTCTTATTGGACAGCGTGTATGCCAAGCTACCGAGGTTGTCAATTGTCTTCCCATCGGGCTCACTCCGTCGTTTTTGAATCAGATAGCTGCGTATATCTGCAGCAATGCGATTGATTCCTTCTTCATCAAATGCAGAAAGTGAATATAAGAGAGCGTTGCCCTTGCTGTCAGATTCCTTTCCATTCGGGCCAATCAATTCATACTCCGAGAGGCCATCACTGGTGGAGGTTCTGCTCTCGTGGGACGATAGGTCGCTTGCCAAACCCTGATACCGTGCGTGAGCTGCACTGATGAGTCGATCAATTTCTTGCTGCGATGGGATAATGGAAGTAGACTTATGGTTGCCGGTTAGTCGGGTATCCTGAAGAAAGTGGTAGGCATCATCCATAACACAATGAGCGTTTGTTCCTCCGACACCAAACGAGTTGACTGAAATTCGACGAAGTCCTGATTTTCGAGGCCATCCAATGGTCTGCAGTGGGAATTTGATGTTCCATTTTCCCACTGGGATGCGGGGGTTGATCTTCTCAAAATTCTGGTTCGGGGGGATCATAGCATTCTCCAATATGTATATCGATTTGATGACCGCCGCAACTCCGGAGCCACCTTCCAAATGCCCGACATTAGATTTGAGTGCTCCTATGTAGACTGCCTCTTCCTGGGACGCGCCAAACACTTTAGCGATTGCACTGGCCTCCACAGGATCACCCGCCGCGGTTCCAGTGCCGTGTGCCTCGACGAAGGCCGTGTCCTTCGGGTTGAGGCCAGCCTCCCGGTAGACATGACGGATCAAGGCTTCTTGTGCCACAGCGCTAGGGTTGGTAATACCTGGTGTGCGCCCATCTTGATTGACGCCCGTGTTTCTGATAACAGCACGGACAGTGTCGCCATCTCGCAGAGCAGAAGAGAGTCGTTTGACGACAATACTCGCAACACCTTCACCACGGGAGTATCCGTTGGCTCTATGGTCAAAACTGAAGCACTTGGCGTCAGCACTGAGGAAGCCATGATGACTCTCTGCGATGATATCTGCAGGGTACTCCATGATATTTACACCACTGACAACTGCCTGGTACTGTTAATCTAGACATGTCAAACAAAAACGGGGGTCGGCCGAGTCATACTATATCACTCTCGGAGCTCCGCAGACTTTGTGCTGCCAGGTGCAATGCAACCATGCTACTGGAGCATGCAGTATCGACAGTCAAACTAGGACCTTTGAAGTCGAAGAACCAGCTCAATCTGTTGGATATAATCGAGTTCGACACTCCTGTGACCTTATATTTGAGAGCGCTCTCTAAGTCTGCATTCAAGACTGCAAGATGGTCGTGATTAAATCCAGTCACATAGACTCCGGTCCTGGACCCAACTATTTTCTCCATCGGAAAACCAGCTACTAACGTAAGCATATCCTGCAATTCTACATCATGGACACAGAAATATACCGTTTTCGAGAGCATGGTAAACATTTTCCATGACAAGTCGTTGTTGTGGGTCCAGCGTCAAGAGCTCTGTCTTGATGATATTGAAGAAGGTGTAATCAAAGGATGCTGGGTCTTCCTCCAGGAAGTTACCTCCTACGTTATGGAACTAAAAGTCATTTAGTGTTGAACGGCACCTGCGATCTTAGCAGTTGATACACGTACGGTTCCACCGTGCTCTGGGTCAGGATGCCAAAAAGCGTCTGCATTCATCCTTTCAGAGGGAAACGGCGCCATTGCTTGTCGGGCTCTGAGAAGAAAGTCCCATAGTCTTTCGGTGTCTGTCGCCTCTTGAGGCCCTCGAAAGGCCATGCCAACGACTGCAAGAGGTTCCATTTTGAGTGACGGGGTGTCATAACCATCTTTAATATCGATGGAGCCCATGTTGAAATTGATGTCAGGTTACAATGATTCTGTTCGGGTGATTTATTGAAAAGAAAAATCGAAATTTACTCATTCGAGGTAGATCACCCGCTTAAATACTCAAAGCCTGCGGCTTTTGGATGGCTGGCGATGTTATTCACCTTCAGCAACTCGGATGACTAGTGCATCCAAATACAGACAGGGATTGAAGTGTTCAGAGCTATGGAGTAGCGCGCCTCTCCAATGGTGCTCCGCGGTACGACATTTGAGAGAATAATAATTGTTGAAAACAAGAATCAACATGGATTACAATATGTCACCGACACTCGAGTCATGGTACATTTTGAGCATGGTGGTAATTCGCGTCAAAAATTTTATTGGCTACTAATGCCCGAACAGACATCCCAGTTGGACCGAAGGATTGACTCCTCACTTGGTATCATCGTCTATGCCCGTTCTGCTGTTCCCCGAATCAATTGTGCAATCCTCTTCATCTCGGTATGGCCGCGGGGAAAATCTTCACCATTTTGGTGGAAGTATTCCGTGACCAATTCGGCCTCGCACAACTTGGTAAGATTCAAACCATGGTCTTCATCTACCTCCTCCAAGCAGCGGACATGGAGAGTGGGGATATCAATGAGAATACCATCCAGATCCGCATGATATCTAGTGATTGCCTCGATCCCGTTTGATAAACATGGTCGGCCATCAATAGTGACTCGGGATTCCAGCGCTGCAATATCCTGTCTAATAGCAGCGGGGTCATAGGTGTCGTACTCGGACCGCTTCTTGCGCACCCTGGTAGCCGAATCTCTCAGTAAAAGATTTGATACCTCTTCCATCGCCAATGAAGCATGGTCAGACTGGCCTAAAGATTCTCCCTTGACTTCTTGGGCAGGGATAACTTTCAGTGGTGTGACTCCATTGATGAAGATAGCAAATCGGAACGGTCGTTCATCGGGCAAACTGAAAGCATTTTTCTGACTGTCTCGGATGATAATCTGAGCGGCCAGCGCGGTTCCACCGGAGTAGGCCAAGACGCCGTCAAAAGGACCTTCTTGCTCGATCAACTGAAGTAGATCGTCCTCCGCTTGGGTAACCGAAGCCGGTTGCAAAGGGTTATAGTACCCGTACAGTGGTGTATCTGGAAACGCCGCTGTATACAGAGACCAATTGCCTATTGGGTGGTTAGGTGATTAATTCGCTGCATGGATCCCCGCTTCACGTTTCCCCGCGAACCTTCAGTATGTGGCACGGTCCCTTGGACATATTCAAAGTCAAAATCATTCAATTCTGATCTGAAAGCGGCTTTGGCAAGAGTTAGCCCGATCAAACTTATTTGAGAAATTGTCTTACCAGTTTGTAGTTGAAAGATCTAGTATAACCAATCGGGCGTTGGTAGCTGAACTCTACATGGAGGTCGAGGCACACAACTTACATCATTGTTAGAGCCCCTTCCGTGGAGACACAAAATCTTCATGATGACTTATCTGGTGATCTTTCTGGAAGCCACCTTCAGCAAGAGATATAGACAAGTGTAGATGAGTGGTGGTGGTGATTGCGTACAGCTGATGGTAATGCATCATTTGTGCAGCATGGTGCAAATTCAAATGTAGACGCAGTGGAGCATTTCATATAATCCAGTAGAATACTGACCGTCTGAGACATCTAACGTCAGCTTCAATTTATAAATCATGGAGCTCGGAAACTGCAGCCAGTGAAACTATGCCACGATACTCTTGGCCTTCAGGGTATGCAATCCATCCGAAATTGATTCTTCAATCAACCAGGTGTAACCCGATAAGCAGAGACTATGGGTCTCCGCTATGAACGTATGCGGATTGAACTCATGAAATAGTGGTTAACACAGCCACTTGACCGCGAGTCAGCCAAGTCCAGAGCTGATGTTTCTTACTAGCGACCTATGCTGTACACAGACAATGTTGGCTGAACTCTTCCACTTCATAGAGCAGGGGAATCACCTTGACACAGCTCTATTAGGGGCACTTCTACTCATATTTCTCACTGGGGTGTTGGCAATTTCACGATCAGTATGGAAACCACCACCAGCTTTGCAGGAGCCCCCGGTTGCACCGTACTGGATTCCATATTTCGGCCATGTTTTTGAGTTTTTCAGGGATCCCGGGGGACTTGTGCAAAATCTTCGGTATGAAAAATGAAGACGGATCAGGGTCAGAAAGCTGATATGTTCAGTAAAAAATACCCCGGTGTTCCCTTCAGCTTGGTTATGATGGGGACGAAATTCCACGTCTTTGACTCTGTGGAATCCGCATCCACGATTTTTGGCCGGTCGCGAGACTTTGATTTCTCTCCAATTGTAGCATCGATGATGCGAAATGGCCTTGACCTACCAAATGAAGATACACACATTTACCAGGGGACATTCAAGTCGGAAAATGGGAGCAAGTCATTTCAAGACCTAATTCACAATGCGTACATTCGCTTTTTGACGGGAAAAAATTTGGACTCTATTATGAAGGTCTACAGGGCGAATCTTGCTAACTATATGAATGATAACTTTCAAGTACCTCGCATGGGGAAGAGGAATATCTTCGTCTTTGAAGAAATGCGACGCTTAGTGTTTGCAACATCTGTGACCACCTTTTTTGGAACACGCATTCAAAAAGACTACCCCGGTTTCTGGGAGGACTTTCGCCGGTTAGACGATACCCTTTACGCAGGAGTGCGCACCAGCCTCTCATTCCAGTTCAATCGCCAGGCATGGCAGGCGCGAGAGAGAATTTTACTTGCTTTTGATCGCTGGATCGACGCCGCCGTGCAGGAATGGCCCGGTGGGCATGAAATCTGGTGCGAAGAATGGGGATTGAAGCTCAACTGGGAGCGAGAACGATTGCATCGCGACCATGGAATTACCTCTCGAGGTCGTTCCTGCTCGCATCTGTCATTTTTATGGGTGTGAGTTGTGGCGATCTTCCGGACACTTGAATGCACAACTGACCGTGAGACATTAGTTCGATGACAAATGTAGGCCCGCTGGCAACGACTTTTTTGATGAATCTTCTCCAGACGTCAGTATACGTGTGGCAATTCCGATCAAAAGCAGAGTCGGTTGTAAAAAGTTGCAGTGGTAACATGCTCGAGTTCGACATCACTAAATTAAAGTCGGATCCCTGGATCCAGGGCTTTTGGAAAGAAACCATCCGGCTCGGATCAACGAGCGCTTCAGCGCGTGTCCTACAGAAAGACGAACAACTGGAAGGATACATCCTCCATGAGGGGAGTCTGGTCTTTCTCCCTGTGCAGTTAATGCATTATAATCCAGATATCTTCAGAAACCCGACCAAGTTTGATCCAGATCGTTGGAATGGTGGTGGGGACAAACGACAAAACTCAAGTTTGCGGCCATTTGGCGGAGGATCCAGTATTTGCTCTGGGAGATTTTTGGCAGAGCAGGAGACTCTCTTGATTGCTGCCACATTCCTCCTTCGTTTCGAAATTAGAGTCAAACCTTCACAAAAGCCATTTAAGCCCAATCCACGGGCTTTGGGAATAATGGGTCCTATCCGTGATATTGAATTGCAGTTGTGTCCGCGAATGGGGGAATTAGGTCGGAAATAGCAGTGTGCTACGCATAATAAATTGATGTAATACTACCTATTCGTCTGTTAATCTGACACCACGCTGAGAACCATCTCATCACGCTCCCACATTAAAAGAACTGCCGCTCCCGCCGGAGATGAAACAACACTTGCTAGAATGATCTTAGCAACCAGTGAGCCCCAATAAACAGGCTGGTCAAACATCATTCGACATCTCACGAGCAGAGTCAGTGACCAAGATAAAACAGCTAGAGAGCTAATCAAAACGTCCCACTGCAGCAACCACTTCAGGCCTTCATCCAAAGACGGTGCTTTCTTCCCCGACCATGGGGATGTCAGACTGAACAAATTGTGGGGATGCATTCTCCTCGCCGCATCTTTGGCAAAAAGTTTGGGATAAATCGCAGCTAGAGTGCTCAGGAACAGCACGCAGATATGCGGCAGTGCTGCTAAAGAAAAGGCAAACATGTACATGAAGCGATGGTACCAAATAGGTGTGCTAACGGGGTCGAAGAACTGCTTAATGACTTTGACGAAGAGAAGATGACAGACGAAGATATAAATATGCCACAGTTGGTACCAGCCGATCAAAGTCTGTTTCCGAGCGACTGTTATCATGGTCGGTGCCGGGAGTGCATGGGCGCCAATGGGGAGTAGATATCCCACCACAAAGCTGGCCATAATCGCGAGAGCATCGACCGAGTCAATTTCAACAGAGGCTCTTTCTGGCACAACATATAAGTGAAACAAGAAGTAAAGAGGCATCATCAGGCCTTGAGAGTGATCGAATATGAAGACCCCCGGAATCATAATACTACTCCATTAACTTCGACCACGACCGATAAGGAAAGAAAAACGTACTGGGAGGCCCATGTGCCCTGATTGCCGATTCTCAAGCTCTCCATAACGATCAGAAACCATGCAGATCCAAAGGCCCCAACAAGAGCTAATCCGACCAGCGATAAATCTGGTCTGTGGCCGGCGGCAAAGGGCCATATAAAACCCAGGACATTTTTCAACCGCTGATCGAACCAGCCAATACCACTCAGAGAAAGGCAAATTGGAACGCCGTTTGGAAAGGACTTGTTCCTTTGGGTTTGTTCGAGAAACTTCAAGAGGCCGTTTTGAAAAGAAAACAAGATAATACTTTTCAGTGCCCACGCGGAGAGGACCAAAAGGGTGATCTCAGCAATCATTCTGTCAATTCTTGGTGGCTGTCTCTTATTTGCGTATGAATTCAAGATTTTGCTATCCGAGTTGTGTTAAAATTATAAGGGCTGTACTTTTGTTGACTGAAATTAGCTCATTGAAGTATAGCCCGCTAATTCTCCATAGTGCCTTGAGTCATGCTGTTCCCTACGTTCCCTGCGTCTTGCTGCAGGATTCGGGCTATTAATGCATCCTTTCTTCCCCTCTTCCCCCTCCTTCCGGATTATTCTCCATGTGTCACAATGCAGTCGTCCATATTTCTCATCATTCTATTGGCTATCATCTATGATCTTTACGACAGACGATGGCTGTTCGCTGAATCTCTATCCCACCAACCCTCCATCCCCATCACTGCGCGCAGCCAGTCACGCCATGACGATGCAGAATGGATGCTTTGCACGGATTCATTTCTCCCGAATCACTACCAAACAGCCCCATACGTCTCCAATGGCTATTTTGGCCAGACCCTGCCCTCGGAAGGTATGGGATACTGGGTTCAGCGAGGGGAAAATGGCAGTTTCACAAACAACTGTATGTTTCTCCGACGAACCGACTAGTGTGATATCGCCCTGACAACTCACAGCATGGCCCCTTGACCAACCCCGAGCAACATTTGGCACTGTGTCGGGGTTTTGGAATCTGCAAGAGAACACCACCCATTTTGCCAGTCCAGAGAATCTCCGTCGCGGTGGTGAGTCTGTGATCAGCGGGATTCCCGACTGGACTGGTTTGCTTCTCACCACTGCGGACGGGAATATTTATCGTCCAGGTGTCGATCCATTAACAGTGCGACGTTATCAACAATGTATGTCGGCGCAGAATGGGATTGTGCAAACCAATGTTACTTGGCAGCCGCCGAGTAATACAGCTTTCCAGTTGAATTACACGATTCTTGCGCATCGCACCAGAGCTACCCTCGGTCTAGTACGTCTAGATATCGCCGTGCATGATGACACTACCGTGCAGGTTACAGACCTTCTGGATGGAGCAGGCGCAGTCCGCTCTGAGTTTGAGTCGAAGGGTTTTGATAAAGGTGACTCGATCTGGACAAGTGTCAAGCCATACGGAATTCCCAACGTGACCGCTCACATATTTTCTACCATTCAATTCGAGGGGGTAAATCCTGAGCCGATATCTACAGAGCTTGGAAATCCTCCTCGGGTTTCGACAAACGCTAGCACGATCGCGCAGCAATGGAAAATTAACCTCAAGCAGGGAGACCAGGTCACTATCTATAAGTTCGTCGGGATCACGTCGTCCGACGCGTTTGGGAAAAGTGCAAGTTTGATAGCAAGGTCTTCTGCTCTCCAGGCTAGAAGCACTCCATGGAACCTATTACTGCGAGAACACATCAACGCCTGGGATCAAACATGGAATGACAGTGACATTATCATCCCCGGAGATGTGGAGCTACAGCGGGCCGTGCGGGCATCGCTGTTCCAGATTCTTACGAATCTGCCCAAAACAGTAGACCTGGCGAACTCTATTCATGTCGGAGGATTGACTAGTGATTCTTATGCCGGTTTAGTCTTTTGGGATTCCGATACCTGGATCTATCCAGCCATACAAGTTCTCCACCCTGAGAGTGCCTCCACAATCCTGAAATATCGATCACGGCTGCTCGGTCAGGCAATTGACAATGCGAAATTGTACGGCTACGCTGGTGCATTGTATCCGTGGACGAGTGGCAGGTTTGGAAACTGTACTGGAACTGGAATGTGTAAAGACTATCAGTATCATTTGAATACCGATATTGCCCAATCTCTGTGGAATTATTTTCTACAGTCAAACAATCGAACATGGCTGGCCGAGACGGCGTATCCTGTGATCAAAAGCGTTGCAGACATGTTCGCAGCATACGTGAAGAAGAATCGAACAACTGGAAGATACGAGACCATTCTGCTTGGTGAACCAGTAAGGGATTCTTTCTAGATTCATGTTCTTTCACTAATGAACAGGACGAATTTGCTTACTTCAAAGACAACGGGGCATTTACCAATGCGGGCATTGTCCAACTTCTAGGCGAGTGGGCTCCCACAGCAGCTCGTTTACTAAACCAACCAATTCCCAAGAACTGGACTGAGATCGTACAAAACATCGAAATACCTCTCAACGATCAAAAAAATATCACTCTGGGATTTACTGGAATGCCAGGTGACTGGGTTGTAAAGCAGGCTAGTGTGATTCTTCTAAATTACCCATTGGGCTATCAACATGAACAAGCGAAGAATGATATTTCCTATGCATGGCTACCCATATCCGAGGTCTGTCATTGTGCTAACCATGTGCAGTATTCTGCAACAACTACACCGGGCGGTCCAGCCATGACGTGGTCCGTGTTTGCCATTTCTGAAGCCCAAACAGAAACCCAGGGCTGTGCTGCATACACGTATCTCCTGCGCAGCTACGAACCATACATCCGCAAACCATTCTACCAATTCAGTGAAACAGCGCTGGATAGTATGTCTGAAGACAATCCTGCCTTCCCGTTTGGCTTTAATCCAGCATTTCCATTCCTCACCGGGGCTGGTGGCTTTCTTCAAATATTTACGCATGGTTTGACAGGCATGCGACTACATCTTGAACACCTGCATTTCGACCCTGTTCTGCCTCCTCAACTCCCACATGGGGTGGTAGTCAAGGGTTTAAAATGGCGGGGCGCAATCTTGGATGTCACCATAAGTTTGAATAATAGCGTGATCAGCAGGAGATTGTCAGCAGAAGATTCAAATGAGCAAGTATTAATCCAAATTGGCAAGTCTGATAAGACATTCGAGTTATTACCGGGTCAATCATACACAGTTTCCACCAGACGGCCGGACCTCAAATCCAAGAATCTTGCAGCGTGTACATCTGTTTCATCTACGTCGGAATTTGTCTCTCAGATGTATCCATTGTCCATGGTGGACGGCTCAAACTCGACATATTGGCAGCCAAAAGATACGGTCGCATCTGTGATCTTTGACCTTGGTCAACCACAAGATGTTTCTGGTGTAAATCTCATCTGGGGACCCAACCCCCCTCGAGAATTCGATTTGGGAATAAAGCTTATTGAAAATAATGACTTTATCCGCCTTTTGACTGATGGTGCAGTCTCTATTTCCTCGCCGTACAGGCCCAAGGAAGCCGAACTGGTTCGAATTCGACAGCCGAACATTACAATCAATCGATTTGAAAATGTTAATCAGGTGAGATATATCAACTTAACTGTCAAAGGGTCATGGGCAGCAGGTCAAAGTGCAACTGTGGCTGAATTGTATGTTTTTTAATCAAGAAGTTCAACGTATTTATCAGATACTGAATGTACATGTTATTTGGCCACTTATTCAATAAAACTGGTGACCATCTCTACAACCTCCTATTTCCCATACTTATCCTCTGTTATAAACTGACATCTTGCACATATGGTTTGATTATCCAAAATCATCATCACAGCATCCTTAATTTGCACACACTCGGGTCTTGTGCATTTAGAATTAATCGCAGCACCCGCCCTGGCAGCAGGAGCTTGTCCTGACCTGAATCTTCTATTATTTCATCTTGTACCATAGGCAATCTTCCCAATAGGATCATTTACACTGTTCCGAATTACTTATTTAAAAACCAATAGCTACATGGGGATATAGTAGTCTGAAAGGAACAGATTGGGATCTTGGTAAGTCTGATATTTTCTAACATATGCTTATCCATGTTAAGAGAAAAATAATCACATGGGTTGTAAATGCAATTAAATCAAGGTATGCCAGTCCTTCGATGATAGAAAGAAAATGTTCCTGCACTGCATACCAATGATCCTGAATATGATGAGTATCGTCTAATAAAGACATACAAAACACTTGATCAAGCTATAGTAAATCATCTAGTATGGTTAGTTATATAGATAGTAGAGTTATCGTGATAATAATGGTTGATTTTCTACTTCACGATAAATTAATACTCGGTATACTAATAAGTATACCTATCTAGTTACAGACTTTCCTTATGAGATTTCTGCTTCATTATAAGATTAAGCATATCTATGTTTATAGTCTGTAGCATAATCGGACTAAGTGGGATAGAGATATATCATAGTATCTTGTATGGATGGATTATCACTTTATGTAGCCCAAAAAGAAGTCTTGATACTTTTATATCAACTAGAACAAAAATAAATTAGTTTCTAATATATCCTCAATAGCACTGTGACACAGACTCGGATTAAATTTCTTGATCTGGAAATTTAGTAGATCAAGATCAGGATTAAAAGATTACAGCCAGATCCGCTCCATGTTAAGACATATTCAGAGATATTCAAAAGATTCAAAAATTTTCATTTAGAAGTTTTATAGATGTAACTAGGTTATTATCAATATGTCACCCCTGATAATACAGATGTAGTGATTGAGATACAGTGCGGTACTACGCCCACTAGTAAGAAACCCCTTGACATAGAACTGTACATTACTTCAAAGTCGACACTACTGCAGCTGAGCCTGGGCCTTTTCAGCATCGGCCTCAATCTCGTTGGTATCTTTGCCCGTAGTCTTCAGGAGCCCAAGCTGCTCCTCATACTGACAAGCTAGTACAGCAAGCGCCGAGGACTTCCACAGGGGAACACGGCGACTCTGGCGGTTGCTGAAAACACTCAAGATAGCGAACAGAATAGCGAGTCCTTCAATAAAAATAGGAACAACAAAATACTCCCAGCGGATTGAAACGAACGGCTCACGGTGAACAACCTCTCCAGGTGCTGTCTTTTTATTTGGACCATACCGCAGATGGTCTGTCATGGCCGTCGCCATTCTGTCGAACCGGTCGCCAATGTCCACATCGCCATATAGAGCAGCACTGACACCTATGTTCTCATTGATGAAGTTCCCCGCAATCCAATCACTAGCCATTGACGTGGACTCGAAGAAAACTTCCACCGCGCTGAGAGTGGTATAGCTAATTTCCAGCGCAGGAATATGGATGTTACCACTTTTGGACCTCTTGGTGCTCATGTTATCGAAGTAGTTTTCTCTTGATTCGTTTGAGAAACTCCATGGATTCTGAACACCAAAATCAATCTCCCGCTTGGCAATAAAGAAATCACTGCCATTGGCCTTAGCATCTGAGTATTCATAAGCTGTGATGTAAAGAGAGCAATCTGTAATATTGACGTCGTACACTCGAAAATTCTGGTCTGCGGTTGATCTATAGATTGCAAAACGCGTAATTTCGGGAAAAGTGTCTGGTAGTTCAGAGTTTGTGCGGGTGCTCAGCAGTGACGATGCATTCATGTAGTAGGTTGTCGCTGAATCTGTAGCTACACCACGAGTTCTCACGTGCAGTCCACCTGGTGTTGTCATGTTGCATTGCCTCGGGGAAACATCTTTACCACATTTGGCTGACTGCAAAGTTTCCTGAGTGGCATCCCTGCATTTGGCCTTGAACCCAAGTGATATGTATGATTCTTTCCAAC
This sequence comes from Aspergillus candidus, assembly GCF_002847045.1. NCBI lineage: Eukaryota > Fungi > Ascomycota > Eurotiomycetes > Eurotiales > Aspergillaceae > Aspergillus > Aspergillus candidus. Next base: position 749,859 of record NW_020194009.1, on the reverse strand, counting down.
GACATGCTCCCGGGCAGATGAAAGGTTCCGTGACATTGATGCCATATAGGCCCTGGAAAATGGCGGACACCATACCAGGATCCTGCCGGACACTCTCTAGTTCAAAGCACGTCAGCTGCACTTGTGGTTTCATTATGTGGGACGTTGAGAGTGCTTACCAATACCGGCATTGAAAAGGTCAAAATCAGTATTCCGGATGTAACTGTGTGTATATCCAAAGCTTGCAGCTTTTGCGGTAGATATGACGTCTCGCTGCTCAATTAAAACTACCTGTTGTGTGAAGGGCTCGAAGGCAAGTCGCAAGATTGTGATAAAGGCGCCGATAGTAGCAAGATTCCACTTGACAGTGGTAAGCAGCTGGATAGCTCCCCAAGGGCCGCGACTTGCTTCGTCATATACTTCAAAGTCAGTCAACTTACGAGATCTGTCTTTGAAGTGAAGCCATTTAGACTGTCCAATAAAAGCGCTAACCCCGTGCATCAACACTGCAGTGCATGAAGTTGTCAAGATAGCAATTGTCGTGTTAAGAGAAACTTGGCCGCGCCAGGCTGAGAGAGGCTTGTCGTCCATGTACCAGAAGATGATAGCGATGCCAATAAGGAGGCCCAGAGCCAGAGTAGAACTGATTGATTCCCAAAGCCATTCACTGGGCCAATACAGTGGATGGCGTTTATACTCAGTAGTGGCTCCACTCAAGGGCTCTGAGCCTATGTCCGAAACTTGAGCAGGAGCATATGCTTGAGTTTTGGTGTTATTGTTGATTCTCGTCATGGTGATACCCCGTGGCCGCGGATGGGTGATTGGGGTTGTTCTTCTGGTGATTTTGTCAAAATCAAGATGGGACAATATGATAAACAGCGGAGAGTTGCCTAAGGTGTGGCTACTTTATTTATATTTAAATTCTGGCTTTGAGCATGCTTGTTTTGCCTTTTGGCCACACCATTCGTTGGTCAGTTTTGCCAGTGAGCCATGCTAGGATTTGATTCATTCGCGGTGGTCTGTCCTCATAATCCAGCGGCCACCAAATGCCTGAGCCTTGCATTCCAGAGGCTCACCGGGCAGTGCCTCGGCGCCCTCTAACTGGATAAACATACGGGCGATACCAGTACCCTAACGGGAGTAGACGTAATTCTTTTTTGCTTCTAGTTGGTCATTGGAAAAGCCCACCCCCTAGACTGTGAAGTAAAATGTGCTGGGAAATGACAATGTGCAGATACTTAGCTTGTCAGGGATCTAATCTTGATAGGGAAGATTATACTACACTTCAGCCTTGATTCCCAAGACCCCGAAGAGTAGTCAGACACCCTACAGCATGAAGTATCAACGCATATCCCTTAACAAACCATATTTTCCTCATCACACTCTACTACCAGCAAGTGGCCTAATATAAACTGCTCCCTACAACACGCTAAACAACCGCCCATTGTTATAGACTGGTCAAGCCAAGGAAATTGATATGATGACTGTGAGTTCCGAACCGTGGTTGCGGCTGAACACTAGTCTAGCTGAAGTTTCCCTGTCAGTTCTTGTAATTCCTTACCCGCTTACAATACCAGAGGTCATAGCACAGCCTTTCCTCTGCGGCTTGGCTTGGCATTGCTGGGTCAGCCTATCAACTGTGATATAAGTGCTTGTGAAAGGGGCCACACAGCCTTACAGAGGCCATCCACCACCCACGACCTGAAATTGATCGCTTTTGCTTGATGACTCTCTCTTCCTGCACCTTTTGTGTCGCCTATACCAGTCAATACAACCAGTAAGTTAGACCCAAGGTGATTCTATTAAGTCGGGTATCTTTCACCCTATTGAAATCGACCCACACTTTATTTCATAGATAAGCAAAGCAGAGTCAATCCCTTGTATCAGATGATATATGCGGAAGTCACTGCAATCCGTAGGCAGTCAGCCAGCTGACCTGCAGCGTTTGCACAGTCCTTTTCCCACATTTTTTCATCTTATTATTTCAACCATGTGAAAGCTTTTCCATAGCCCGAACATCATCTATTTCATCACTTAGGTCGCGTTTTCATCCCTATTTCCGGAGAATATATGTTAGTATCTCTTCTTTCCGTTGTCCTGGGCGGCCGCGCCCCAGACCTTGTTTCTATATATGAATCTATAGCTGTAAGAATCACATAATAAAGTCCCCTACTTAGTCTATGATAAAAAAAATAAGAGAGTAGTAATACTAGCAGGCTATTCTGAGAAGGAACATGACATCAGTGATATCAGTCCCTTACTAAGATCGTAGAACAGGTGAAGCCAGGCCTTGACATCGATTCAATCAATATGTGGTTGGAAACAGATCAATAAGTACCTCGGATACGGCAAGTGGCCCAGAGGTCAGGGGAGGAAGGTGTCCAAGGAGTGCCATATTCAGAAACAGGGTAGGGGAAGGTTATATTAAACTGATCTCTGGATTTTGATGAGTTTTTCACATCGCTCGTTACATACAAGGAGTGGTACAGAGATGCTTGTTAGTTATAACCCTAGAGGCTAGGAAATACCGTCAATTTTCCCACCCAAAAACAGATACCAACCACACACAAATATATATAATTTCACTCATTTAAATTCTGCAGGGACTTTACGCATTGGCAAGTCCAACCACAAGGGAGAACTGATTGTATACAATCTTCTTCCCAACACACATCTCTAGATTTTGAATAAATATAGAGCTACCAATCTATTAATATGTCCAATAAGCTTGGTCAGAGAGATAAGCAAGTTCTACGAGCAGACAGAGGCACGAAACGACCTATCTACTATAAGCTTGCAATGCAGTCGAATCAGAGGTAAATGGATCCTAGTCATGAGTAATTCTGTACAGGTGGTCGTTTATATGAATTAGGGTGTATTAAGATCAGATATCCAAGGAATTCAAACTAGGCAGCGTGGACGTTGGACTTCTATGGAACAGATGGCATAGCCAAAGAATCACTCGCAGTTCTCAATCAACATATTGACAGAACATTCAATTGCAAATCCAAAACAACGACCATACCATCCCTGAGACCAGTAACTCAATTCCATCCAATGAGGTGCGCCGTGAACCAAGTTGCCATCAACGCGGACACTGTGCTTGAATGCTGATATGCAAGTATCAAGTTCCTCTTTTGTAGTTTGAAAGAAGGGATCGTTCTCCACAAGAGAAAACATGGCAGGCAATGCTACATGGCGCGCCCACTTTTCCTGCCATGTAGAAAACCAAATGCGCTGAAAATGTTGTATTTCGGCATCCAGAATGGACACATTAAGGCGCTTGCTCTGGGCTAGGATTTCTGGGCTAGTAGTTCCTGGCCAGAACATTATCTTGTCCTTGATATCAACTGGCATCAGAAGATAATCAGACCCAGATCTTATATAACTAGGAGAAGTGCCACCCGCAGACTGGGCTTGCTTCTCCCCCAACCCAGATGCAATGAGACCTCCCAGCGAATACATTGGATTCTCGTCCTGTCCATGTATAGCTGCAGCAACGATGCCTCCCATTACCCCCAAGCTATGACAAAGCAGAATAACGCCGTTGCAATGTCCGCCAAATTTTGACCACAAGGCTGGAAGGATATATTGATGCAACCAATAGCCAGTTTTCTGATTGGAATCAGATCCCTCGGATAATGGTAAGAAGGAACTTGTGGCCCCATAGCAAGGTCGGTCGATCGACACGAATGGTACTCCAAAAGCAGTGCTCGCTATGGAGGCCGAACACTCCGGAGTGTCATCAAAGTAATGACAGTCGTACGTTCCACCATGCAAAACAACAATCAATGCACGGTGACGACCAGAAGATGCAATGGAGGGTGAAGGAATAGAGTGTATACCTGCCACCACGGCATTATTTGAGAGTTTGAGGCTAGAGGCAATTTACGTAGACGGATTTAAAAGGTTACCTAGAACCTTCATCAGACATGGATGATCCAAGATACGAAAACTATAGCTACTGATTCATCAAGACCTCTACCTAGCATGGAAACTGTTATGCAAGAATTAGGAGTCAAGAAAGGTTACAAGTTTCAAAAATTCAACGCCAGGCCGGTTTAGGCCTCCTTGAGCTATTCCAGTAGCCAGAGAATAATCGCAATCTTGATGGCCAAGTAGACAGGTCAATAAATTCAGTAAAGTGATATATATTATTGTACACTAGGCAGCGAACCCATGCATAATCAATTACAGCAACATTTCTCAAAACTGGCTAGTTTTATCATGTTATTTCAATCTACCTGACCCGAGTGGATGATACAACATAATCACAGGAATGGCATGTCACCCACTTCAAGGTAAGCGTACCCCCACAGTGTGTAAGTTTGATCATTGCCTTGATCCGCAACTCGAGTTTAAAGGTGGGGCCTGGAGTGGAGCGGGTGGGGCACATGGTCGCCTCCTTGGCCCCGGACCACCGAAACTAATACATACTACTACATATAACGCTAAAGGCTCATACCTCATGCGAGGGAAGAAAAATTGGCATAATACCTAAATAGCGGCCTGCGAGAAAGATATGTGTGTATATCATTACTTGATTCAGTGGTTTATTTCATATTATCCTCTGTTTGTCTACTTAGCTTCTCACACATGACCCCGAAGCTAGCAGCTTCAATCTGTATCAGCAGTATATGGGGTTATTCCCTTGCTCCTACCTATTCCTGGATGCCCATGCATGTATTTAGTCTCAACAGTCAGTGGAAGATAAAGAATTAATCTTCTTTCCCCCTATTTCTCGTCCCCCATGCTCTACGTGGCTTCTATCGTATTAGGCCCCGCTGAGGGGGCCTACATACTGTCGGTAAATAATTCCCTTGGCTTGGTGTCTTTCCTATAATAAAGGAGATATAAGCGCTTAAATCATAATATTTTAATAAGAATATCTCACAGCCTCCCCCCGGATAAGGGCTGAACTATTCTACTATTAAGATCTCTATGTTATGGAAAGAACCTTGCTGTTGCTTACAACCAGACTATTTGATTCTTACAGGCAAACTATGTGGCCCTCTTTAAAAAGTCACTGTTTACCTAGGGTAGTCACGACTCTGTTACCTATCATAAATATACTACACAATACTACTATACCCTGTCAGAGTACAGATCTATTAACTGCAATTAATCAATAGAATTTTATGACATGCCTTTATCCCGCACGGCCTTGATATATATGTTGATTGGATATGTCTATTCAAATATGAAAATATTGTGACCCAATAGATCTATAATACTCTACTTAAGTCGGAGTGTTCTCTTTCAGGGAACAGTTTCACTGCAATAATCCCTTGAGCATCTAGCTGTCGAGTTTATGTGAACCAGCGGGTTTGTTGATGATGTCTTTGATTCAAGTGTTGTCTTCCCCTAGTATTTTTCAATTTTTCGTACTCCTTGGCTTGCTTGTCCTTTCATATGCTCTTTCCATCGCTATATATCGCGTGTTTTTGAGTCCTATTTCTGGGTTCCCAGGTCCTCTTCTAGCACGCTTGACCTTTTTCTACCAATTCTACTATGACTGGTTCTATAGCGGTCAATACTATCTGGAGGTTGAAAAGATGCATATGAAACACGGTAGACAATAAACGTTCCCTAGCCTTTGCAGCTGATCAGGACTTATTATCACACAGGACCTATCGTACGGGTAACCCCCACTGAGCTACACATACGGGATCCTCTCTTCTATAGTCAACTATACGTGTCAGGGGCCGTCCGAAAGAGCGACTCTTACCCCCGTTTTACGCTGGGTACTGGGGTTGAAGGCAATACTCCGTCCCACAGCCATATGTACAGACTTGACTGATAACCAAAGAACAGATATAACATTCCCTGTTACCCAACACGATCGACACCGTGCTGTGCGATCCCGCTTGAATCCATTTTTTTCGAGGGCAGCAATGACAAGACTGGAGGCAAGAATTATTGCGCGGATAGAACGACTGGTTGAGAGATTAAAAGATTTCAGAAACACAGGTATACCAGTGAATTTCCATGACGCCTCGAGTTCCTTGGCTGCCGGTAAGCGTAATACCCCCAGGGGAGTGGGATTAGCGACGCTGACGAAACAGATACTATTTCTTTGGTCTTCCATGAGGAGCCAACGGAATATTTGGAAGACCCGGACTTCAACTCTACTTGGTTTGATCCTCTATTTTCATGTCACCGGGCCATGTCTCATAGGTTCTAGGTATACAACTTTGAGAATGGGTACCACTACTATTCCACTACTAGCCCAGCTACCATGGCTTGCTAGGTGCGTTCTGTCTCGCAGGCGCTTGTTGATAATTTCACGTTTGGTGCTGATTAAACAGGATTATTGCGGCGCCTATACTACGGCACTTCCTTGAAAAAATGACGTATTGGAGGATATGGGATGATGTGAGAGACCGTCCAATATGGATATCCTTTATCCCGTAATAACCCTGTGCAGAAAGCAAGGAGACAAATGTTCAAGAGCAAAATGCGGCCGTCAAACATGGCTAAATCTCGCTCTAGCGCCACGTTCATTGATCATCTATATGAGGATATTTCGCAGATCATGAATAGGGAATCGTTCACTCGCACTGCTCAGGTTCGTCAAAGGTCTACTGAAACAAAAGTTAATATCTAATTTAGAGGCAGTTGATACAACAGGGGGCCGTTCACAATGTCGCGAATGCTCTAGCGATGACATTGTTCTTCCTTTTACGTCAAGATGATTGTCAAGAGAAGCTGAGGCAGGAATTGAAACCGATGTTTGAAAGGGATGCGGGCGAGATTCCAAAGTATGTGGAGCTAGAGAAGCTCCCATACCTATCCGCATGTCTCAAGGAGGGCCTAAGGTACTGTTAAACCCTGAATCTCTTGTTTCTGTAAGTTTGATGTTAATGCTTAAAAAGACTGGGAACTGGAAACCTAGGAGGTCTACCTCGAGTTTTCCCTGACCAAGATATACATTTCAATGAATGGAATATCCCCAAGGGTGTAAGTTTGAATTGGAGTCCCATGAGTCAAGAAGCAACCACCCATTCCCTTGGTGATCCTGCGGACAAAGATGTCATCATTTCCATATTTGTGCCTGAATAATCCAGCGCGGTTGTGAAAGAAAGCTCACACTGTATATCACAGACTGCCGTGTCAATGTCTTCTTACTGGATGCACATGGACCCAGATATATTTCCAAACCCAGATGAATTCAACCCATCGCGTTGGATTGACTCGGTCGACAACTCAGAACAAATGAAGCAGATGCTCCAGCACTTCGTACCTTTTGGCAAGGGATCTCGATCATGTATAGGAATACAGTAAGGCCCGACCATGGAAACAATTGTTTTGAATACAAAAATCCTATCTAACGTCTACGTTAGACTTGCATACGTCCAGCTATATCAGACAATGGCTCACTTGTTTCGACCGGGGTCTCCGCGACTACTTCTACACCATACTGAGGAACATGATGTTAAGCCAGTGCGGGGCTTGCTTTTTACTCTGCCTAAGGAAGGTGCCCGAGGTTTGAGATTGGAAATTGCGGATTCCTAGAGAAACAGTGGGTTTTTGAAATATTTGTGATCGCCCTAAGGATACAAAGTATGCGACAACACAAACTAAACACTCGCACAAAGTTGTCTCCGTCTCATTGATTATAAAATGCATATTTCGAACTGGATGACAATAATTATGTAGAGTCAGAAAATTCTCGCGGGGGGGAGGGGGCAGTTTCCATGGGTATCCGGTTTGATCGAGAGATGGTCAATGCAATTGTGGTTTAGCTAGTTGTTTTAGGACAAATCTGATCATGTCCCGGATAATCCAGCCCGGACAGTTGGCTAGGGCGCAGGATCAGTCGATCACTAAAAAAGTTTAGATCCTAAACCTACTGTGCCCTTGTAATATCGTTTTATCAGGTTATGACCACATATATTCTAACCGGTGTCCTGAACGAGACTATGGATGACTTCTGATCAAGCTGACCTAGCCAGTGGTTGCAAAATCTCATCATGTACCCATGGCCACTACATATCTAATTCATATTGGTTCACCCGTCGCGCCATGTCCTGTAGTTTGAATATACCAAATGTGCAAGCAGTGTACTAATTGGGTCGACAATGTGCTGCAATACGACATTAGTTCATAGGCACAGTTCTATAAAGACGCCACACTTACCATCTCATTTTCTAAGCGATACGCAATATACGTTAAACCAGTCATGACCCATTACAGTAAGCCCCACAGTAGAAAGTAAGTTCATAGGGACCGGCTGACTACCCTTAGCCAATACATGCAAACCTCGCATCTTTTCCAAGTTTGCACTCAGCCAAATACAAAGCTGGGCAAGTGTTTCTTTCTTCCCACCATCGACGGGCCTCGCTTCAATTCCAGACAAAAATATGGTTCGCTGATCGAAAGCTTCAAAGGTATGGCCAATTTGGTAACCATTGCCGCCAAAACTGATATTTTTATAAAGGCTAGAGACCTCGGCATCTCGGCAGGAAAATGAAAACGCGTAATCCGCCTTCTTGCTGATGCGCTCGAGGCTGCTCTTCATATTAGGAAGCAGCTCCGCATCGATCAGCCGTGATTTCCTAGTAGTTTCGATGGTAAGTGTCCGTTCCTTGGGCAGCAAACAGCCATATACTTCACACGCTGGTTAGCCATAGCTTCCGGTTTCCTTTCAGTGAGCAGTTCAAAATAGGTTGGACTACATCCAAGCAACGGGCATTCCCGTCCTTGCCATACATGTCACACTTCCTAGCCTCCAGACGTATCTCCCCAATTTCAGCCCAAAATCAATCAAGAGCAGCCTCTGACATGTCATCGGAGTCAAAAAAGGTCGTTTTTAGTATTTCTTCCGCGGCAGCTGGATCAGAAGCCCGTATTCAAGACTGTACCTGATCAGCAAAAATCCATAGAGAGAAATTGAGAGTGTTAGCACTTCAAGCCTTTGTGGGATGATATTTTGGCCAAATCCATCGGTGAGCCTTCTCCACAGTGACAACACAGCATCGAGTATCGACCCTGCTGCCTGAGGCTCACAAAATATCTGGGGGTTCGCAAATCGAAGTTGGTTAGAGATATCTCGAGTTGGACTACCCTGACGAGATGAAGTTGTGAGATTTCTGATGGAAGGGACATCACCTCTTGTCCGACGCCATCATCATCAGTACGCCGTCGTTTGGAGGGGCTGGGTTGGCGGGATGGCGACATAGACAATCTTTGTTTGTTTCTACCTGCAGGTGCCAGACTGGTTGGGCTAGTGGGGAGTTTTCTTTCGGGACATGACGATATCTCTGACAACTCCTCGAGCCAGCTTTCGATAGTCATCTACAACGCCCTGGTATCATTGATATGACGAAGATGTGAGTTCCAGTGTTCAGAGCGCTGATTTGGCAGGAAGACTAGAGACGGTGGGGTCCGGGCCTTTGATTGACCAGGTCGCCGATCACGGTCCATTTCCAGAACGATTCAGGCATCCGGGCCCTCGAGCCGGCAGGACCACCAGTCTCTTGAGCTGGAGATAGCCAGTTTCTGTTTTCCGCCGCGGTACGTGGTCGTGTTTAATCCTTGCTTCCGGGTGGTACCCAGTTGAAAAGTCGCGACTACAAGTTCTTCTTTCTTTTTCTCTCCTCCTGTTTTTGGGGGGCGGCAATACCCTGGCTATATCTAATATTGCCCATCGACACTTGTAAAAATAGTTGATTGCCGACATATGTCAGTTTATCTTGCGTCTTAGTTGAGAAGATAAGAGGCATAGACTCGTGATTGAAAAATCCATCGATCTAGTTCCATCGATCTATTGATTCATTGGCCATGATTTCGTCTCGGTTGATATATGATACAAATTCAGGAAATGATTCTGCGCGGTTATAGTGCCACTCGCCCTGGCACTCCTTCTCCCGTGTCTCATGTCACATCCAGACTTATCAGTATGGAAATTCCCCTTCCGATTGCTCCAGGATTCCAGAGGCTCTCTGCTGGCGGTCTTGCTCGTCGAGATAGGGTAGAAGGATCTGATCCCAGTGGGATTTCCCCTTATAGGTGGATACCGTCTCATCCCAGGCGCGAATGGCCTCGGCCAGTCTTCCGGGGATATGCGCTTCTTTGGCGATTGCCGTCACCGGTTCGAAGTACGTGCGGATGGTGAACAGGATCGCTCCAGATCGAGGTAGACGACGGACAGTTTGTCGTTCGGAGCGGAAGTGGATTTCGTCCACTGTCAAGCCTTTGCTATTTGCCGTGGCCCAGGCTGCCAAAAAGCACGCTGTTAACAGCCGGTCACGATGAGGAAGTGTGGGGAGTACAAACATGCAACTTCCTTCCCCCCTTGATCGCCCATGCGGTGGGACCAGTGCAGGCCGTCGTCAAGTTGGATAAAAAACTGTCGTTTGAGTTAGATGGTCCTCTGTGTGGGACTCGACCGTTATCATGGCTCACATTATTACGCTCCACGGGCTTGTCTGGCGTCAGCGCCTTGAAGAACCGGTTCATGGACTTTTGCAGCTTCGCAGCGTAATGCGGCACCCCCGCTTCAAAGTGGAGAGTATCGAGCGACATGCGGAACTTTTCCTTGAGACGCCAAAACCCAGGGAGACAGACTGCTGCGGCATCGAGATGATATTGTTCGTCTGGAGGCATGGTTAGCTTGGGGCACAGATTCACAGCGCATGTGTGTACCTACCATCATTTTCGACCATGATCACTAGGTCATCCTGAACCAGTAGAGCCGCCGTTGCCATGGCTTCGGTTGGCGAGCCTGTGGAGAGTCAGATTGCCTTGGTTTCTGCTACTTCGACGGAAATATGAAACGTACCGGCCGGATACTGGAATTTCTCGTCCGTTAGTGTGTTATGGAGGATGCTATCCTTTAGCTGGAAGACTTCGGGGTACCGGTGCGTGAGATAGCGGACCAGCTCCTCGTACACTTCGAAGCAGGCATCTCTGGTGACCGCGTTGTCAACATATTTCACGTGGGCATTGATGTCCTTCTTCAGCTCCGACGCCTTCATATCGTGGTAGCGTAAGAAGTATGAGTCCATCTCGATCCAATTGTTCCAATCGAGCTTTCGGATTCCCATCGTGACGAAGTTCTTGCCATGACGGAACGGCCGATACAACTTCGGGTCTTTAGACCGGGGGTCGAAATTGCTCAACGCCGCGGGCAGGGGAGTCACAAATGGATTGGTCTCCGCAGGTTTGTGGGATGCCCGTGTTGGGCCTTTGGATGCATGATCCACATAGCTGTGCCACTTGAGCAGCAACCACGCGAGCACCGAGACAATCAACCCTAGCAACAGAATTGCTTGGGCTGGCGTGACGGAGACGGAGAGGAAAGAGTTGATGTAGGGTAGGGCAGTCGACATTATGATGCGTTCATGCTAGGAAGAGACAAAGTCACCGACAGTGCCATGCGACCGCAATCCACGGATTTAAGTAGAATGCTATCACACCTACTTCGATCATCCGGATAGCACGCATATCGTAAGACAAGTTAAATCGGACATTAGCTCGAGCCTGTCCCCAGACCCCACACTCTCTGGACATGCCCGTTTTGGTAGGTTTTTTGGTCACCGACCAAACGCTAACCCGACCCAGAAGGTCGAGTGCCCTGCATAGAGGTGGATCCAGCCCCGGCATCGCTGGCCTGCACTGATAACACGCCCCACTCGTCCGCCAAATGGTGCTACCCGGAATGATCATAGTTAGATACTAGAATGGGCAGGCTAACTCCATATTTGACTAGACCTTCTTTCTCTGGCACCCGCGTCTCACGCGACCTTCCGAATGTGGTTTGGCGGAGCTCGGTTTCTGCTTATCACTTGTTTCTCCGCTTGAAGAGATACAGGATCATGTTCAGTCCGTGGTTGCAAAGTTTGAAAACCTGATGTCAAGCTTGATGCCTCCATGTGGGCCGCCCCTCCGCCAACAGCGACCTTATCAATATCTTCCTGTAAGTAGGAGAATTGTTGGCAGTTATCATTAATTCCTTGACCCTGTCAAAGGCCCCTCCACCCAAATTACTATGCCGCCAAAGCGAGAACGGACGGTACCGGGTTCCTGCTGGCCATGCAAACAGCGCCGGGTCAAATGCGACCTGGTGCAGCCGCGATGTCGACGGTGTACTCTAGCCGGCTCCCGGTGCTGCTATGACAAGATACTGGTGCGTTGGAATGCACGTCCGACCAGGGGGGCTCCCGTCACGTACCAGTCACCCACGGTCGGCCTCTTGGGCAGTCTCCCGCCCGATACATCTCTCGCCAAGGGGGATCTCCGGGCGCTGGAGTACTTCCAAGCGGCACTGTGGCCCTTGTTCACTACGGCCTCTCGACCGTGCCCGCCACCGATCTCGCTAGCGATGGAGTCGCAGCCGGTGCTGTTGGTGATGTGCGAGCTGGCCGATGCCCATCGCGCATTGCACGATAAGCTATTAAAGGACCGGTCGCCGGCGGAGGATAAACGACTCAGCTGCCTGGCTTCCGTCCGCGAACAGTTGTTGCAGAGCGCCTCCAACACCGAGTCTCTCTCACGCCTCCTTGTCGCCGTGCTTCTCTTGTATTTCCTAGACGGCTTCATCGACTGCACCCGGCAGTCTGCATCTACCACGAGCCACCAATCAGGAGTACAGGCAATCGTGGAACACCTGGGCGGATTTTCCTCGCTCATTGGCAAGGGTCAGAAGGACACCAACATGCTAATGTCTGAATTTGCATCCACGGATTTGACTAGATCGCTGCTAGACGACCGCGCGCCCTGCGTCCCCGCCGACATCTGGAATCGGATTGAAACGGGTACCGTCTGGTGGGAGAAACAACGGTATGGAGAGACCACCCTCGCTACCGTCTTTGAGGTTATGTCCGAAATGGCCTTTTACAGACACTCGGTCAAAATGGACCGCATGGAGCCGTCTATGGAAAAGATTCGGGAGTTCGAAGGCCGTCTCCAACCGACTTCGCTCATCCTCGCTCTCGATCACCTCCGCATGCCTGATCCGTACGTCGTCCCGGAGTCAGACGCCGACCAGACGATGCAACCCATGGCCTTCACGAGGGCTTTCCAACATGCCGCCCTCATCTATCTCTACCGCGCCATCTGCGGCTTGCCCGCGCGCCACTGTCTCGTCCAGCAGCACGTGCAGCACTGCTTGACCTGCATCATGGGAATCAGCACCAGCTGCAAGGCCCACAATTGTGTCATATTTCCCCTATATGCCAGCGGAGCCCATGCCTTTGGCGTAGAGCAGCAAAGCTTTGTGTTGAACAAGCTGGATACTATCTACGGGACTCTTCGCTTCAATTCCCTGCTTTCAATTCGCGCCGCCCTGGAGGATCTCTGGGCTTCACCTGCCCACGACGGTCATTGGTCCGACATGTTCACCAGCCTTGGTCAGGATGTGCTTGTGCTCTGATTGTAATTGCAAACGTGTATTTACTTGCTATGAATCGATGAATGATGAGATCGTTTTCTACTTCTAAAGGTGGGTCTGCCAAATAATACCTTGTTCCACTGGTGTCCTCGAACCGTCAATAGGTTTCAGATTTCTGCTTCTGACCAACTTCTCCATGCTCCTATTGGCGCTGTCAGGATATTTAAGCAGGGATATATTGTTTAAATTATTTTTCCATGGTGTACGCTTATGGAACTCAGGTAAATTCCTCCCGGGTAATTGCTAGAAGCATCCTTGAGGATACAGCAATCGCATTTCCTAGGGAGGAGCAAGAATTCTGAATCCCTAGTGGCATAGCGTTTACCAGTATGTCACATCAAGTACAAAAACAGCGTATCAGCCCATCATACAAGCCAGTGAGCGAGTTTGATGCTTATCACTGTGCTCTCCACACATTGAAATGTTTTTCATTTGCATCAACTGCCTACATTGCATAACTTCGATTAATTCAACTAATTATTCCATCACAGTAAGATATTCCCACTCTGCTTACATGAAATCCAATGGTCGTCATTCTACACTTTGAAACAGTTGCTGTCCTCACTGAATTGACATGTTTATCTTTCGCTACGAGAATAGAAGGAAATAATCATCATAATGGAATAACTCTAGTATAACCCTAATCCAACTTTCCCGGAACGCCAAACAGGCATAGATCATTAGAAATGTGTAATTTCCGGAGGTCCCTTGAACTCTACAACATCCGTTAGCATGCTCATGCGTCACATCTTCCAGGTCATCGGATGAACTTACTCGTCTTCCCATACACGGCATACCAAATCAAACAGAGCGACAGACACCCAACAAATACCACCGAGGCATAATTCATCGACACCTGCGTCACGGGCAACACAGTCGGCATACTAAACAGCACGAGTTGGAATAGAATCCAAAACACCGCGATGGTGTTTAGAACCATTCCCAGCAGCCAACCAATATTCCACCGGGCTTTCATAACCTCCTTTCGCCCGTTGAGGAGGCTGATCGCGATCGGGATGCAGTACGCCACTGCCAGCCCAATCACGCCGACCGAAGCAAAGGCCGTGAACGCACTGCTACTACCGAGGTTGATCAGACCTAGCAGCATTTCGATCGCCGTGACGAGGCATAGCGCCGGGATTGGGCTGTCGTTGATCGTCTTAGACCAAATCTTCGAGAAGGGTATGGCGTTGTCTCGGGAGAAAGCCCACGTGCACCGGGACGCAGTGGTAGTGATGCTGATCGAGCAAAAAATCGAGACAAACAGCACCATGATCATGAGGACGAGGGCGCCCGCTTGGGAGTCGGTGACCTTGAGGAAGATATACGGCAGTGCCTGTCCGTAAGGTGCGTTGGCGACGTCCAACAATGGGGGAAGAGTAAAGCAGATGGGCAACACAAAGATGAGGGCGGCCACGCCGCCGACAACCGTCACCAAGCTGATGCCCTGGGCCATTTGGATCTCCGGATCGGTGCATTCCTCCGCCATGGACGTGACCATGCCGATAGCCGAGAAGGTGTATGCCGGAGGCAGCAGGCCGACAAAGAAGGCGAAGTTTCCCCACCCTGAGAGACTGGGATCGAATGATCCCAGGGCATCGGCTGCTGTGTGGCGCCCCGACTTGGCCGTTATGGACAGTGTCAGCAGTACGACGACGCAGGTGACCAGGCTGGTAGCGGCGGCGACGGTATCGATGAGCGGTAGCATCTTGTCGCCGACCGCACAGATGGTGAAAGTCAATAAGCACATGGCGTAAAACATTAGCAGGAGCTGCCAGTCTGTGGCTTGCCAGTCGGGCCAAAAGATGGCGATGGTGGCGGCAATCATGGATGCGAGTCCAAAGTTGACAGAAAGAGTGATGGTCCAGTTCCCGATCAGCCAAATCCAGCCGGTTATGAAAGAGAGGAGGGTTCGCGCGCGACTGGACTGCGCCAGCTGGTAAGAATAGTAGTAGACACCGGAGGAGGTCGGGTATCGTGAAGCCAACTCGGCCAAAGACAGCGCAATACAGGCATCCAGAACAAGGACGACGATCAGGCCCACGAACAGGGACAGCTGCCCGCCGCCGTAGATGGTGCTCATCAACGAGCTCCCGATGCCGTATGGGATGGAAGCAATTGACAGCGACATGAAGAGGATGGTCGACAGGCTGCGCGTGCGGCGTAATTGCGGTGTGTACCCCAGGCTGTGGAGTGTCTCATCTTGCACCGTGCCAACATTCTGCGTTTCGACCTTGCTCAAGGAGCCCGCGGTGGGCTTTTCTTCTGTGGCCGTCATCCTCGGGGATTTGGGTGGGCTCAAGTTATCAAACTGTGCTTTGCGCATTCATAGACAGGTTCAAGATCGAGAAAAGGGACAGTAGCACGACCCATTTGCATCACGACGGACCAAGACGTGTCATAAAGCCCCGACAAGCCTTCGTATACACCGCTCTAATCTTTGGTCCCTTATCATGGTTCCTTCAATCCTGGCTATCTCGGGGGTAGACTGTCACGGAAATCTCGGTCTAACCCTAAATTGGAAGGTATTTCGGCCACAGGATGATTTATGACAAGAGGGTTTGACGAATCCCCGTCTCGTCCACCGAGCTAATCAGATATCCAGTAAGGTCGTATCGCAGGTCTGGGGTAACGTGCAGATTTGCCGCACGAATGTCACGCTAATTCATGATCTAGGTTGTTTCAGGAAAGTAGCTGGACCATGGCCATCCACGACTGCAGAAACAGGCGTCACGCACAGCATCGACGCGCATGGGCTCATCTCACCCTAGGTCCATGACTGGGATCGATTGTCGTCTGTGAACAAGGCAAGCGGGGTATATTAACCGGGACGGTGCTTTTCTATCCAGGGGACGCAAAGTCATCTTCCTTGATCTTTTCCTTTCATCTTCACATTATCTCTCTCTCCTACAGGTTAGCATAACCTTTTCCAACATCGTATCCAGATTTTATACGAGACCCCATTCAATCATGTCGACCCCTCAGTTCTTCAATTACCCCGGCACCGAGGCCAACTCCGAGAGCTTTCACTACTCCCAGGCCGTGCGAGTGGGCAATACCGTCAAGACCTCTGGACAAGGAGGCTGGGATGCGAACGGTTCCATCACTCCAGACGTGGAAACGCAAGTCGCCATCGCCTTTGAAAATGTCGAGAAGGCGCTCCAGTCTGTGGACAGCCGGCTATCGTGGCAGAACGTCTACGCCGTGCGGAGCTATCATATCAACGTCGAACAGACCTTCGACGTGGTCACGGCCAACTTCAAGCGAGTCATTCCCAATCACCGCCCCATCTGGACCTGTGTGGAGATAGGCAAACTCGGGATTGAGGGGATGCTCATTGAGATCGAAGTGGAGGCGGCACTGCCAAATTAGTGGATGGTGATCTAGTCCATCTTGGATGTGGCAAAATTACATGATTGATGTTTACTACCGATGTATTTATTTCGCGAGATAAGAACAAATCTATAAACCGACCCCATGATGGAAGTCCCCGGCGATACTGTAAAACCCTCACATGAAACCTTAATCATTGCATCCTACCAGCTATTATCAATGCTGTTGTGTAATGTAAACCAAAGGGAGAGATATCTTTGATCAACCACGGTTGAGATATGTTGAAACCCCACATAGTATATCAAATGCCGACACGGCTATGATAAGCGCTTCGTTTGTCCTCCGATTTCCGGACCTCTCAACACCTAGATTCCAATATTTCCCCACAGTTTCAGGTTTCTATCAATCTTTCCTTCACAGGATGAGGGAACTGGAATCCATTGGACCCCTCGGCTGTCTTTACCCCGCCGCAGTCGACCATTGGCGTGCGCAGTTAGCAGGGATCCGCACGACCCACCAATGCGGGGATTCGGCATCCAGAGAGGACTCGCTGCTGGAGGGAGGGGTGGTGATGGTGGCACCAAAGATAAGGTTCCTTGCGAATCAATCAGTCGTCTCATGATATCTTTTGTGGTCTAGTGGTAATAGCTGTTGTGTTAGTGCGCCAAAAATCGTGGCCACATATGTCCCAATTAGGTAAGTTGATAGGCCATGTCTCAAACATCACTTGAAATATACAATGCTCGGTATCGACTCGCGAACACCTCACCAAGGGGTGATTCGGGTCAAGCGGTCACTGGGGGTATGTCATGTATATATAAGTCCATACTATAGACCATCCGACTGAATTGAGGAACAATTTTGCAGCATCAACTTCTCACTCCCTTCCCTCTCTCTAGAATGGCATCACCAGTCCAACTGACCGCTCCTAATGGAGTGAGCTACACCCAGCCTACAGGTGCGTCCCTCGTGGGTTAGCGAACGATTGTTCCCACCTACTGACTGACCTCCAATCCAGGACTCTTTATTAACAATGAGTTTGTCCCTGCGTGCTCCGGGGAAACGATCGCGACGGTGAACCCATACGACGAATCAGTCATCGCGTCAGTGTCCTCTGCAGGATCGGAGGACGTGGACCGTGCGGTTTCAGCGGCTCGCGGGGCGTTCCAGAACCCTGAATGGCGGTCCCTAGGCGCCTCGGAGCGGGGTCTGCTACTCCTCCGCCTGGCTGACCTGTGTGAGAAGCACGCGGAAACCCTGGCAACGATCGATGCATGGGACAACGGCAAGCCTTACGACTCGGCTCTGAGCGAAGATGTCGCCGAGGTCATCTCAGTCTTCCGATACTATGGCGGGTGGGCCGACAAGATCCAGGGCCGGACAATTGACACCTCCGAAGCGAAACTCGCGTATACCAGACATGAGCCGATCGGCGTGTGTGGGCAGATCATTCCTTGGAATTATCCCGCGATGGTATGTAGCTCGTCCCATGGATAAACCGTAGAGAACTTGTCTAATCCATTGGTAGATGGCAGCGTGGAAGCTGGGCCCAGCCCTGGCGTGCGGAAACACCGTCGTCCTAAAAGCTGCCGAGCAGACTCCCTTGTCCGTCCTCTATCTGGCGACACTAATCAAGGAGGCGGGTTTCCCCAAGGGTGTGGTGAACATCCTGAACGGCGCTGGTGGGGTGGCTGGTGCTACCCTAGCTAGCCACGTGGGCGTGGACAAGATTGCCTTCACTGGCAGCACACTCACCGGTAAAGCCATCATGAAGGCGGCTGCCGTGAACCTCAAGGCGATCACCCTCGAGACGGGAGGCAAGAGCCCTCTGCTTGTCTTTGACGATGCGAACCTTGACCAGGCTGTCAAGTGGTCGCACGTCGGTATCATGAGTAAGTCTCCTGCCCCACGCCAATCGGGAAATGACTCTGACCTGTTTACTAGGCAATATGGGTCAAATCTGCACCTCGACCTCTCGAATCTACGTCCAGGACAGTATCTACGAGACCTTTGTCGAGCAATTCAAGAAATACACTGTCGAGAACAGTGTCGTCGGCAGCCAGTTCGACCCCAAGGTCAACCATGGCCCGCAAGTGTCGCAAGTCCAACGGGACCGCATCCTGCGTTACATCGAGGCGGCCAAGTCCGAGGGCGCGAAGCTGGTCCTAGGGGGTGAGACGTTGCAGAGCAATGCCACGGGCTTCTTTGTACAACCGACGATCTTTAAGGACACCAACCGTGACATGAAGGTAGTGCGCGAGGAGGTATTCGGGCCATTCGTGGTCATTGAGTCGTTTAGCTCTCAGGAGGACGCTATCAAGAAGGCAAATGATACTGAATATGGCCTTGGTGCTGCAGTATTCACAGAGAATATCACCAAGGCGCACAAGGTCGCCGCGGCCATCGAGGCTGGCATGGTTTGGGTGAGTGTATCCCTTGGAAGAAGGGTAGGAGCAATTGCTAACCTCCATCCCATTCTAGATCAACAGCTCGCAGGACTCGCACTATGCGATTCCGTTTGGCGGTTACAAACAGAGTGGCGTCGGACGCGAATTGGGCGAGTACGCCCTTTCGGCGTACACGCAGGTCAAGGCTGTCCATGGTATGTTCTTTTCGCGAATTTTGCTTTTTGTTTCCTTGCTGATGTACATTTAGTCAATCTCGGAACATGGCTGTAGGCGTGTGTCTGTTGGTTTTCCTTGCTGGATTTCGCAGGGCAGTAACTTGTGTAATATCTTTAGATGAATAATGGACCTTGATGCAATTGACAATCTAGAAAGAGGGCATTGCGGTAACTATGTTGTCCTGTAATTGTTTGAGCTTGAGACAGATCTCTGAGCTGTGGGACGTAAGCGTAATATGTAAAATTAGATGCTTTCA
Source organism: Aspergillus candidus (assembly GCF_002847045.1). Lineage (NCBI taxonomy): Eukaryota > Fungi > Ascomycota > Eurotiomycetes > Eurotiales > Aspergillaceae > Aspergillus > Aspergillus candidus. Next base: position 730,274 of record NW_020194009.1, on the reverse strand, counting down.
TTTGAAGCACACCAAAGCCTAATAGCAGAACGCTTGAATTCTTAGTCGACAGTACTTCCCTGCTGTTTTTCATGTCACGTATATATTTGTGGGTGAAATGGAATTAAATACAGGAGCGAACCATAAATGTTCTATATGTTGTGAAAATTATACTTTCTTTTACTATCTTTGAGTGTGTGGAAGGGAGTGGATATCACAAGCCAGGTAATGACAACAGTGTGGCTAAATTTATATTTACGATCTCTGAATTTTCCCCTGCCCCTCCTCCGACGTCACTGCAACCTTTCCTAATTCTAACTTTATTCGCTAACACTACCAGTTCCATGCAGTAGACAGTTGCTGTGTCTCCTAATACCTCTACTCTATGACCATCCCTCGTGTCTTGCATTCAATAGGATGAAAAGTCACATCTTCCTCCTGTCCGGACAAATGACAACGTGTGAACGGTGTCTATTATTTCAATGGCGATTTCTCATACTACCCGGCTCAAGTACGGCCGAGATAATATCAGGAAAGGTGACAGATGTCAGCAAATACCTCATCGTGCATTTCGGCCAGCGTCCGAGAGTTTCACCCGGGAAAACTCGGCATGGAGCAGAGCAAGCCGATGGTTAAACCTCGTGTAAATGGCGCAGGCATCCCGTGTCGGCTTGCTTGGCAGCGGCCCGATTACCGAACTGGAACTGATCTTCCCCGCCTAATGTGGGATGCCATTGTGGTGCGATTTGCTGGTTACAATTTGAGAGGCAGGCATCATGCAATGACCGTCGGCTGAATTTCCTGTTTCTCGTCCGGATGCCCCGTGGACCGAGAGGACTGTGTCTTCTGGGCCCACAAGTGGTCAAATCCACGTTTTGGGGCGCTTGCGCTCTTGGAGGAGAGAGGGGAAAGTCCCCCGGGGTGCGAAAAATCTGGAGATGCTAAACTGTGCGGAGAACAGACGGTGGAGAAGGAGAGCCGGGGCCCGTATCATCAATTGGCCATAACCAGCGGTGATAGTCCGGCCACCATCTAAAGGCAGTTAGTAGACCCAGGCGTTGCTTTTGTTTGCACATTCTTCGGTTCAGAATGCGGTAAGGTTCTTGTCTCTTCTATCTTTCCTTTTTTTTTTTATACTCGTGTGGGAATGGCCGATCTAAAAAGGCCTCTCCCCCCCGGATCCCCAGTCCCGATCTCCGTGCTTTTCCTTTCTGCTTGTTGTTCTGCGGTGCTCCCTGGCTCTCCATAGACCAAGGTCCTCTTCATTCCCACGGTAACCTATCCAAATCCGACTTCAATAATACACCATGACGGGCCTGGGGCTTAGTATCGACTGGAAATCCAACCGATGGGCGGTGGTCTACTGCCTGGTGGCCGCGATCGGTGCCCTTTGCTATGGGTACGACACCATTTACTATACGGGGATCCAGGGAATGGAATATTTTGCCCGCGATTACGGTGTTGAAGCGTCCGATGGCTCGTACTCGCTGTCCACCACCTTCCTCTCCGTGTCGGCGAGTATCATCTACGTGGGGGAGTTTGTCGGCGCTATCGCTGCCGCTCCGATCAACGATTATCTGGGTCGGCGGGTGGTTTTCCTGACGGCATCGGTCTGCATCATTGTCGGCGCCATTGTGCAAGTGTGTTCTTTTGGCTCGGATCCTGTGTTCTACGTCAGTCGAGTTCTCATCGGTCTGGGGATCGGGCAATTCACCGCCACCTGTCTGATGTACATTGGCGAAGTCGCACCGTCCGCGATCCGCGGTCCGGCGCTCATGTGCTTCCAATTCATGCAGTCCATCTCCCAGCTGGTCGGGGCCTGCGTCAACCAGGGAACGGAGGGTATTCAAAGCCCCAACTCCTACCGCATTCCGATGTCGTTGCTGGTGGTTCTCCCGGGAATCATGCTCTTGTGTCTGCCTTTCACCCCGGAGAGCCCTGTGTGGTATATGTACAAGGGGAGGAGGGAGCAAGCGACCAAGGCCTTGCGGCAGATCAACCGCAGTGCGCCCGATTACGACCCTCAAGCGGACCTGCAGGTTATCGACGACCAAGTGGAGATGGAGCGCGAGCTCGCCAAGGACGCCACCTGGATGTCCCTCATCACGGATCCCATCGAGCGTCGTAAACTCTTCTACGCCTGCGGTGCCATGTTCGTGCAGCAGATCAACGGAATTCAATTCTGGTACACCTACGGGGTAGTTTTCGCCCAGTCCATCGGGGTTGCCGAACCTTTCACCATCAACACCATCATCTACGTGCTCCAGATTATCGCCGTTGGCGTGGCCGTTGTTCTGGGCAACAAGGTCAGCCGCCGGAAGAACTTGCTGGTGTGCAGCACGGGTATTTTAGCCTCGCTGGTGGCCGTCGGCGGACTGGGGACCACTCGGGATGCCGACGGAAAATTCAGCGAGGGGGTCGGCATTGCCATCGTCGTCCTCGCCTACGTCAACATCGTCTGCTACAACTTCTCCATCGGCACCCTATCCTATTCGATCGCGTCGGAGATGTCGGTTGGGCGCAACCGCAACAAGATCACCTCCTGTGCCATCGGCGTCTTCTTCATCACCGTGTGGCTCATGGTCTTCACCAGCCCGTACATGTATTACACCGGCAACCTCGGCCCGATGATCGGCTTTGTCTATGCAGCCACCACACTCTTCCTCCTGGCTTACTCGTGGTTCTGCGTGGGCGAGACGGCCCACCGCAGCAATGCGGATATTGAACGACTCTTCCAAGACCGTGTGCCGGTCAGAGAGTGGAAAGATTATGTTATCACGCATGACGAGGAAACGACATGGGCTAAAAAGAACAAGAGCAAGGATGAACAGATAGAGATGGCATGATTTGATGTATATGAAGTTACTTGCATTAGAAATGAATCCAATATATATATTGTGACGATCATGGGATTTCGTGTGATGGTTGGGTCTTCGTTGTTGCCCAAGGTGGAAATATGCCTGCTCCACGTGCGACATTGCTTTCTGACTGCTCATTCCTCTTTCTATTTCCAACCTCTTATTCCGTTCTTCCAAATATGACCCTCGCTCTCACCGGAGGATGCTGGATATTAACACTACCTCGCCAGCTGTGTTCCTAAATTTTGATCGGGCAACAGGCTGGACTTCTGTTCTGGAACCCTTGAAAACAATGACCCTCGCGGCATAGAAAGCAACAGTCGTCGCTACCCTCGGCTGGACGGTACTTGCATCCTGCCAATGCCTCTGCCTCCCCGAGGATCCTTGTTGGCCGTCGAATTTGCAGTGGGACGCACTCAACGCGTCTACTGGCGGCCGACTGATTCCCACCATCCCCCTGGGAAGGCCGTGTCATGATCCTCATTATGACAAATCCGCCTGTGTTGACCTGCGCAAGAAATGGAATGTTCGCTCAACTCAGTAAGTTGCTAGACGTCCCAAAAGTCGACGTAGCCAAGTCCTGCTAATGATTAATGACTTACGTCTCTTCGTCATCCGTAATGCAGACATATTTCGCCAACCAGAGTTGTGACCCCTTCACACCGGAGCCCCAGCCGTGCAAGTTAGGAAATTAAGCCAGCTATGCGGTCGACGTGTCATCGAGCGAAGATGTGACTGCCGCCGTTCGGTTCGCCAGGGAAAACAAGATCCGTTTGGTCATTCGCAACACTGGACATGAGTGAGACTCCCGACATGATGATGCATATTTGACTGCGCTGAGACATCGAACACAACTACTAGTTACATGGGCCGTTCCACAGGAGCCAGAGCTTTATCAATTTGGACCCATAATCTGAGTGAGATCGAGTATGTGGAATCGTTGGATATCTATTACCAGGGACCCGCGTTTAAAGTGGGCGGTGGGGTGGTGGGGACCCAGATTTTGGAAGCGGCCGCTGCGCGAGGACTCGTCGTGGTGACCGGAGAGTGCCCGACCGTTGGGTTGGCTGGAGGATACACGCAGGGAGGCGGACACTCCGCGCTAAGCACTGCGTTTAACTTGGCCGCGGATCAAACTCTCTCCTTTGAAGTGATCACGGCAGCCGGGGAACTCGTCACCGCGTCCCGCAGCGAGAACGAGGACCTGTACCGGGCCCCCAGCGGCGGCGGTGCCGGGAACTACGGCACCGCGGTGTCGGCCACCGTCAAAGCCTATCCCGAGACCACGGTCTCCGGTGCCTCTCTTGGAATATTGACTGCAAACACCACCCGTGAGCTTTTCACAGAGGCTGTAACACATTTTCACTTGCTCCTACCGGCGATGACCGAGGTCGGTGCAACAGTCATCTACCAGATGTCCTCGCAACACTTTCTCATCAACCCCCTGACGGCCTACGACAGGACGACAAGCGAAGTCCAGATTATTCTGGCGCAGTTCATCTCTGTCTTGTCCACTCGGGGTATCCCGTACGAGGTCTCCTGCTCGGAGTATGACAGCTACTACGATCACTACAACAAGTATATGGGTCCTTTCCCGGGTGGAAACCTCGGCGTTGGCATTTATAATTTCGGCGGCCGCTTCATTCCCCAGCGCATTCTTAAATCACAACGGCGGACGGCCAGCTTGGTAGGCACACTACGAAACCTGACAGAGCACGGAGGCTTTGTGGTGGGAGTCGGCCTGGACGTCTCCAACAAGACAGGCGACAAACTACCAAACACGGTCTTTTCCCAGTGGCGTGGCGCCGCCGTCACTCTACAGCTAGCGAATACGTGGAATACAGTGACGCCGTGGGCAGATAAAATCCGCGCCCAGCTCCAGGTGACTGACGAGTTCATGCCCCAGATCGAGGCTGTCACGCCTGACGCCGGCGCATACCAGAACGAAGCCGACTTCCGTCAACCTCGCTAGCAGGAGACCTTCTTCGGGTCTAACTACGAAACTACGGGATTCCCAGCAGACGAAGTCCAAACGGGACCCAGACTCCGTCTTTTATGTTTTGAAAGGGGTCGGAAGCGAAACATGGTCGGTTTCGGCATCGGGCCGGATGTGCCGGACTGGATTTTGAACTTTGGAATTGAGATCGTATGGTGAATCGAAACGCAAAATATTTATATTCCACTATCTTGGGATCCATTTTCGGCATTACTTCGCGGACGCTTGGGTCTGCATGTCGGTCGTACTGGTCATTCGCTCAATTCCCCAAAGGACAGCGCCATTATTGGCAAAATTGGCAAACAAATCAGGTGAACTAGACCCCGGGCTTTCCTAAATCAATGTCCGGAAGGTATGCTATGTCACAAATTATGTGTCGAAAACTGATCAATGCGGGTGTAGGTGTTTTGATGTGTCTGGTACGTAGAACACTAATCCAATAGACATATTGAGCGCAGGATAAGTGACTTGACGTGGTAAGCTCATATAGCGCTTCCTGGGGTGCTAAAAATCCTACCCTACGTGCCGGTCCCCAGTATTTTCTTCAGCTCTGGAACCTCAGTATGGTCGCGGGTTGTTGTCATGCGGTGAAACCAAGTCACCTGTTTCTCCGCGCCCTCCCCTTCAGTCGGGCCTTCCTCGACAGGTTCGAATAGGAACTCGCCTCCAATCTGTTTGCTATCCCCGCCCTTATGAGCCAAACCAGACGGGACATGCTTTAGTGCCTGGAAGATGGATTCGATGACTATGCGCGGCATGCTCTTCTTGATATAATCTGGCTGAGGACCCAGGTCCCAGGTGGAGACCAGGCCCAGATCCTGGTATAGCTGCCGGGTTGGATCCGCATAGATGGGGAATCGGCAGCTAGTTTCGCGCTCATAGAGCTCGATCAACACTGGGTCTCCACAGCCAATGACAACGATCGATGTCTGCTGTGGCTGAAGGGTCTCTGGGGTGATGGATTCTGATAGGGTGCGAAGGAACTCTTGACAACTCTGTGGCAGTGGTGACTTAGAAACTGCGCCATGGTAGTAGGGGAGAAGACGTGCGACCCACACCACAGAAGAAATGGCGGACAAAAATGACTAAGACGCGTTTTGCCACACCGGGTCCTGAATACAGGCTCCCGAATCGGTGCGCCTGGCCATCTTTGTCGAGGACTGTACGATCATGAATCGTACGGATGGTTTCCCTTGACGGGAGTTTGGAGTTCTCAATAGGCGACGGGTGAGCGCCCTGTTCGGTCGGGGATTCAGCGCTCATGACTCGCTAGCCACCACGGATGTGGATCGATGGTTGTTTCCAAAGAAAGGTGTATCATTGGCAGTGGAGCACCGTGCTGGAAGCGAGATGAGGAGAGAAGGCGGGGGAGCAAACAAGTTAACAACCGCCTTGGCTGCCTGGAGTGCCCAGGCATCAATTCCCCTAACAGGACTAGAGCCCGGAGGCCGGAACGCTCTCCGTCCGCGGTCCAGCCGTCGATCTCGCCCGCATCCTGATTCGGCATCGATCCCGACGATCTGTCCAGATTACGTGCAGGGAGTCACGGCCAATGACATACAATATTGATTCTGGTATCTAGCTAAGCTATATCCTAATCTGGACATGGACAGTCAATTTCAAACCGAGCACCAATTTGTCGAGCAAATCAAAACCGGACATTAAAGCCTCTAATTGCCTACCCATGTTCAAGCCCTGCGGGGCTCGACCATTTTACGCGGTCCACTTACGATGGGGCCCAAACTAGGGACCCTGGTCTCCAAGGCTATCAAACAGCACCTTCTTATCTGGACACGGTCCGTCAGCTCCATCGGCGGCGGTGATGCGGGATCTGCGAAACTTACTGCAAGGAAACGGCGTCCATTCACTTCCATCCTCGGGGAGGTATACTTTGAATGCGTTGTTCACTAGCTTGCTCTTCATTTCTCCCGAGGGGCCCGGGCTGCGCCGGAGGTTGGTGAGCCGACCGAAAACTCGCAGCATGGCGGCCCCGGCTACCGTGACAATTGCACGACCGAGGCATGCGTGTGGCCCCCACCCGTGGTGGATATACAGCTCATCCGGGCGATCGAGTCGGATGGACTCTGGGTCTGGGAAGTTGGCAGGATCACGTCCAGCGGTGACGAAATCTGCAAATATGGTATCACCTTTGTGCACGGCGATCGACTTCCCACTGTCGTCGATGGTAGTGTCCACGGCGGCGTTCCGAAGAACCCCAAAAGCTGGCGTAGACAGGCGAAATCTGCGAGTATCAGCCGAGCCGACCGCTAGAGGGTCCAGGGATTCGACATTCAACATACCCTTCTAGAGCGTATTTTTTGAGCTTCTCAAACGACTCCTTGTCCTTGTTGTGGGCGAGACCCTGGATGTCCGCCCAGTGTTTATAGTAGGCATCGGACAGGTATAGCTCAATCAACTGACCCCACTGGAGATCCAATCATCAGCCAGAATCTAAGTTCAGGGAAGCCACGGTCATACTCCCTGGGCTTGTGTGGCACATGCAGCAGCTGCTGTTGGGATGATGGCCCACACGACTTCATCGACCGACTTGCCGTCGTCCAGAAGCCTTCGCACTAACTGGGCGCCATAGTTTGCTAGGCCCTCCGGCTCAGAGTCAGCACCGAGAACGTGACGAGCAATAGAAGCAATATGTGATTGCTGATGCTCCACTTGCTTTCGCATGACTTGCCCGAGACGTTCGGACTTGCGCGACCCAACGATTCGGTGTTTCAAAGATTGTGCTGGGTCAACGTCAAGGAAGACGTAGCCGAAGAGCTCCGCTAGTCCATCGTATATCTCTGCATCCGTATAAGCATTATTACCCGCGGATTTAGTCAAGGGAATGTTGAAGAAGTCGGCTGTAAAGTTCGCATGGGCGAAATTTCCAATGCTAGTGTAATTTTCTTCTTAATACTAGGTTGTTTATTGAGCGAAGGGGGATTGTTGACATACTCTCGGACTGCGTCGACGTAATAGCATAGCCCGGCCTTCTTGCTATACTTCTGAAGAAGCTCCAAGGTTGTTCGTTCATAGTATTGTTGAACCTCCTCCAAACTGTCCTTAGGCTGATATAGGCATTTGTTGACAAACACCCGTTGATCGGCATTGGCAAACGAGTCACCACTCAACATGTAGTCATGGCCTGTGAGCTGGAACGTATGCGGGCCCCCTAGATAGCTATCAGCGACGGAGCTCTCATATCTCCCAATGGAGTATCGTACATGGCACACGGAATCGTTTCCCGTCACTCAACAACTGGGTAACACCCTGCCATGACGTAAGAGCTATAACTGGACCCTGATGTACTGGTCTGTTGAAGTCTAATTTGTCCGCTGTACCCGCGTTTTCGAAAGCCTGTCGGCTTTGCGTCGGTGTGGTGAAGGGGTAGAGCGTGTAAACGCTATTTGGGGATAGTACCCCGGGAAAGCTCTCATCAATAGTTTGTACATCACACCGCCATTGGCAACATCGAAGTCTGAGCTGGCCGATTGGAATCTACATGGAGTGAGCCATATGATCCTCTTTGTGTCAAGGGGCCGTTTATTACCCAAAATTGGTTAGATTTATTGGGTTGTAGTCAACGGTATAGAAACGGTCTCCCCTAACGAGAGCCACCGCATCCGACAAGATGGCAACTGAGATCGTGAAGCCGGGGCATAACCCAGACCCAGGATAAAATGGTTGTTTGGCCTCCTCTGCCTCTACTCCAACGTACAGCTCGATGTTGTCAGGATGGCCATAGAGAGCCTCGACTGAACGGGCAATTAGCGCTCATCTCGTCCAATTGCTCCATAGGCGGCTTATGGGCTTCGGCAACCCCAGGATCCGAGTTCACCTCCACTAGGGATCAAAGTCAGCCCAGAATCAATCATCTCCTACAATTATGACGTACAAAAGGTCGAATATGGCTTCAGCTTGAAGAAAAGCCGGAATTCATTGAGGGTTGCTAGTCCCCACTCACGCCCCTGTTGGATTCCGAGCATCTCGATTGCTCTGAGAACTCGGGGGATGTTGCGGGCACCAAATGCACCTTGTGGAGGAATTAGGATGACAGTTTGCTACACTGAGAAGACTTGAACCAACCAGCGGCATGTTCTGCTCCATCTTGCAACAGTTTGACCAGATCCGAATCGTGAAACTGACCATCCGGCGTACGCTTCAAGGCTCCAAAAGTCCACTTTGAAGGTTCCGGATCTAGAGTTTGTTTCCATTTTCTTAACCCTGCCAGGAACTGGCCTACGGATAAGCTACCTAGTGCCAATTTTGTTAGCCTCACGTTATCCGACGGTCGGTTATGATAGAGCTATACTCGGGTCCACATCTCGCCCCAGACTATCCTTCATGAATGCCTTCGTCCAGGCCTCATCTTGGTCGGTGATTGCCGCATGCCATCGGTAGATCATATTGAACTCCGCACTGACTTGATTTCCTAATCCTCGTGGGACCCCTTGGGCGTCGAACACCTCGATTCGCCCACGAGGATCTAGCTTCCAGTCAGAGTTGACAGGGTTGGTGTTTAGATTCAGGATGGCTCTGAGATAATCTCCTAGGATGATATTGACATAAAGGCCACAGGTCACGCTACCAGTCAGTCAGCGGTGAGTTTCCTTGATGTGTGTGAAAGATATGTTCATTTATGATCTTACAGTCTCCCTATTTGAAATAGATCATTCTCCCGCTTTGCCTCTGCTGCAGCGTACTGCGAACTTTCGGGAGTCAGTCCTGCTGGCAAGCTGAATCGCCCGGCCTCGTTAATCAGGGCCATCTCTCCGACGACGTAGTTGTGGAAACGATTGAAGGCAATAAGAAAAGCACTGACACCAGGTGGTTGACCCAACAGTCGCTGTTCAGAATATGTGCCATTCTTCAGCCGTCCGTCCTTGAATGTCCGGACCCGACTCTGCTGCTCCGCATTGTGGCCGTACAGGGGGCCGAGGTCCAGGTATGAGGAGTTCATCAACCGGGTCCCATCATTTTCATCCGTATGGAAAAGATCTTGAGGAACTTTGTTAGTGTATTGTCTGTATAATGGCAGACTGGAAATCTTGCCGTGTATGATTATCGTCGCAAGGTAAAACAGGTTGGCTGACACCCCGGTCGGGTGTTTCCTAGCAGGGCCGTCCCTAGCAAGGACGGCTACTAGACAGTCAGTCTTAATCTTCAGGTTATATGGAGTCATATATCAGAACCCACTATCGAAAATGAGACCCGTTGATGCTGCGGAGTGACACTGCGGGCATAGTGGCTTCCCGCCGCTCCGAGACGTGGGTACAGGACATTCTATAGTCGTTGCTTAGTGGTCCAACTTTGTTGCGTGACAGAGAGAGGTCAACTGTACATTATTACTCCCATCAGCTGCACGATATTTGAAATCATTTCCCAGCCAGGACAAGGGCGGGTGTTCCAGTGTGTTCCACAATGTTTTCACAAATTCATCAGTTATCTTGTCACGAAGATTCGAGTCATTTGGCAACGAGGCAGCTGCTTGAATGATTCTTCTATCTGAAGCCCTGGTTAACATGTCTTTCCAGATACCAAAGACAAGCAAACTTACCAGATATTTGCGGTCGTCGATGATCCCACCTGCTAAGACTGTCGAGCTCAGGCCTTCAAAAGTCTCGAAATCAGGGCCAACACGGCCAACCTGACTGACAATGTCTTCACGGACTTCGTCAAGAAGGCGGATCAACCCTTGATGAGTGCTCGTCATACCGTCTGGCATCGTTTCTTCTATTTCCCAACTGGTATGTGGGAGTGGACGTGCTTGTTACATGCCCTTCATGGCAGCGGAAAACTAAGCTACACCCGCTGGGACATATATACCCAACTGCTATAGATGCCTCAGTCACATTTATCGCAGGCTTCGGAGGCTACGCAGAAGTAAGTTCAACACTTACGATGTGGCTTCTGGAGGTTTATGCATGAACCAGCCCTTGCCGGTGAGTCTATCTCAAATACAACCTAACCAGCCAAGATATACTCCTGCCACAAAAGTCACAATGGTAGCCGCTTACACTAGGACGTCATCGATCTCTCGTCCACTGATTGGCCATCCATCGGTTCGCGAGAAAAGTGGCAGATTTGGACGCAGAATACATGGATTGGCAGACATATTAGATCCGTACAATGCCGCCCATTACTCTCGCGATAAGATGTCGCATTCGCATCGATATACATTCCTAGCAACGAATTGAATACATCATCGAATCGCAGAGTTGCCGTTCAAATTGACGGCTTATTCATTAAAGTTCGGTGCCAACTCAATATGGCAAGCCACCGACTCAACGGCTGAACATCAAAGTTCCGAATGCCCGTGATGCCATATTGGTTCATACCATTATTTTCATTCTTCTCCCTTCCGTGCATTTTTTCGGGCCATATAATAGGGAATCCGTACCCAATACCAACCAATATTGCTCCCTCGAACAGAAACCTTCGTATAAGGATCTATCAAGCATCATGGCATCCTACATCGCCAACGAGAAGGTACACAAAAACCCCTTCTTACTGATCCCATCGGACATGGATATGAACCCAGTCCGCCTGATTCTGGAAGACCTCGTGTCGGTCCTCAGGCTGGACAAATTGTTGATATACATTATGACCCTTCACAGTCCATGTCCATCAGGGCCATTGGATGAGCTATATCCCAATTATCCCAATCTCCAAGATATCACTCTTCACGCCATTCTCGTGGCTTTTCAGAGCCTGCTCCTGCTTGCTTCTGTTGTATTCCTTTTCACCTTCTGGTTTCTCCCCGGTATCTTTCCGGGAGGGTTGGTCCTCATAGCCTGGGCTGTTACTGTGGCAATATTACGACTGCTAAACGGACAGCCGTCAGCCGACTGTCAGGTCGGGGTGCCCGAGAACGGCATCTCTCCAGTCAACGATAAATCGGAATTGTGGTTCTTTATCAATGGGATCTGCACTGGGTAGTGCCCCACTTTGTAATTCCAGTGACCAAGCTGATATTCTGTGCAGACGATCGTGGTTGCAATCGAATCTAACCTTGCTGGCCAATACCTTCCATCGGGAGATAGTCGGCATTCATAATCCATCGTCTGTAGACCTGTTCGCTGTTTCCTGTGACTTCTAAACTGCTGTTGGTGATGCTTACAGACTATATCAGGAAGGGTTTGATTCTAGACCTCTTAGAAAGCCTCATTCAACGCGACCTCGACTACAAGACCCGGGACATCCGACAAGGGAGGGCCCAGCTTCGGTCAGCGCTACGAGCCTCGGAAACACGCAAAGTCGTTCTGATAGCCCATTCCCAGGGCGGTATCGAGGTAGCTTCCATCCTGGATTGGCTGTATGGGGAGCTCGCCAACGAGACGCTGCGAAAGCTGGAGATCTATACTTTCGGCAATGCGGCCAGGCACTTTCGCAACCCCTACCTACGAGAAGATAGCGATGATCCCGTAATTCAGCACATCGAGCATTACGCCAACAAGAATGACTTTGTGGCGAACATTGGCGTGCTGCAGTGCACATCCCCGACGGCCAGGTACGCCGCGAACGACCTGTTTTCGGGAAAGGTGTTTCAACAGGACCGAAGTGGCCATCTGCTGAATATCCACTACCTCGATACCATGTTTGGCGAGAACCATGAGTTCATGGATACCAAGGTTCAAGCACGCGGGTTTTTACGGTAGGTTGGTTTCGAATTGGGTTCAGCAATCTCGCCATCGCTGCTGACCGACATCGTTTAGGGAAGAACCAGGTGCTAGCCTCTCATGGACATCAATCATGGACCTTTCACGGTTGGCGAAATACCGTAATGGGAAAAGCCCGGAGGGCCGAGTGGATGTCTGCTGTGATGTCAATGGTAGATGACTTGAAGGCTTAAAACTAATGTGGCGCTATGAAGGGATGACGCTCGGAGGTCCGTCGACTGTTCAAATTTGCCACTATCGGCCTGTATTAACAGGTATGGCATACTCTACCAAAATCTTCATGCTGATCCTTGGAATTAGGCTAGGGTGCTGCCCTACCGAGGTCAGGCTGCTTCGACATGTCATGACGTCAATATCTATAGTCTTTTTAATTTCTAATGGAACGTTCGCCATTAAAGATAAGAGATTTACTAGTTTCCAATAGCCTCTGGATATAAGTCAGTTGGTTAAAACACTTTGACGTTGGTTCTATCACGTGGTTCACTCATGGTGGTTGTTGGCATATACTGTTGTCGACGTGCTTTAGGACCATCATGTCCCAATTGACAATAGTTGTGATTTTTCGCCCATCTAGCTTAACTGCACCATGTCTTATAGTTAGTGAAAGAATTATCTAAGTACTTGTCTTGGTGTCTGGATTTATCCAGGTTATATATTTCTCAACCTACCATTCTCGATGAACCAATATAAGGACTATCCACTGAGCGCTATTTGACAATGTTGTACGGAATAACAACATGATTAATATTATATAAAATATTAGTGCACAGCAAACTACTCCACTCAGTCATTCGTGCCATATGCAATGAAGGTCCCCTCTAGATATAAAACTCCATATCGGATCCAAACCTACGACACATCCGATCGCGCTACTACCAAAGTAATCTTGAGAATAAAAGTTGTCCTAAAAAATTAGACAAATATAGCAGCGCCCAAACCAAAGCTTCAGAATCAGTTTGGGGTCGATTTTTCCCGCCATACAACAGGTCGCCACTTGGTAACCAAGATATCCTACGGCGTTTGTGGCATATCCGCCGGCTATGTTTCTCCGTTGGTCCATATCGCCACCATTACCAAAACCTGGATGTCTGTGCCAGTCAAAAGGCTATTTTCTGGATCCTTCAAGCTACCACCCATCTTGTCTTCATTCCATCATTTGCCGTATTAATTGTACTTCCCTTCTTGTGACTACTGTGTTACGTAGTATAGGATTTGGTTTGAGACATAAGTCATTTTTATTCTATCATTGTAAAATCTATAACTCCATCTAGCCTTCTACCAGGTTCCAGAACCAGAATACCAACACCTAGATACATAATCTAACACATGAGGGAGATCAACTCAACCGGGCCGTAAGCCAAGACCTGTCTTGAGCTCTGTGGCTTAAACTAGCATTTCCGATCCCCCGGACGGAAAATCAAAAGACCATCATCCCTGTGGCTTAGCCCAGAGTGACGACAAAGGTGGCGTCCGCGGAGCAAGCCTTGGTGTTGTGGTCGTCATCAGGCTTCTGGTAGGTCTCGTTGCAGTCGGCATCGCCGGGCTCGCAGGTAGATGGCTCACAGCTGGAGTCGTCGGGCTGGACGGAGAAGCCGGACTTGACGAAGGCGGATTCGGGCTCCATGTTGATGGAGGAGAGATCGTAGAAGACCTGGTCACCATCACCGGTGTACTCGAATTGAAGGACGCTGTCCTTGCTGTCGGTGGTGGACATCTTGATGGAGATACCGCCGCCGTTGTCATTGGTCTTGAACTTCTCCTCGTGGGTGCCACCGCCGCCGGAGAGGCGCTGCTGATCACCGGCGCTGTCGTCGGTCGTCCACAGGTTGACGTCCTCTTTCATGTTGTTGACGATTTGGACGCCGCCACCACCACCGCCGGCACCGCCACTGGAGCTAGGGCTAGCAGATGCGCTGCTGGTGGAGCTGGGGGTGGCATCACGCTGCTGGACGTGGGGGAGGGCTGTAGCAGTCATGGCGAAGGCGCCGAGGAAGAGACCGTTGTTGAACAACATTTTGAATGAGGTGATTGAAACGAAGTTTGACTCTGAGAAAGGATCTCGAAAGGAATGAAGAAGGTCTGTCTGATCAACAGAGAGACAAAAGCACAAATGAAGTGAATGACAGTTGGAGGATCAACCTCGAAGAGAAGAGAAAGGATTGGTAGTAAAGTGAATGACTTTGTATTCAGAAGACTGTGCTTGAGAATGAAACGAATGATAGGCAGGATACAGAAGCCTATTTATTGCTCACGGTGGCAAGGGATGAGAGGTTTGAGTTGCGGTCGAGACCATGATTACAAAGGAAGGAACAGGCAAGTGGAGACCTCGCCCCTGCCCAGATCGACTCTTGAAGCTATCCATCATATACACAACAAAGGAACAAGGCAGGGGCTCTTTTCCATCTACGGAAGACCCGGGGGAGAAAGGAGTAGCTCATTGCCACTCCGAGAAAGGTTCGTGAGGTACCGGCCAATTAGGGTTGGTGGGTGGAGTAGCCCTATCCATGGTCCTCGCAATCCCAGCGGCGTCATCCTCCTTACGCGTATTCTAGAAGGTTGGCCACGTTGGGTCGACGAGGTACAAGCTTTGGCCCAAGCACGAACTCTGTTTGGATCTACCGATGGATTATGGTACAACACGTTTGCCCCTGGTTTATAATCCGGTGGAGCACAGCGGACCGTAGTCCTGCCCTGGCAGGTACTCCTGGTACCACGAGGTACTCCCCACGCACGTTGGGCAGTAGAAGAAATCGGTGGGGTCATACTTTCTCTTGATAATACTGAGGGGAATGTAGTGGGTTCCGTAGAAATCCGTCGCCCACAGAGGGTCTCTCCGATCGGCCTATATGACGCGTTAGTATTTGCCATCCTCATGGCGGCGGTACCTCTCAGCACGCAGAGAGAACCCACCTCGTTCAAGTAGCTCCCCAACGATGGGGTCAGACGTCTCATCGCCCAGTTCTTGTTGTAGGAGATGTCGGCGATGACGGACTTCTTGGTGGCTTCATCCGCATCTGCGGGCCACCCCCTGGCAACCACCTCGACCATGTAGGCAGATCGCCACGCTGGGTTCAACCCCGAAAGTGAATCCGGCTTGGCGACCTGGCCACCACCGTTGAGTTCGATGTTCAGAATCGTATATTCCCTGGGGTCCCCCGCAATGGTGCCAATCATCTCCCGCAGAGCCTTTCGATCGTCCGTGAGCGCCTTCTTGTCAAACATGCGGGAGGTCAAGGCCGAGTTTCCTCCCCCGGTCGCCTCCCTATTCCCAGACATGGCCTTGTAGTATGCGGAATAGCTGGGAAACTCGAACCAGTCGACTCTGACGGAGAGGGAGGTGCCGTTGTATGTTTGCAACTTGTCAAGAACCGGCGCGAACGCTTCCTCAGCGCACTCCCTTGACTTCCCCATCAGAGCAATGGCGTGCACGTATCCGACGGTCTCGTTACCAGCCAGGGGCTGGGGAGCATTGATCGACCACTTACCGTATCCCGAGAACCCTGCGTCGTTAATGGCAGGATATTGCTCGTGGATATCGGTGATGGCTTCCAGCAAGGGATCGACGTTGTCCGTGAGGGGGAAGATGGCCAGCGACTGGGCCACGACGGACTTGGAGGGATAGGCCTTGATCGTCATTGACAGCACGATGCCATAAGTTCCGCCGCCACCTCCACGGAGAGCGAAATACAGATCGGAGTTCTGGCAGGCACTGGCCGTGACCGTGGTGCCGTTGGCTAGGAGGACCTGCGCATCGAGGATCTGATCGGCAGCTAGACCGTAGTCCCGGCTCGCTGGGGAATGGCCTCCTCCTTGTATATATCCGCCAATGCAACCCACCGTCTGTCCACCTCCGAATATACTAGGTCAGTGAGGTTTGACGAGACTTATGCAGAAGGTCCTACCGGGTCACCCCCACCGACGACGGTCAAGTTCCGGGAAAATGCTTCACTGTACACATCTTCCCAGACATAGCCACCGGCGACAGTAATGGCGTGGCCATTCCAATCCGACGCGGTACATCCCTCCGGTGGCTCGTACTTATCATGGACCTTGACGCCATCCCGCATATACTTGATCCAGACCTGCAGGGCGCCATAGCCCTCGGATCTATAGCACAGTCAATCAACACCGATTTATCCTCCCGAGCTAGCCAAACGCGGGCGTACTCACTTTCCGATGAGATCATGGCCTGTATTTCGCAGGACAAAGCGGATATTCTTTTCCTTGGCGAATTGCAGGCCCGCAACAAGGTCCTCGGTCTTGGTGGCATTGATGGTATAGACAGGGGCGGGGCCGAGGGTGCAATTGCCGGGCTTTTCTCCATCACCGACATCGACCAAGGGGCAGGGATCGTTGGTGGGATAAACATATCCGACGGGTTGCTCCGATTGAAACCGAGAATCGTACCAGCGCCGGTGCACCTCGGCGCATTCCTTCTCGTCGTAGTAGGTGCCGGGGTAACAGGAGATGGCCGGGGGGGTGTTGCGGATCAATTTCCCTGAAACCGAGGAATTCAAGCTATTCCACGTTTCCATGGACGGCCAACAGGAGCTCTCTGGAGTCTACCTAGAGGTCAGATCAAACCCAGAGGGTTATAGAGGGACTTTGGTTCCCACCACCTACACATCTGCAACTCCCAATCCCAGTCGCGGAGCCCAGCCCACTCAGAGCGGACACGATCAAAATCTCCAGCCTCATCCTCAAACTCGGGGAAAACACGGGGAAAAGAAGGAAAAGAAAGAAAGATGAACCAATTGGATAAACGAGTGGATCAGTGAGTGAATCAAAGAGTGACAGACGCACGAAAAAAAAAAGAGAGAAAGAGACTCGCGGCCGGTCTGACGGCTAAATGAGCACTACGTGCTGTTCGCTCGCTACTTATACGGATCCGTCTTCAGGGGAGATGAGGCACTACGGCGACCGGTGGTCTGATCTACGACTGCGACTAGCGATGGTGCGGTCCTGTCTTGGATCGTTTAGTTCGACCGATGGATATATATAACTCCTAAATAGCCAGAATCTCCGATGGCACAGCTCTTTCCCGGGGGGGTGGGCGCTCAATGCCTCCCGAGGGCGAGGGACAACACCTCCCGAGGGCGAGGAACGAGGAGGTCGTGGTCTCCCATCGCATATATACCACGCCGACATTAATCCTCGTTGACAATTATTATCCTGAGACATCCTCTTCGCTTACGCGGGAACGAGCATCTATTCAAGGTAACCTCATCATTGATCCCTGTCCAGACGGTCGTTTTGGTGGTTGCGTCTCATTTGCCGATCCCGATTAGGGCATCCGCTAAGTGACAAGCGACCTTCGCCACAATGCGGACTGGTTCTTCCCACGGTTCAATTTCTCCACCTACCCCGTTCCAGCCAGGATGCAACCTATGACCAACAGGAGTTCGACGCGAGTGGGCCACCCCGAGGGTCTCAGACCCATGTTCCATCACGGACATTGTGTCCTGTGCTTGCCCCCGGCGGAACCCCGCTCTATCTAGAAGCGTTCATGGCTTCTGGTCCGCGATCTGCCAGCAGTTTCATCTCGAACTCTATGGGTGTGTATCATACGCAATCCACGGCAGATGTTCGCTCACTGTAACCGTCTACAAAGATCACCCAGGTCCGGTGGGCATGACCGATAACCTCCGTGGGTTTTCACCCTACTTGTGGCCCGCCCCTGCATGTCTAGGTTCATACTGTCGGCGGGCGCCCACCAATACCATCCCCGGTCATTTCTCCTTTTACGGCGATCATGGGAATAAATCCGAAACCAGCACGGAAATTTCGAACGCCATGGCGTCCTTGTTGTCTTGGGACACGTTCCTAGGGTGAGAGGATGCCAGGATCCCCTCATCCGGCCGCTCAGCGCCCACCCACCCTCACACATGCACATTAGACTTCGCCCGGCACCCGGGAATGCGAGTGAAGATGAATGATACCCTGGAAGGATGCCAGGGGGCTGAGCTGGAGGAGACGGTAGTCTGAAGTATGTAAGATGGGGAGCATCCAACTCCACCGTCCCACGCCGGCTGCTGAGCCCTATCTCCCCATGCACTCAAGATGGCTGCTACTGGAACCGCACAGCCCATCGCCAGTAAACTGTCGCCAGATGGTCTGATTGCTGTCACTTGGATTGGCGTCGGCCTGGGTGTCTTATTCGTGTCCATTCGTCTCGCCATCCGCCTCAGTCGACTGAAACGGCTGTACCCAGACGACTACTTTGTTCTCGTCGCGCTGGCCTTTTTGATCACCAATGCCGTGCTGCAGACCATCCAGACACCGCACCTGTACTACACGGCCCTAAGTCCGACAGGCCCGGAGATCGCGGACCACGTTGTGTTGTACAAGAAGTATGAGTTCGCCATCATCGGCATCTTTTGGTCTGTGCTCTGGAGCATCAAGGGCTCCTTCCTGGCCCTGTTTTGGATGATTACGCAGGGTCTGCCCCGGTACATCTGGGCCTGGTGGGTCGTGGCTGGGTTCGTTGTGAGCTCCTATGTCGTGTGTTGGCTGCTGTCGGCCCTGAACTGCCATCCTCCCTCGGATTATTTCAAGCTCGGTACGATCTCGCGGGGAAAATTATAGCCGTTTGGAGAAAGACTCTAACCCAAGGTCCTTAGGCGGATGTGGCCGGGAAATTGACAAGCACACCTCCTTCATCAGCATTTGTTTCAGCACCGCGGTCGATATCGCGACGGACGTGATGAGTAGGTCCACCTATCCGTCGCCCCGTCGAACGGACTGCTAACGCAGTATTTGAAACAGTCATGGGCATTGGGGTCACAATCGTGTGTGGGACCCGCATCAACAGGCGCGAGCGGCTCAGCCTGGGCGTCATCTTTAGTCTGGGGATCATCATTGTCGCCGCGGCCGTCGTGCGCGCCATCCAGATCAGCGGCAAGGCTTACACCGACATGGCCGGGGTCGCCATTTGGAGTATCGCCGAATCCAGCATCTGTAAGCCCTCTCAACCCCCATCACCGGGACGAACCAGATGCCCTTACCTAACTCTCTATCAGCGGTCATCATCGGATGCCTTCCCCCGTTCAAGATCTTCCTCTCCCGCCATCCGTCCTTCGCCCCATACACGTCCGGGTCAGCCGGCCCCTACCTCCAAAGTGGAACATCCTCTACTCCCGCCAAACCCCGCTTGTGGAGCGACACGCCCGTGTCCCCGCCTCAACGCGGATTGTATCAGAATCTTGACTTCGAGCTTCACTCGAGAAATACGGACATTGTCGGCGGGGCAGGCGCACGGGTGGTCCGGAACACCACGCTCCCGAGAGAGAGTGTTGACTCGGGACGGCCGGGCGAGATTCGCATGGTGAAGGAGTTCGTAAGTGTCCTCTCCCAGACCCTTCGGTGCTAGACCCAGTTGTCTTGTTGACAGTGCTGATAGACATAGAGCGTGATCACGACACGATAATGATCAGTTCGGGTAGGATAGAGGGGTATATACACAAAAGGGAATATAATTTAGGCGTCTACATATGCGGGCGTATGAGTACAGGCATGGCTTCCATGGTGTCATTAGCGACCGTCTATAATCTACACTTCTAGAATGAATTTGCAATCGTCCCGATTTCATAAAAAGACACTCATACAACCGCCATCAATATCGCGCCCAGGACCACCGCGGCCATCGCCGACTGCGTTGCTGCGCTCCGACCGGCCCCCGATTCGCCCTTGTCGGACCCCGATTCGTCCTTGCCAGACGACTGATTCTCATAGGGGTCCGAGTACCGGTCGACGTCGTCCTTGTCGATCCGCACAATGCTGTAATCACCCGACACGACCCCGGCGTCATGCCACACGGGGGCGCAGAATTCCACCGCCGTGCCATTCCGTACCGCCCCCGTACAGTTGTCCAGCGTGCCGGAGTAGCAAAAGCTGGCGGCCGTGAAGTTTAGATAGCCCGACTGGCCGTTATGGAGGGAGCGCGTTTGGTCGATGGCGCCGATAACGGATTGATTGAACGACGGGGCGGGCATGTCGGAGTCTTTGCCCACGGCTTCTTGCACCAGGTCGGCGTAGGTGTGGCCCCGCAGGGTGGTGATGTTCTTCGTGGCCTCGAACTGGGCGTCGCCAGCGGCGGTCAAGGCGCAGGTGCCGTTATTTTTGGTCTCGCATGTTTGGGCGCCGCTGACGCGCTGTGGCGGCAGCTTGCCGAGGGTGGGACGCTGGTGGTCCCAGTTGAAGATGGTGCAGTTTCCGGAGTCACCAGCGGAAGACTGCTGGGCCAGGGCTGGGCTGCATAGAGCCAGTAGATAGGTCATAAACACGGTGGAATGCATGGTTAGATATATTTTGGATTGATTCTGCAAGTCCGATCATGCTGAAGAAACGACCTCGTATTTATGTCCGATCCTGACCAGACGGTTGGCAGTCGGCATCTATCCGATACCCCAATATCGTCATCATGCCATGTCCCGTGGCCAGCGCGGTGGCTTAGGCTGCAGACCGGATGTAACAATCAGGCCGCAGCGGTGTCAGACTTGGCATAAGCGGCTACTCCTAGTGGACACCGTGGTGGGAGATGCCCCAGCCCTATAAGCCCCAGACGGGTTAGGTTTTTCGACAAGGGAAATCAGCACTTGATTAGGTGGAAGCGCCTTTCCAGCAAGGCGTAGTTCCAGGTATGGGGTCCAAATATATAGATTTTACTGGATAGTAATAATATGTATAGGCCAAGGCCCGCCATCTTGGCAGTGGCTTAGCACTTCAAAGCAGACTTCGCACTTCTTGGCGCACTCTTCTGCCATTTTGCAAGTGTAGGTGTCTGGATGGGACAGTGCAATTTTTGGGTTCATGTTGGTCAACAGATTTACACACAACCTTGAAGGGAGAATCCGTAGGGTAGTGTCTCAGGTGAGTTCAACTTCGGGCCCCTTCACATAACCTGATGTACTAGCTCAGATGCAGTGATATGGTCTTTATATATAATTGCATTGTACCCAGAAGAATATTATTCCAAGCAGTCACTAATCATAATCTCTCAATAGCTCAACGTAGAAGATGTGGTTTGTTGTATCAGTGAATGAAATAGGTATATATCAAGGGCGAAGATTTGATATATTTAGCCCCCACTGTCGGTCTTAACAGGTTTCCACTCCTCAACCACATACTACCCTTCTGCAAAATGGTTAAAAGTAAGGATCCCAATTTTCTGATGAGCAGTTGCAGCATTAGGCATTTCGACCAAATATGAAAGGGGATGTATCCTGTGGAGGCACAATGAACATACACTCAGCCTCAAATACTTCCAAGTTGGATTCAGATTTCCGCATGGTGAGGAGGTCAGAGCGCTCGATGCATTGCTATCGTTTAGCAGAGACGAGAACATATATCTACAGTGGGAAGACATGATAACGCCGCTTTTACTGAAGTAACCCCTACGCTTGACGAACATTGACAGGGTCGCAGCATCGACTCCTTGGTAATTCAATTCCCACAGAACTTGAGCCTCTTGATAACGAGCCTCTTGATAACCTCGGTCTTGCTCCATGAACTCCTTTTAGGAATAGATCTTGCCCCGTATAGCACAAGCACTGGACAGGACTGTTGATAAATGCAAGGCTACTCCAGGGAAATCTAACAACCACTGCCACATGTCCTGAAATAAATAATTGCATTTTCCGCGCCGAGACAGGGTAAGAAAATAGCTGCCACACATCAGAGCAGTGGACGAGGATTTGTCCTGACAAGTGCTAGATCAAAGTAACGCCGTTGATAAGAAGCGTCACGAACTATCTCGGGGTTGTAATTGGGTTTCGACTCGGAAGGAGACTTTGCTGTCTTCCTTGATTCTGTCATGGTCATATTCCGTAAAGAAAGGAAGTTTTAGTAAACAGAATGGATATCTCGATTAGATTTAGCTTCACATGGCGAGTGTGCTGAGCACTACATTCTTGTGCACAAAGTATAGATGATACTCAATGGTATACAATAAAGATATGGAAAGGATACGATTGAACATTGAGGCGGTAGCTATGGGTCCTATGTAGTAAATGACTGAGGGCTGAAAGCAATAAGATCTATTCAATGGGAGATCTGCATGTAACCATGCCCCTGCGAGTCCTTCCAATTTGACATATTGAACATCGCTTTTCTTCACGGTCCAAATAGCAGAAGAGCCTAGAATTAGATCTCTTGCCTTGTTTTTCGTAATTAGGTCACTAGCTCTTCATACTTGTCGCGTATACATAAATACAAGAAGCGAATTTAGTCGAATTACAACCCCCAAGCGCTTGGCTTGGTAACATTAGCAGGTTGGATAAGAAATATCTTCGCGCATTCCTTGCATTGTCCCGAGCACTTCGAGGCTCGAGTTGGGACGGGTGAGGAGGAGCGATCTCAGGCCCGCAGCGCGATGCTCTCCCATTCTTCTCCGCAAAAGCTCTACCTACGACGAACATCTACTGAACCACTCCTGGTGCCCCGCTACAGCACCTCACACTGGTCATCAAGGTGATCGCCCACTGCCGCAAAAGTCGGACGACAAACGCGCACGGTGCCCGTCACAGATAGCAACCTGTTGGCGACTATGGGAGACTGTCACCGGCAAGGAAAACTGCTGTGATATCGCTCGATCGCCTACAAATACGGCCTGCAGTGGTTTATCCCTTGCTTGATCACCGTCTTCGTCATCGCCATCCCTGCCATCATCCCCCAGATCGCTGTCGGGCAGGCCCATCCCAGCGGGTCTATCATCACATTCAACTGCCGCTGTGAGTTGAAGGGGCGGGGCTAGGTCTCATCCTGGTCAATTTTGTCGCGGCCCAGTACTCCAGCATCTACCGGATCCACATGCTCGGGATCAACTCTCGTGAAATGCTGCAGTTCTTCATACTGGTGGTAGTGCAGCTGCAGTTCTACTTGGTGTTCGTTATATTGGATGCGGTCGCGACGCTGACATCGACTTGGGGATGCGGATGTCGTGTCTGGTCGTGGTGACCAGTCTGACGGTAGTCTCTTTCAAGTGCCGCCTCCCGCACTAGGTTTGGGTGAGACGTCCTGATAGGATCGATGGCTAATTCAGCAGCGCGGTCTTGACCTGCGCGGCCATATTGGAACCTGTGAGCAACACCACCGTGCACCACTGGTCGGAAGTGGTGAACTAGACGGGGCTGACTGTGTTCGTGTAGGTCAACGTGGGGTACCTGAGGTCAGGTTGTAGGGTCATCAGCGCAGGTTTGGGACTGTACATTGTCTGTACAATTAGATCGATGTTGACCGCGAAGAGCCCGCATCCCTCCACCTATGGGCTTGGACAATAGCCTCCTACTGCGCCGACTGTGATTCTTATCATATACTGCGGGCTTTTCTAATTCGCATCCAGTCAATTGGCATTGTCGGAAGAACCTGATCGGCCGGGCAATCAAATGCGGCGCAACCTGAACCAGATCGTCGGGGAAGGGAAGAACGCGACGATCTTCCTATTGTAGATTGGCGCCGTATGTCAGCGCGCCCATCCTTGTGATTATCTTCATTTTCGTGTACCGCGAGCTCTGCAGACTGCGCTGCAATCCGCTAATGACACATCGTCCATGCTACTGGAATTGGAATGCCACGGTAGTACGCCGTGTTTGTGCCGCCGGAACGACGGGTGTGGTCAATGAGCCGGGGACCAGTAGGCCGGGAATAAGCTCAAGAGGGAGGGTGTCGTTCCGAGTTTGCGGCCCTCAAAAGGGTGTCGTCTCCTGTTGTGACACCGTTCTGCGTGGATTGTCCCGGTCTTGGTTGGGAATGGCCTGGTTTATGTTTACATTGGTCTCCATTGCGCCCGTCGGAGCTTCGGACGGCTTCGGATCCAGTGTGACGGGCTGCAGGGGTGATCGATCTATCGATGCACCCTGCCGACGGAGTTTCCAGGATCTGCCGGGGTTTGACCCTTCGTTGCAGACTGAACTGGTCGGGTTGAGTGCATCCAGTTAGGGCTTCCCCGACAGCCCTAACCATCTGGAAGATTCATGATCGCCAGACCGACAAACAGGAGGCAGGCTAGCTGCAAGAAGAAAGAGACACGGGATCCACCGGGGTATTGTTGAGAATCCGACAGATCAGAGTCAGGGGTTATCTTCGAGCCATGGGAGTCAGGAAAGTTTAAGTGACCATCACATGCGAGCCCAGCATTGGCGCCATTCGCAGATGGGATTCAGGAAGACCATCCAGAAGAATCCTCTCTCCGATCCTTCAAATCCACGGGTCCCTATTTGCACGTGTCACGAGAAATTCACGCGGATTCGAAATTTTCACGACAATTCCACAGAATCCGAGACAAGCTAGGGATCTCACCTCAACGCCCTTGGCAAAGGCCGCGACCCACCGGGCCCGAAATAGGAGACCCGAGCCGCGACTTCGCATTTGACTGGTCAGCTTGTCCCCTTGTGAAATCGTTCTGGTTGGGTCTCTTGATTCTTCTTCCTAGTCAGTGGCGACCGAGGTATCTGTCATGGAAAAATTGATCTTCTTGCCCGAGAATAGAGGAGAGCAGAGTGGGAGCGCATGAGATGCCAGATAAGATAACCCTGTTAGAGTAAACATAGCTTAACGGGAGTGTAATGGGGAATGCCAATGAGGGATTCGAGAATATTACTGTCATCCGGTCCATACCGTCAATAACCACAATTTCAGCAGAGAAAGCCAGCTAAAGATAGGGGACTGAGCTACTGTGACCCGTCATGACCGGTGGATCCCACCCAACGCCTCCGGGGGGTTTGATTGGGATCACCGGCCAGAGGTGGATCTATTTAGATAGCATCCCAGGCTTAGCACGTCGATATCAGGTCCACGCTATTAGGCGAGGGCAAAAAAAAAATAGAAGATATTAATAAAAAATAAATAAAAAATAAAAAAATAAAAAAAAACAGAAACAGAGACTGTTCAATTCGGGCCTAGCAGGATCCAACGGTCAAGAGATAAAAAGAATGAAACGAGACCCTTCCCCGTCTGTCGTCAAGTTACGACTACATCCTTCGCCATGGCCACCCAAACCTCCACCGTGGAGTCCACGCCCGTGATGGTTTCGCTCAAGACGGAGCAGCCCACGCTGGGGGCCCTCCGCGACGCCATTCCAGACCACTGCTTTGAACGCTCGGCCACCCGGTCGCTGCTGTACGTCGCGCGCGATGTCCTCTACGCGGGGGTTCTCATCTACGCCGCCTCCTACATCGATTCGATCCCCACGGGGTCGCTGCGCATCGTCGCCTGGACGCTCTACACCTTCCTGCAGGGCTGCGTCGGCACGGGACTCTGGATCTTGGCCCACGAGTGCGGCCACGGTGCCTTCTCGCCGTCAACGCGACTGAACAACTTCGTCGGCTGGGCGCTGCACTCGGCGCTGATGGTGCCCTACTACTCGTGGAAGATCACGCACGCGCGCCACCACCGCTACACTGGGCATCTGACCCGCGACACGGCCTTTGTGCCCTACACCGAGAGCGAGTTCATGGAGAACCGGAAGCTCAGCGTGCTCGACCAGGTGCACGAGCTGATCGAGGAGACCCCGCTGGCCACCAGCGTCGCGCATCTGCTCGGCCACCAGCTGTTCGGCTGGCAGATGTACATGTTCCAGTACGTGTCGGCCGGCAAGGAGAGTATCCCAGGAGTGGAGGATGTGGCCAAGGCCCGCAACCTGTCGCACTACGCACCGAACGGCACGCTCTGGGTGCCGGGCCAGGGCTTGCTCATCTTCCTGACTGATATGGGGCTGCTGATGACGGCGAGCGTGTGGGGATATGTCGGGTGGCACTACGGGTGGCAGAAGGTGGTTCTTCTATATGTGATCCCGTATTTCTGGGTACACCACTGGCTGGGTATGTCTTTTTTCGTTCTTTCCTGTCCATGATGCAAGTACTGACAATAACAGTGGCAATCACCTACCTCCACCACACGCACCCGTCCGTGCCCCACTTCTCCCCTGAGAAGTGGTCGTTCACGAGCGGCGCGCTCTGCACCATTGACCGCAGCTTCGGCTTCATCGGCCGCCACTTCATGCACGAGATCATCGACTACCACGTGGTGCACCACTTGTTCCCGCGGATTCCGTTCTACCACGCACAGGAGGCGACGGAGGCGATCCAGCCGCTGCTGCAGGAGCACTACCACGAGTCGAAGGACGAGAGCTTCCTCAAGTCCCTAGTCGACACCTTCCACCGCTGCTGGTATGTGTCGGAGGATTGTGGGCCTGGGGAGCGCCAGGAGGGCGTGTACTGGTGGCAGACGGGCAAGGCCAAGAAGCAATGACCGGTGGTGTGGTTGGGTGTTTGAGGAATATACTTGACGCTGATAGAAGACGATAGACGGATCATATACTAATATAGAGGTGTGCTAGCCAGTATCACCATGAATATAGACAAGTATATAATGACTACTATTGATTAATTCAAACTATACAAATTTGGTATCGCCGTGAATGCAGAGATTGGGTATCGCTTCATTATACTATGTCTATAAAAGACGGATATCGCTATAATCAACACAACAGAGACAAAGCAAACTCACGCCAACTCGAACCGCTCCGACGGCCTCGATTTCCCGGGATCCGACTCGGGCGCCTCGTAGATCGTCGAACTGTGCATCTCGTGCGGGCGACCGTCACCGGCCAATTCCCTCAGGTTCTTCGAGTCGGAGAGTGGCGGTCTTCCGCCGGCCGTCGCGTCCTGTGCGGCGAGCGCCTGGGCCTGTTCGCGTTGCCGACGACGCCGTCGGAGCAGCCACCACGCCGCGGCCACCGCTCCAATCAGGAGCAGACCGCCGACCCCGGCCCCGACGCCCACGCCGACTTTGGCACCGGTGGACAGGCCCGCGGCGGACGACTCTCCGGACGACTCTCCGGGCGACTCTCCTGCGTCGCCGAGATCTACCCCCCAGTGGTCGGCCCAGGAGCTCTCCCAAGTGTCCGAGGAGGCGGCGAGGGTGGAGTCATCCGGCTCGATGACGGTCACTTCCGGGGTGGAGGCGACGGCGGGGCCCGGCCCCTGAGCCAGGTACCACTCGCCGGTGCCGGTGTCGTCATGCCAATTGGAGGCGATGAAAGCGGCCTGGAGGAAGGCGCGCCCGAGGATGACGGGGTCGCTGTCGGAGGGGAAGCAGGGGAAGTAGGAGGTGTTTTGTTCGACGAGCGGCTCCTGCAGGGTGAGAGAGAGGAGCGAGAAGGGGACCTTCACCTCGAGCTTGTTGGTGTTGGAGCTGTTGCCGTAGAATTGGAAGCCGAGATAGGCCGCCGAACCCACGATGCGATCGTACTGCGGGTCATCGGTGTCCCAAAAGTAGAGGCCAAGGCCGGAGTCGAAGGTGACAGGCAGACGCGCGGCGATGTTGTCGCAGGTGGACTTGGGGAGGTAGAGGTAGGGCTTGACGGGTTCGAGGTCGGCCTCGAGGGACTGGCTGGTTTGGGAGTCGGAGCGGCCGGAGCGCTGCAGGAGCCCGTTGTAGCTGGATTCATTGAAGGGAGACTCCCCGCCAGCGACGCCGATGGTTATGTCGGTCATTTTGATGCGGAGGGCGCCGGTGCCCCCGGAGTCCTGGGCAACGGGCTGCCGGCTGACGTTGCCTAGCACGCGGTTGCGGTCGTAGCCGCCCAAGATCAGGGACGGAGGGACGTCAAGGGCCACGGAGCCGATGTGCATGCCGTAGGAGTAGGAAGGCAACTGGGCCTCGCCGGCGGGAATATGGTAGAGGTAGGCGCCGATCATGTTGAAGCGCCACCCTTCGACGATGTGGTAGCGACGGGGGGCGCCGATAGCGAGGGTGCCCACGAAGACGGGATAATTCTTGCCGTTGGGGTAGGTCGTGTAGGCCTCGCTGACAGCGTCGAAGCTGATGTTGCGCGTGGGTTCGGTAGCGCCGATGACGACACTGTCGCCCATGACGCGGTGCAGTTTCGTGCCCTGGTTGGTGTCGAAGTTGGTGCTGGTCACCCAGGTGTTGTCGACCCCGGGAGCGTTGCTGGTCGAGCGATTGGAGTTGAACATGCCGGCACGCTCGGCGTAGCAGACGTCCGAGACGGTCTTATTGTCGCAGACATTGTCGAGCAGGACGGTGCTGGCCCACCGGTCGCCGGGGTAGAGGTCGATGGGTTGACGTTTGCTGCCCAGCTCGACGGTGACGGCGTACCACGGACCGTCAGGACCGTAGGTGCGATCGGACCATTTGAAGGTGCTGAACGGACTGGCGGCCTCGCTGATGGAGCTCACGAAGAGCAGCCAGGCGAGACAGAAAGCCAGGCGAGAGGAGACCGCCATGATGATCTTGTGGGGTTGAGTTGTGGGATGAGGAGGTCTGGGACATTGACAGGTAATAAGGCCGTCCACGGGCCTCCCCCGTCCGAGGCCAGGCAAAGCAAAAAGAAGAAAGAGGAAAAATTCCTGCTTCGCCTGTCGACCGGCCTCGGGGCCAAGACTGGCAGGATTCAAGGGACTGGCGAATTGTTGGCGGTTTACGAGGCGACTAGATGAGAGCGGGCATGATCGGCAAGGCTGACTCCTCGTCTGCTAAGCTTCGAGCATTCCACGCTGACGGTCGAACCGACCGTCTAGACTGAACAGTCGTGACTGAGACTGGGACCGTGAATAGGGGATTGTTATCAAGCCGTTGGAATCTAGCATCGAGATGTGTTCGGTGTGCATGGAAGGACGAGATCAAAGCAGTTGGGGTTTATACGGATCCCGTGCTCTCCTCGATGTTGGATGCCTGATGATGCCATCACCGGCTAAGACCGATAGTCTAGACTAATCCTCCGCCACTCGATAGTCAGAGGAACGGTCCATGATCCTGGTGTTCTTAGCCCGTTCAACGTCTAAATATATGATCCTATCATCGATGAGAAAATACCGAACTGCGGACTTGGGCCTGATATGATTGATATCCCGACGGCATGCTTGGCTGACGAAAAGAATGTATCTCCCGTTGAGCAGTCTCGAGGAATGTTTCGATCACCTTTAAATTGACTGGCTGCCGAAGTGGTGTATAACTATGAGATACGGCTGTCGGTATATTCAGTGATAGCTCACAGTTTGTAGATCATCACAAAAGTATCAAGAATGACATGAGTCCCTGAACTAATAAGGTACTTCTTCATAGCATGTAGAAAGCTAATGATTGGTTCATCGCTTGGCTGAGTGGAGCAGTGAATCTACCAGTGAAATAATGTTATATAGTCTAAACTTTATTGAGCTATGTTGGTAGACAAGACTTTGAAGATACATGATATCATAGTACAAAATCAGGTGTCGGTACTTCTATAATGGCTTCATGAGAGCTACAGGGCACATCTAGACCATCAGTAATTACTCTATACTTTAGTGCTAGAAAATGCACAAATCTATTGCTCTGGGTATCCAAGGACGTCTTGCACAAAAGCCTGCTATACGTCCATTTTTTCATATAACATTTACATATAACAATGATACCACATTCATCTAAGCTACTTATAGACCGGACTTGCAACAGATGTGATATTCCTTGAAAGCAAGATCTGTGGAGACGTGCCCGGGGTCCCTGAGATTGATATGGATCTTGTTGTCTAGTACTTGGCCGATCTTCAGGTACATGTTAATAGAACCGACCGGCCCCTAAAAACTGAATGAGTGCCATCATGCTTATTGTAGTAGTATTGCATCACACTAGTTCATATCCAGGAAACATCACAATTGGTGATCTGCCAGTACAAGACTCAGGGGATGAATATCTAGACTTATGATTAAGATCTCACTGTCTATTCTCATGGCTGTCATGTATGACGCGTACTGATCATAGTCTGGGTCCTTTAAAAGATCTGGAAGTTATATATGAGCCTTCCCAGGGCCCTGTGGTTCACGGTCCTCGACAGTGGTCCCGCCACATATCTGCCCCTCACCCCATCAACGAAGCCCAGGGATCTGTATGACGATAAACACGCACGAAATTCGTAGCTCGTGACCCTGTGGGGACTTGAGCTGGACCTCCTTTGCACAAACATCTCCAGCCGGACAAATGCGAGCTCTTCCTCTTGAGCCCCGAGTCTTTCGGTTGATTACTCGCATTATAGACAGGGTTCTTCCAGAACCTACAGAGATCATGAAATCTTCGTAGTCTGGCTGTAATAGTGATGGATTTGTGTATAATGTGATACTAGGTTGTTCGAGGTCATGGGCGATTAGCTCAATTTGGGTACCCCTGGCAGGTTTCTCGGAGTTTTCCACGCTCATCCCCTGCCAAGTCACGGAACACCGAACTTATTCTTCCTGCATCTGTCACACATCAAATGAGATACAGGGAGACGTGTCACAATTACTCTGAGTCCAGAGCAGTTATAATTGTCATGACTCGTCGATCTCACTGGGACAACAATCCCACGCGCGGAAGATCTAGTTGATCATGCGGACATGCGGACTGAACAGGATGAATATATTTTATCCAGTAGACAATACATATTAGTGGTAGGCTTCCTGAATTTGTGCGCAGTGAACCAGATATTTTCAAGATTATCGCCACGCCTGCGTTTTGCCTGACGGTTCTTCAGTTGAAGGCTGGGGATGTGGCCTAACTGGACGAGGCAGTTCAACCAGACAAAGCAAGCAACGCGCTGACCAAGACCATGTACAATTTGGTCAACACGCGCAGGGAGGCGTTCATCACGTCAGCCGTAATAGCAGGCGTGTATGGCAACTGCATTGTTAGCACGGACGAGCGCAATTACAAGAGGCGTCTGTGTCAAGCATTTGGCATTTCGGTTCGCACTTATGAAGAGATGTGGCAGAAGTATATCGCCGACATGGGCACGTTGGCATAGATTGAACACATATAACCATACAAAAAATATACAGATGCATTCACTACTTCCTCTTTCGTACATACATACATTGCCTCTCCATCCTAGACCCCAACTGGGTGGAGTAGCCATGTAGCAGCGTGGCCGATCCGCACAACCCCGCCATCACCACACCAATCAAGGTGCAGTGAACAACTGACAACCTTCAGCTGTGTGGTCCATCAGGGTTTGTGTCGAGGTCCAACAGTAGCATCCGTAGACGATGGTTCCGAGGCACTATATGTAGTCCAGCCACTTCACTCATAACGGGAGGTATATCAAATTATATTCCTGACTTATTATTGACCAGCGGAGAGTAGACATTCATAAGACACCATGTCTCTCGCCCACCTGACATTCAAAATGATGGATCTCTCATCCAGACTCTACTATCATCCCCTCGCTATACCAGGCTTCATCCTCCTCGCCGTAAGTTCACCCCCCCTCCCCCAACCAGCACAAACTAACTGTAAAGACTACAATAACAATAACCCTCTACATAATCTACAACATCTACTTCCACCCCCTACGGTCCTTCCCCGGCCCCCTCGCCAACTCCGCAACGCCCCTCCCCCTCTTCCGCTCCATCCTGCGGGGCACCCTTCCCCACGACGCAAAACGCCTCCACGCCCAATACGGGCCCGCCGTGCGCATCGCCCCCAACGAAGTAACGTTCACCGACCCCTCCGCCTGGAAGGAAATCTACGGCGTACGGCCGGGAAAACCCCAGCGTCCGAAAGACCAGCGCCATGTATCTGTCGGACCGAACCATATCCCCTCCATGCTGCGGACGGACGACCGCACGCACGCGCGGTATCGTCGGGCCCTGGCGCCGGGGTTCAGCGAGGCGAGTCTACAGCGGCAGGAGGTGATTGTCCGGGGATATATCGATCTACTTGTTGAGCGGTTGCGTGCTGCCACAGCTGCAGGGGACGGAAGTGCAACAGTCGATATAAGCAGATGGTACAACTACACAACATTCGACATAATCGGCGACCTCGCATTCGGCGACTCCTTCGGCTGTCTGCAGAACTCGCAGTATCACTTCTGGGTGCAAGTGCTCTTCAGCCACTTCCACAATGCGGCGTGGGCGAACATTCTACGACGGATTCCGTGGGGACAGAAGCTGATGCGGTGGATTATTCCGCGAAAGGTGCGCGAGGATAAGCAGACGCAGAACGAGATGACGGGGGAGAAGGTGCGCGCAAGGATCGAAAAAGGCGATAATGAGCGCGCGGACTTCCTCAGCCACGTGCTTAAGCAGCCGGCCGAGAAAGGGATGAGCGAGGACGAGCTGATCTCGAACGCGTACGTGCTGATCATTGCGGGGTCGGAGACGACAGCTACGCTGTTGTCTGGCGTCACGTATTATCTCCTGACCGTGCCCGGGGTGATGGAGACACTGCAAAAGGAGGTAAGGGGGTCGTTTCGCTCTGAGGAGGAAATCACTTGGGCAGCTGTGAACCAGCTAAAGTATACCCTGGCTGTGCTGAACGAGGGACTGCGCATGTATCCGCCTGTGCCGTTTGGGTTTCCGCGGATCGTGGAGGGAGGGGATTTCATCTGTGGGAGATGGGTTCCGGGGGGGGTATGTCACTTTCCTTCTTCCTACCGGTGGACACTTCGAAAGATACTGTCTACGATACTGTCTATATGGTGAACTAATAAGCTCAAGACATCCGTCGGCGTCCCCATGCTCGCCACGCACCGGTCACCCCACAACTTCAAAAACCCCGACGAGTTCATTCCCGATCGGTATATGGGCGATCCGGCCTACGAAGACGACAAGCGGCATGCGGTGCAGGCTTTTAGTTTAGGACCGCGCAACTGTCTTGGTCAGAAGTATGTTCCCCCCTTTCCTTATTCTTTCGCCGTTTGGTAGGGCAGTGTTAATAAGGATAGTCTGGCCTACGCCGAAATGCGCCTCATTCTAGCACGCATGATCTGGAACTTCGATATGGAGCTGGCGGACGATTCGCAAAACTGGATCGATCAAAAGTCGTTTGTCGTGTGGGCCAAGGGGAGTCTTCATGTAAAGTTGACTCCTGTCCAACATGGACCGTAACCATCTAAAATACATCTCTCGTTCATCTCATAATCATGTTCAATGTAATATATTACTGGATATGTACAGGGATATCCACCCAACGCCCAACTCCAAGCATGAGCGCATGGCGGTTCGCCGGGTAACATTATGTGCCCAATGCATCACACACAAAATAAACAGATCGAAGGAAAGAAGGAAAGAGGTATTTAAAATCAAGGAATGGGGTATCTGGTGGCCGGCATGCGTCCCCCCCGGCCCGCACCGACGCGCAGGTCAAAATCAGGATTATTCTCCAACAAGATACTCTGCTTCGTACGGGTGGGCATCGGGGGCGGCGGCGGTGGATGCCACCGCGGATTGACCGGCCGCTCCGAAATGGAGGTAAAATGGCTTATATCGCTAGTAGTCGGTGAGCTGGGGCCTTCCTCCACATCGTCCAGCGGTGTCCGCTCACCATTGCCACCCGGCATCAGCGCGCTGGGCAGGCGGGCATTACCCGCGCTCGGTCCGGTTCGGTTCGCGAGGGGCGCGACGGCGTCCGGCTCGTCGGGGGAGGGCGAGGGGCGGGAGAGTGGCGGGGGCGCCCCGTAGATGGGGATCGGCGAGGGAGAGGTCCCGACGCGGAGGTCGGGGCCCCAGACGGCCCGCGCGGGGATGTACGAGCTATTGAGCGTAAGCAGGCGCATTCTACGCAACACGGCAGTCTAGAGGGTGGAGGGGGGGTGGAGGGGTTTCAAAAGCTTACGGCGTCCGGCTGTACAGGCTGGAAGGACTGGCAGGCTCCGGGTAGGCGTTGACGGACAGACCCGGATCCGGCTCCGTGGAGCCCATGCGACGCGGCTGCGGCGTCATCTCGATCGCCTGGTCCTCCGAGACGGCCATGCCAATCGGACCGGGCGAGGGGTGGCGCCCGCCGCCCATCGGGGACGGGCCGCGATACGCGTAGGGGTCCTCCTCGGCAGGGGGGCCGGACCAGGGACCGACACCATATCCGCCGGGCGGGGGACCGCCGTAGGGACCACCGTAGGGACCGCCGCGGCCGCGCGGGCCGTATCCGCCGCGGGCGCCGGGGGGCGGACCGCGGGGTCCCCCATACGGACCACCGCGTCCCCAGCCGCCGCGACCGGGATAGCCGCCGCGACCACGGGGGCCGGAGGGCGGAGGCCCCCGGGGCGGGCCCCGCGGGGGTCGCATGGGCGGGGCGGCGG
Organism: Aspergillus candidus; assembly: GCF_002847045.1. Taxonomy (NCBI): domain Eukaryota; kingdom Fungi; phylum Ascomycota; class Eurotiomycetes; order Eurotiales; family Aspergillaceae; genus Aspergillus; species Aspergillus candidus. The sequence continues at coordinate 695,720 of NW_020194009.1, read as the reverse complement.
CGTAGGGGCCATTCCAGTCGTCGCGGGGCGGGGAGTGGTATGCGCCGTCGTCGAGGACGGGGGGGTCGGGGGCGGCGCCATTGAGCGGGGTGCGGTCGTCGTCGCTGGCGCGGAAGGTGGCGACAGTGGGGCCGCTGCCGAGAGAGCCCGAGGGGCCGTGAACGATAGTCTCCTTGGTCTCGACGGGGATGGACGTGGTATTGAGGGCGGCATTGGCGGCGGCCTGGCGATTATAGTAGTTCTCGCCGCTCATCTCGGCGTTCTCTGCGATGCGACGCTTGCGGGCCTTGCGACTGACGAGGGTGCGGCGCATGGCGCAGGTGACGATGCCGCAGGTGATGAGCAGAATGGTGGCGGCGAGGACGATCCACCCGCCCCAGCCGAGATGAGGGACGAAGAGGAGGATGTCGACAAGAAAGGCAAGCAAGCTGACGAGCAGGGTAGGCAGGAGGAGGATCAGCAGGGCGAGGAGGTATCGGGGCGAATGCGACGGGGCGTGGAAGTGGGCGGCAGCGGCGAGACAGAGGCAGACGAGAGTGAGGAAAGCGGCGACGGGGTGGACGATGAGGATGGAGGAGAGGGAGGTACGGGTGGTGGAGGGGAGATTGAAGTCATCGCCGGTGTTGTTAATGTCCTCTATAGATTTTAAAAATGATTAGTATAGATAGAGAGAGGGAGAAGGGAGAGGAGAGATACCCTTGGTGTAGCCTATGTGGATATTGGTGCAGACGCCGCTCTTGCAGTAGCCAAAGACGCCATAGTCGACATCATTATAGGTGGCGAGAGGGATACCCTTGACGATCGGAGTGGAGATGACGGAGAGGAGCAGGAGGGCGAAGGCGACAAGTAAAAGGATGGTGAGGGGGGTGGCGGGTTTCAACAACATGGTGCGGTGGGCAGTCGGTCGGCACAGCCAGACTCACCACCAGAAAGAGAGACGGGGGTCAATGGAAATAAAAGAATGGACTGGGATGCAGATTCCCAGGAAGAAAATTGGACCAGGGAAAGAAAGAAAGACAAGGAAGGACCCGGCTTCACTGAAGGATAAGGGGGGGGATTGACTAGATCATGCTGTTTTTTGGAGATTTTGGATGTTTTGGCTGACAGGAGCTGTCTCAGACAGGGACTGTCAGGAAGAAGGATAAAGGATAGACGGACGAAAGAATGAATGAAAGAAAGAGAGAAAAGAAGAGGAGGAGAGGAGAAAGAGAAGCCAGAGAGTGAGAGAGAGTGAGAGAGAGAGAGAGAGAGAAGTGGAGAAGAAAGAACGAGAGAAAAAAGTGGAGAGGAGAAGGTGATTGGTGGCCTGAGGATGCGGGACCCATCCATCTTCATATTCCACCCATCATTATATCATTATACCTGGAGAATATCATGGTACTGATCGTATAGTCATGATATGAGGGGAGAGTCTAGACAATATTATTCCGACAGGGACTCTATTCTTTTCACCATCTCCATCCATGGACTCAAGATCATTCCATATCAGCAAGTCCGACCAAACAAGAGAGAAGTGTTTCATCAACCCCCCCAAGTGGATCCTCTTCTCCCGTCATGTCGATGGGGCGGAGTCCGTTTGCCCCGTTTGTTTGTCGAGATCATTGAGATCCAGGGTACGGAGTGGATGGACCGGGACAAACAATGGGATCCTGGAAGCATGTATATAATATACTCTGTTGCTAAACACTATCGTGGTATGTATAGTAGGACGCCAAGCAGGAAGCTTATCATAGTTGGTCTTTTTAGACGTCGTGATATGGTTGGCCCCCCCACACTGCGGCGTAATCCCAAAGTATATGTGGAGCTCAACCGCTGGAACGCTTCGAAAGTATGATGTAGAGCTGAGTAGAGCACACGTATAGAATTCTCCTAAATCCATATGCATAACTCTAAAGATGTCGATACAACTCTCCACACCCGGATATATTATTATCTCCTCTATATATATATATATATTCACACCAGTCCAACCCTAGACAACGACCAACAATTACCAGTCACAAGTTCTACTAAAGAAACCACTGCTTTCTTCTACAGGACTCGACTTTGATTTCATCAGATTATTAAAAAACCCACGAGAATGGAAAAGGAGGTATCCTAGTGACTGAAATGATGGTTTCTCCCTAGCAACGCCATTCGCCGTACTATGCCGATATCCCTCAGCCACTCTACCGATACGAATTGGCACAAATGAAAAATAATATATTAGACGACATAATTCATGATCTAGAGGATACACCAAAGTAAAACCACATTGATCCAATGGCAGCGATCTCTTGTCGGATTACCCCCACCCCCCTATCTTAAGCCCCAGAAACCGTCCCCCTAAATCTACCCCCAATCCCAGCGGCTCGTCGAGTGACAGAAGAAATAAAAAACAAAAGTAAAACTAGATCAGCCCCACAAACGTCCATTGGTTAGGGGTGTTTCGAAAACACCGCCCCCATCTTCTCGCCCATCTTCAAGGGCTGTCCCGGCGTCACGTTCAAATCAACCTTGCTCGACCGCTCAAACACCAGCCCGATATCCGACCCCCCGAACTGGAAATACGAGATCTCCTGCCCCTTTTCCAGAGTCTGTCCCTCCTGGACCGTCATCACTACCGAGCAGATATGGCACATCCCCACAGGCAGCACCGCCACCAGACCCACGGCGGTGTCCAGCACCAGGAGCCCACGCGTCTGGCACCACTGGAACCCATCCCCGTCCACAATCTCCAGCGGCGGCTCGGTCTTGGCATCCCGCCGACTCGTCTGCATATCGCCCGCCCCGTCGTGGCCAACCTCCATATAGCACTGGCCCTGGATGATCTTCGTCTCCAACACCTTACCCGGCAGAGGGCTGTGTTGCCGGTGGTAATCCGTCGGCGACAGGTAAGAGTGCATGAACGTGCCCCCCGTGAACCGGTCCGCGTATTTGCTGTCCTGCAGCAGCTCCGGGATCGACCACTCGATCCCCTTGAACGAGACCGACCCCCGCTCGTCCACGGGCCACGACCCGACAAACGTGCAGTCGGTAGGGCTCACCAGGACGTGAGGGCTGGCGGCGTCCGCGACGGGCCGGCACTCGGGCTTGACGTGCCGCGCGAAGAACTCGTTGAACGTCTTCCACCCGCCTTCGGGCTCGATGTAGTCGTTCATCCGGTACTTGGTCGCCTGGCGGAAGGTGGCGAGAGACTCCTTGGTCACGGACCCCGGGGTGTCCATGAAGGCGCCCAGACAGCGCACGTAGTCCACGATCCACTGCGACGTCCAGGAGAGCGGGCCCCGACTGGTCGACGGACTGACGGGGGTCTGCAGCGCGAACACGGACGGCTGGTTGAGCACGAGGTAGAACAGGCAGATCTTCTCCGTCATCACGCCCGAGGTGCTGTCCTCGCGGGGGATCCACGTCAACAGGTGGTCGAGGTAGGCGTAGAAGTCGGTCAGGGAGGCGATGCCGTGCCGGTCCATGGCGACCGGGGCCACCTTTCGAGCGTCGGCGACGGCCTGCTCAAAGGCCGGCTGTAGCCCGGGCCGGTCAGCTACCTCAGTAGACAGGGTCTGCACGACATTCGCAAAGGTCCTTGCCATTGTGCCGGGCAAGGTTGATCTATAACAAACTAGACTGGTAGAGAGAAAATCGACGTGGACGTCCAATGGCGCATCCGTTCCAGGGCAGATGGGAAAAGAGGGAGTAAAAGAGAGATAGGAATTTCTCGCAATGCCCTCGAGCGTCCCCTTTTATACCTCCCATCCAAGCCAAGCAAGCCCTGACCGCCAGGGAGCAGCGTGCCTCGCGTGCGACATCTGGTTGGTTTCCGTGCAAGACGCGTATGGTTCGGGAGTTACCATCTCCCTGTACAATCCTCCCATGTTCACTGTGAGGGCAACCCCATACTGTACCGATCTCACACAACCAAGGCCATACAAACGATACCACGACTGATACTCCACACAGATCGACCAGACGACGGTATGTGCATCCTGTCCCCAATTCTCAACGTGGTTAGCCACTCCACCGCCCACGTACCAAGCCAGGAGAGGTCGACAGGAGAATACGTAATGAACCCCGTAACCGTGCCTCACATAGGCCCATTTCAGAGCTGTGTCGAAGCCAGGGCAACGGTTTCATTATGCAAGTGCCGTCGTCAGCGACGATCGTCACACTTAACGTCCAACCACCTGCGCGTCATCGAACTCTGTATCAGGTGAGTCTCAGCCAGCCCTTCAACATCGACGCACTCCACCCTCCATGCACAAGCATTTGACGAATACCAGCCGCCGGTCGTACGAATGTCGGTGAGACCCGAATACCGCGCAATATACCCCTTGCACGGTGTCGTGTCGGCTCCTCTGTCGATGAGTGGGCACCGTGCGCGTTGCATTCATAGTCAGCAGTGGAATGCGGCCGTTTTTATGGAGCGTCCGGGGATTTCGAAAAACAGAACAGTACACTGCAATGAAACGGATTCAATGTTGATTCGACGGAGATGAGCTAATTTATCGAGGGCTTGAATCATACCTGCAGGGCTCGCCCTACTTTCATTAGAACCACGATGATCTATTATCGGGTTCCGTTGTGTGTTTACTGTCTGCAACTATGTCTACGGGCCATGGCGACCGAAGCTATTGTGTATTGTGGATCTAGAGTATCATAGATTAAGAGTATCGTAGATCGAGGGGTTATAGATCAAGGGAATTCAGATCAGGAAGGAATGATGCTGCGGTCAATTGTATTACGACTGTGCCAATGAGTCAAGTAAAAGTCAATATAAACCACCACCTTAATACCTAGAAATCAACCAAGCCATCTGCTTTTCAGGTTCCATCCGCCGAAACCATTCGGCCTCGCCCCGTTTGAGTCCCCCATAGGTTGCCACAGCCTGCTTGCTGAGGGCGCTACAGAGACTGGCATCGCGTTCGAGCTCCCTCAAGCTCTCATCCAGCGTCCGAGGGAGCAAGACATGCACCCGCAATTTGCGCCGTTCGTCATTGCTAAGATCCGCCGCCGCCTGGGGACAAGGTCCTCCCTCTAACCTGATTCCCGACCGCAGCCCCTCGAGTCCGGCGGCAAAGATGGCAGCAAGCGTGAGAAACGGGTTGGCCAGTCCGTCCATCAGTTTGAATTCAAACCGATTGCCCTTGACTCGGCGGAGCGGCGTCTCCTTGTTCTCCCACCCCCAGCACGCGTACTCCCCGCCGCTCCAGATGCCCGCCTTCAGGCGATGGTAGCTCGGCTCCATGGGCAGCGCAAAGGCCAAAATAGCCGGCATGTGCTCCACCAGGCCGGCGAAGAACGGCTCGACACGGCTGGCCGCCAGTCGTTCCTCGCCGGGGCTGTTCAGCGAGATATGGACGTGGGCGCCCGTGCCGGCGTGGTCCGGCGACGGACGCGGGTACAGGGTGGCATGCAGGCCGTGCGAGAAGGCCACTGTGCGAATGGTCTCGCGGGCTCGCAGCAGCATATCGATGGATTGGACGGGAGGCGCCGGGGGCAAAACGAACTCCCACTGGGCGGGGGCACACTCGGCGTGGAATTGTTCGATCTGGACACCCGCTTGGGCTAGGGCGCGGGATATGCTCTCCAGCACGCCCAGAATTTTGGTATCTTCCAGCGTGATGCACGACCAGTTGTGCACGTCACTCAGGGGGCGGTACTGCACTGTTCCGTCCGGTTGCGACTCGGCTTTCATGAGCACCAGCTCGACTTCAAAGCCGACCAGCGCCGTCAATCCCGTTTCACGCTGCACGAGGTCGTCGAGCGTTTGGAGTCTGGAGCGAGCGCACTCGTCGATGGGCGTGTCGCTCTCGTCGACGCAGTTGCATTGGACTACTGCCCGGGTGCCCTCCGAACCCGGCTGGCAGTAGATGCTGTCTAGGTCGGGACAGAGATAGAAAGTACCGCATGGGGAGCTCCCTTTGACGAGGTGATCCTCAGGATCGAACGAGAACGCGGCCGTCGGTACAGACACATACTTTCTGCTCTGGAGGATCTCGGTGAATTTGGTGGTAGGCACAATTCGCACATACGGCCTGGACGAATAGGACAGAACCTGGAGCCAAACAAATTCGACCTTGGCATTCGCGGCCAGAAATTTGTGCCACTGATCCAGCTTTACGTTTGGTGTTTTCATTGCTGTTTGGGTTAAAGAGAGGGGGAGGCTCGAGGGAGGATAGGGATGCATCGCTAGAAGAGGAAATCCGCAGGCTCCCTTCTTGTACCCATCATTATTCTCTCCAAAGCAGAGAAGCGGTGTAGCCTGCTTGAAGCTTGCATTGTGAGTACCCCTCGTTGGCTGAGGTTGCTCTGTAGGGTCACCCTACTGATGTACTCCGTCTGCAGGCTAAGTAATACGAATGCACCTGCATATCAAGATCAAGGGGGTGGGGCACGTATGTGAATGATGGATTATTTGGACCCACTACTCCCCCATACATGGAATAGGGACCTATTGCGCGATAGTTTCCTTACTTGTGATTGTCTCCTCTTCGTCTAGAGGACGAAGTAATCTGTTGTATGTCAATTGACGGACATGTGCGATGACGTCAAATGTTGCGAGTGACGCTGGTATCGAAATTGACAGAATACAAGATGCAATAGCATTATTTGTTTGTTGTCTTGTTTGGATATTCGTGATGCGTCCCAGACAGCCAGGACACTGTCCTCAGCACGCTTGTCCACATGGCTATCAATACTCGCCTCTCACAACGCATCAACCGAGCACTCATTCTGTATCATACGCGATTTATTTCTCATACCACATGAGACAGCATGAATTTCCATTCTTTGAAAAATACAGTTACATGAATGGCATTGGGTTCTCTTATTTAGAGGGGCGTCTAAGGATGTCGGACATTCATACAGTCCGGCCGTTGACAGTGGTTGGCGGAGTTAGGTCTGTGCCCTAGTATATATGCAGCAACCCTGTCACTTGCTACACCATCGCGTATTCGCCGTGGAAGTCATCTGACCTACCAATACTCTGTATATGTTATTGTTTTACAGTCACATGTGACCATCTGGACGTAAGATCATCCAATCTCAGATTCTTGTGGACTAAATCACTCCGAACAGCATCTCGTGAAGGATTTGCCGCATTTTACGAAGATTCTACATGATTGAAGGGACGAGGCTGGATGAGAACGCAGGGGTTTCCTTGATCCATAAGTGTAATGGATGCGATAAAGTTTTGATGTGAGCTGGGTCTCACCGGTGCATATCCCTGGATCGTACATAATTCCGAAGAGCTGTATGTACTATCCCACGATAGTCCATGCGTGTGTGGTTACGCATGGCCACCTCGTGCTGGAAGACCGAAGGACATATCCTATCACATAGTCCATCCCAACTATCCAAAAGACAACCTCTTGAACATCCCACTAGACACAACTCTCTTCTAAGTTGGAGTGCACATCGTGTTCTCTGGTAGGATGATTATACCGGCTCCCCGTCCCTCACAAAAGTCCAAACTGCCACATGAAGCCTATCTCTAACAACAACATGACACACGATATAGACGACAGAACTTCGGCCGACGGACCATCGACAAACGTGCAACTCACGACCATCTCAGCCACGAAACTCCTCAGCAATGACCCAGAGACAGAAAGATCTCCTCAAGGCGTGTAATCACTGCGGTTCTTCTATCTGGACTGCTAAGACCATCCATTTAGCCCCGTCCTGTCTCTGGGTAGGAGGATGTCCTCCACAGCACTAGATTTTTACAACTCTCGGAGTCAATGAAGGAGAAGAGGGCCGTGCTTACTTCAATGACTTGAAGTCCAAGTCATTCACGTTTGTCTCCAAATTTCTCTATTTCAGGAGATCTAATAACTAGGCCGTCGTGACACTATAACTGACACAAGTCAGCCACAGGCCGGCTGGTGAGCATAAAATGGAAGAAATACAGGCGGGACGGGATCATCGTGAGATTACGTTGACTATATATCAAAATGGCTGATATCCGAAACTAATAAGAAACATATTGTCGAACATCCACTTCGTGCGTTCCAGCGAGCACACCAAGTTTGTCTCTCCTGGCGAAAAGGAATGGACTGTCGCCGAGTAGAACACGATGAAGCACAAGTTGGTTCACAGGGGCGTGGAGATGCAGGAGAACTTTAAAATTATCACAAGGCGCGAGGGATAGGGTAGCTTTTGAAGTGATCAAGCGGCGTAAAGGGGCTTATGTACTCTGCCTGGCTCCTGCCTTATTTCCCAACTATACTATCTATTAAGTGATATCCTCGATAACGTACGCGCCGCGATGATTGAACACCATCCGATCGAACATGGCTCTTAGATACTGTCTGTCATTCAATATACTAGTATTGTAATAGAATAGTATGTAGGACAGTAGAGTAGGGCCCTCTTCAACGCTTGATTTCCTTCTTTTATCTCCGATAGGTAATTACTTCGTTAGACTCACATATAGGCTATATAGTGCTTGGGCGTACTTAAAGATGGAGCACGATACTATTAGATTCATGTCAATTAGAAGTTTTGCATACAATCGCAGAATAAATATATAAGTTACATAAACCATAAACCTAGATTTCGTTTTATGATAGATACTTTCAACCACGCCGTCAAAGACATGTAGGCAATTGAAATAAGGCCCATGGGCTGTTCATAAGTAGGAATAAAGACAATATACGCGTTTGGATAAAGATCGTGCTAATCTAAGAAGTGAAGAAACTGCATCTGTTAAAGGAAGGTGGGCCGCGCTATGAATCAGGGTCGTCCAGAAAGCAATGAAGAAGGGCGAAGGAAGGTCGTCGACTTAAGCTTCGTGATCAGCATAATTTTGTATTAACAATCTGTTTGAACTAGGTTGTGTCTCGTGGAAGCGGTATAAGACATTGATTTAGATTAAGATGTCTTAGATGAGCTTCATATGCGTATAGTTGATCAATGGTACGCGTTGATTCAGCAAGGTCTCGGAGGTATTCCCACTGACTAGTCATTGAAGTGGGCGTCATCACGTACATATTTTCAACCGAAATGACGCAATTTTACAGTCGTGGAGATCTCAACGATGATCATATCTTATCAGATACAAGCCTACTAATTCGGAATGCTGTTACGCGGTCAGGTTGTCTGGAATGAGAGATTGAAGCAGTGAGAAATGCGGATGGTTCAAGGTACAGACCCTCCATCGGCTGCATGGCGGTGCTCATCACATACGACTTGGTAGACAACTATATATAATAATTGCTCTTGACATCGAGGTCCTCCTTCTTGAGCGGAATAACCATCATCATACCTTACATCTGCAAGGAACAAGCACCTTCTATCAGTCCTTGCACCTTCTGGTTTCGACGAGTTCAAACATGGTTTATAATGTAAACTGACACTATTCCAGAACTTTTGTATAGATGAAAGCAGATCACAATAGGAAAGAAGAAATCAGATGCAGGGGATCTGGGTAATAGATCTCTAGTACTGGTGAGGTGGAATCTGAGGTCCACGTTTGATACATACACTATCCCTGTGTCTGATGCAGTAGCGGCGATCCCTTTCATCCCTTGTTCTCCTTGAGAAAATACCCTTAACTTGCTGTGTGGGTCACTATGAAGATTTGCGGTTTTTTGTTATATTTTATTACCATTTTTCCGCCATTTTTGAATCCCCTGGTCGGAGAATACACTTGAGGGATACTCTATAGCGGAACTATCGGAGTGATCGGTTCGCTTTCCAGGCACCGCTGCCACGATGAAAGGAGCAAGTTCTCGTCCGGAGCCCACCATACAGCCTTGTGATCAAGAGCATGATGCTCCAAATGAACTTCCAGCCCAGCTCCAATCGGAAAAAAGGCCCAACTCATCGTCCGGGGATGGGGCCGCAGCTCAGGAGGGAGTGAAGTCCTACGTTGAACTGGTCCTAGTAACAATCTCATTAGGGTTATCGGTGTTCTGCATGTATCTGGTGGGTTGATATGTTTCCATGCCTTGGGCCCCATGTTCGTTACTCACGCCATTCTTTTCGGTCCTCAGGATACAACCATTCTAGGGACAGCTTCCTCCAGGATCTCCACCGAATTCCATTCACTACAGGATGTCGGTTGGTATGCGAGCTCGTACCTCCTCACATCATGTATAGTACAGCTGCCCTACGGCCAGTTGTATAACTTCTACACAGCCAAGTGGGTGTTTCTGGGCGCACTGGGCATCTTCGAAATAGGATCGCTCATCTGCGCCACGGCCCCAACGTCCGCAGTCCTGATTTGTGGTCGAAGCATTGCCGGTATCGGGAGTGCTGGTATATTCTCGGGATTCTACGTCGTCATGGGGTACAGTACTCCAGTTCAGCATAGAGCATTGTACAACGGTATCCTTGGGAGTGTACCGGCTATTGCCAACGTTGCTGGCCCGGTGTAAGCGAGCGCACAGCCATATATCCAACGGATCTGCTGATCCATGGAACAGGTTAGGGGGTGTGTTTACAGACCGGCTCTCGTGGCGCTGGTGCTTCTACATCAATTTGCCCGTGGGAGGCGTGGCCGCCATTTGCATGCTCTTTACAAACGCTGTGAAGCCAAGCCTCAAAGGCGCCGGCTGGCGTGAGAAACTCGATGCCTTCGATTTGGTGGGCAATGCCTTCTTGGTTCCCGCGCTTGTCTGCCTCATGCTCCCCGTGCAGATGGGGGGAACGGCCCCTTGGGAATGGGGCAGCGCACGCGTTATAGCACTCTTTGTTGCATCTGGTGTGCTGGCCATAATCTTCGGCGTCCATCAAGTTTGGCGCGGGGATCGTGCTCTGCTGCCCCTTCGCATTTTACGGAACCGGGATCTGCTGGCGGGGGCCTGGTTTAATCTGTGCATTGAAGGCGCTCTCCTCGTCGTTACATACTATGTAGGTGGTGTTTTTCCTTTTGCGAAACAAAGCCGGGAGGTTGGACTAACTGCCTCTAGCTCCCGATCTGGTTCCAGGCCGTCAGAAATGCGTCCGCTATCAAGTCCGGTGTGATGACTCTGCCCACCATGTTGGGTCTCATCCTCACTGCGACAGCAACCGGTGGGCTGGTGGCTGTCGTCGGCTACTATACGCCGTTTGTCATCGTATCGTCGATTATCACGCCCATCGGGGCCGGCCTTCTCACCACCCTGGCCGTCGACTCTACCACGGCCCACTGGCTAGGCTACCAGGTGCTTAACAGCGTGGGAGTGGGCATCGGCTGTCAGAACGTGATGCTCGTACCGCAGTTTGTCGTTGGCCCCGGCGACGTGCCCATGGCGATCTCCATTTTCTTCTTCACTCGAACCCTGACCAGCTCCATTTTCCTCGCCGTCGCTCAGTCAATCTTCCAGAATCAGCTGGCTCAGATTCTTCACAGCCACACGGAGTTATCCGTTGACCCCGCCGCCGTCATCCACACCGGTGCTTCTCAGGTCTCCGAGAAGTTTTCCTCCGATGTCTTGCCGATCATCCTGGACGCATATAACTCTGCCTTGACTCGGAGCTTTGACGTGGCGATTGCTCTCAGTGCTCTGTCTATATTGGGATCTGTCGGTCTTTCATGGAGACGCATCAATGAGGGGAATCGACGAAAATGACCACTACTTCGACGCGAGGCTTCAGGGCAATTAGCATTACTGTAGCATTTGGTTGAGTGGCGAGTTTTTTACTTCAATTTGAAGGGAGTACACCTTTGTTGGCGGACTGAGCATTTGCGATTCGAGCACCCTGTTGGAGATAGAGAACATTCTGATGATTGAAAATAGAATAATTACATAACTACGGTAGACAGAAAAAAAGTAAAGTGAAACAAATTCATATAATAAGAAAGGAAAGAACATTACTATAGAAGTGACTGCTACTTATGATTATGATTCATTTTGATAAGTGACAGTAGATACATCACCTCTTACTGAGAAAGAAAGAGCTTAAAATATATTTTTCAATATTATTATATCATTTTACCATTTTATCTTCCAGCTTCAACCTATTCTTCCATAACTTGATTACTGGAGGATCTACTCTCCCACAACGCCCGCGGTGACAAGCCCTCCCGATTCAAGGCAAGATGATAAACCTCCTCACCGGCGTCCATGTCTATAAACAACTGCATGACGCCGGGGTCGACATTCAAGGTCTCCGCCAGATAGTGCAGGGCAGTGTTACCATCGACATCTTGTGCGCGGACATCGATGCCGGCATCGACGATGACGCGCAGGGTATCCAACTGGGCTTCCTGCTCGGCGGACGTCATTGGGGTTCTCCCCCGGGGACGCAGCGGGTTGAGTCTGGACGGCAGCCGTGGCTCCATATGCAAGGGACTAGGTCTTGGATGCGGTGACCAGGCGAGATCGAGAGTCCTGGTGCGGTGAATGCTTCGGACGACATCGGGGTTGTTTTGGTAGATGCATTCGAATGTTAAGGGCAGCGAGGCGATGTGAAGCAGTGTCTGTCCGAAGGCAGTGGATCCCGCGGACGAGAGGGGCAAGCCGAGCCAGGACAATGGGGCTGAGCTGTGACAAGCGACGGCAAAATGAAGCAAGTGGACCCCGAAGACGGGGGTGCGGAGGTAAGGGTCGAGATCTGGGTGGTCTCGCAGCTCGGTGATACACTCTCTGGTTTTGGGGTCGTCTGGATCACAGCAGGCCAGGGCGTAGGAGAGTGGAGGAAGGGCCAGAGTCGGCGCCGCGGCGAGGGGTCGTTAGTTTTTGGGAGTAACGGTGTTGGTGGAGCAATTTTTGAAGCATGGCGTGGTGACCTGCAGCGATGGATTTGTGGACGGGTGACGAGGTCGACAGCGATGATGGGACTGCTGCCTCCTGGCTCAATAGTCCGTCGTCGACAATTTCACCTGGAGACTGAGTCTGAGTCCAGGCGGATTCATCCGCTCTCGCGTCGCGAATTAGATCGAACATTTGTTCTTGGCCACAAGCCGCGGCGACTTCTAGAGCTGTCAAGGCCTTGGTGGAGCGAAACCTTTGGCCCGGTAGATTGGGATTCCGAGCCGCCCGAATGGCCGGTGTGGTCTCCGTCGATATGTCGAGGTCGTCGGGGGTAAGTTGGTAGGAGGACATGGCTGAGGGTGATCGGTGATGGCCATCGGAATCGATGGGCTGATCTATATCTATCTATTGATAGTCACCCTACTTCGTGCGGGGCTGATTTGATGCCACCATGACATCATTTAGTAGTTCGTTCACTTGTACACTTCATAAGAATGTTACTATTCTGCATTCCACTGAAAGTATGATTGACTAGGGCAGTCGGGATAACGGTACCTAGTTGGCCTCGAATCAACACTCGCGATCCTCCGGCGCCCGCCAGGGCACCCCCAACCGCGAAAAGATCTCTCGCTCGTCCCGCCCCTCCACCAACCGCCCCCGGGTCCCAGGCCTGACGTCCCCATACAGCCCCCGCTGGTTCAGCCGCATCCCCCGCCGCCGCGCCAGTAACCGCAGGCTCCGGTTGAACACATCGTTCCCCGTGAAGTAGATCAGCGCCGCCCCCAGCTCTGATCCCGGTACGAACAGTAGATCGATCCGTCGCCAGGCCGCGCCCCCCGCCAGCTGACACGCCCCGTGCCACTTACTACCATCTGCCGCTGTCGTTGTCGCCAGCCTCGCCTGCAGGAAACCGCACCGGAAGAGATCCGGGATCACCGTCTCCACCATGACCGTCCGGATCTGACCCGCTTTCGCGTCCGGCTTCGTGATCAGCACGTCAATGTCCCCCGAGTCGCGCGCCCCCCGCCGGTACGAGCCCCCAATCAGCACCTGCATATTCGGGTCCGCCCGCTGCACCGCATCTCGCACCATGGCGCCATGTGCCGCCACCTCCTCCCGGGGGATCCGTTGCGCGAAATCATGGTAATGCTCAACCCCCACCCGCTGGTTCGCCGTCAGGGGCGCCCGCCCCCCAAGGTCCGCCAGGGATCGGTACCCCTGCGCCAGCCATCGTGACGCTTGCACGATCCCCGCCCCGTACACCCCGAGGAACAGCTGCAAGATCCGCTCGTCCGCTGTGGTGTTTGTGTTTTCTAGCCGTCGCAGACGGTCCGTGAATGCTATCTCTTCGATCTTGTCCGCCAGCCGAGACCCCACCCCGGGGATCGAGAGGGCTTGGTTCCGAGTGACGATCCGCGTGGTCTGTCGTCGGAGAGCGCCGATAGCCTTGCGGTAGGCCATCGAGCGCCACTGGTCGTCCGTCTTGGTGTAGTAATCCAGCATCTTCTGGAGGATCTCGATGGTCCGTGCATTGGGCCCGTCGGCTGTCAATTTCGGATCAGGCGTTTGCATGCATATGAAATTCTGCTGCCACGCGTCCACGGTGGAATCAGCCTCCGGGAAAAATCGCCTCCGTTTAGGCCCAGTCGAGTGGGTGTCCGAGCACTCCGAGTCTGATCCACCCATCGCCGTTTCGTCATCGAAGACCTCTAGAGGTTCCAAGGGCTAGTGGCCATATTATCAGTGCGGTTCGACCTTCGCTGCGTCCAGTTAACGTACCAAATCCTGGGCACACTGTGCTGCTTCGATCATCTCATCCAGAGCGTCTCGTGGCGGCGGGGTCCGCGAGCGAACCGCCTCGTCTGCCACGCCGCCGCGTGCAGGTGACCGGGAAACATCAAAGTTCCATCCAGCGGGGCTGTCAGGCTCAGGGGGCGTCATCGCCGTCCGTAGCTCCCTGCCGCTGGGCTTCAATGGGAGCGAATCGCCTGTCGACACTTCACCACCCGGTCTTGTTTCCCCAGGCTCCGACTCCACAGACATACCGAGGATACGGAACCGGGCGTGGTGCGAGCTCAAGATGGATCGAAACTTGATGCACTCGGAGGGGTAGCTCTCGTCGAGCAGCATAACAGTCGACTGTACCCGGTCAGTGGGTAGGTCGAAATTTGAGGGTCGGTTGCCTACCGGAAAACATTCAAGTTTGAGGTGCTTCAGCACTTCCTGGAATGTCAACCCTTTGTCCACGATCACATGGGTGATGCGATTCCCCCAGTCCTTCGCCCATACCGCCCCATACTCCTGCGCCCGTTGAATGCGCAACCGTCGTAGAGGCGATACGTCACTGTTGGGGAAGAAGACTTGTCGAGGTTAGACACCGACCGGTCCCTAGGATCAGGGGACTCACAGAATACCAGCCCTTTGAAGATCTGCTGCTGCTCGGGGATCGTTCTCGCACAAGCCTTGCGCTTCCGACTGCCTCTCGAAGCACCCGTCTTGGTGCCTCTCGTCATGGTATCCGTAGTGAGGGGTCCATTCGCTCGCGGGTTTGGGATGCTGCGGGCACATGCCACCTCGGGCTCGCCTGTCCCCTCTGGAGAAGCCCGCGGGGTAGGAAGCAAGGGCGTCGGACTGGTCGGTTCTAAAGGAGGGGGACTCGAAACCGGTAGACTCGATACCCGCTGAAGCTCAAGTGTGGCACTCTGCAGCACCCGATCAAAATCGTCGGGGTTTTCTGGAGATTCATCTGATACCGAGTCCAACTCATCCAGTTGACTAAAAAAGGCTTCTTTGTCCGCCAGGGTCGGCGTCATTTTCGGATGCACATAGAGACTCGTCCTTTTTTGCTGGCTAGCGACAACCCGGCCATGAATGCCACGTCTATATATGAAAATTCAAGGGAAGAGATGGGCCTTGCAAGAGAAGACGGCTAGGTCGACGGTTGTCCAGGCAGTGACGCGTGGGTCGAACCGCGAAAGTGTCGCCTGGTCACGGGACTGGGGGCAATTTAACCTTTTTGGGATACCTATCTCGGCCTGGATTCCGGCCGGTCCAGGCTATTTGAATGGGATCCCATTTACTAGGTATAATTCGTATAGTCTATTGATCAGGGAAGTTGGTATTGCTGCATGGCTCGCATTAAAATCAATTCACGCTGCGCATGGAAACAAACAGGTTGTCAGAGTGAGCTATCCTTGCTAACTAGGCCCAACACTTTCTATTACTGACAGTGCTTCTCTGTCGAGTTTCAAACGTGTCTGCCATATTTGAGTGCGGTGCGCTGCTCCAGTTTCTCAAGCGGGGCAGGTTCCAGAATGCCCATGGCTGCGCTGCACCCAGTGTAATTGGCAGGGTCCCGTCAATTCCCGCTGACTGGTACCGTCTATTCCAGCTGTAGAATAAAGTCGAAACTCTTGGGAAACGAGCTCGCCTGGTCGGTGCTGCCTCGTGGCCAATTCGGTCTGCGTACTAGCATTGAATCCGCACGTCTCCGGGACCAGCATGTCTCTACTCAGCCGCACTCCATACCAGTGTGCTTCCCGGTAAAGCAAGGTTGGCATTCGAAATACCTCGTCCATGACCACTATCATAAGGACCACAATCACTAGTCCCGGCTTGTCGCCGTCCCAGCTCATCGCCAGCCACCCAAGCCAGGCAGCCCACCACGCCCCATACTCGCGCCGGCGGTGTGAATGGATCGTTTGGCCGCCGGGCCCTCTTGGCTTCGCACGCTCGCCACGATCTTCTCCGTGTTGGTTTCCAACACCACCCCGCCTATGATCATCTCCGCCAGCACGGCGTGCATCGACTCGAACCCGAAGATGAGATCAAGCTCGCAGACGTTCTCGAACATCCGGTCCAGGGACTCGACAAAGACCTGGATGAGGTCGATCAGCGCCAGCGGAGACTCCGTAGACGTGGCGATCATGATGAACGACAACGTGGCGTAGGTCCGGTAGATGACTTGTGTCGGGGCATCGGACGGGCCAAGCTCCACGGTGGACATGGCCCCACGCGACAGCATCGGGGGGAGAGGAAGGAAGTTGCAGGCGGTTGGCGGTCGTCGCGACACGAGATCATAGATTTGGCCGATCAATTCTTTCTTTGCTTGGGTGTCCTGGATTGTAGGTTCAATTAGTGGGATACTCTTTCTCGGAAGGGTGAACTGAACCGTATCCGGGAGACATACGATTTGGGTGTAGAACTTGGTGAGCCTCGGCTCACCGTTGTTGTTGAAGACCAGAACCGCGTTGATCATTGTGGCTGTAGTATGATATTATGCCCTTCAACGTCGGATCAGACAAGATCGAATAGTTGACTCCTGGACGGAGCGGGTCGCCCTGATCGACTGGAGTGCCAAGCACGGCCCCTCGTGCCTTAGGCAGCGCATCGTGGCCCGTGCACACCGCCCGGATACAAACAGGGCAAACAATGATTTCATGGAAATTTGTTCCTGCGCGAACTTGCAGCTTCATTTTCTTCCTGCTTCTCCTGCTCGTCCAGAGTCTCCAACTCATCCATCATCGACGGTCCGTTTTTTGGAACAGGCTAACTCGCGTTTCAGTAAAACCAAGGGACCTGTCTGACCAGCTTCTGGGTGTGGTAATCCCACCACCTTGATTTGTCGACCTTCCCCTTCCGTCCGTCCTGTCCATTATGTGACGGCAACCATGACAGGCAATCTTGGACGCAGGCTGTATACCAACTTTTGGGAAGCGGCTCACCCGCTCCTAGGCAAGGGATTTCAGACGGCTCCGGCCAGTGCGGCCAGCTCGGGTAACTTCTTTTGCGATTTCGTCCTCAAAAATCGCCTCGGAAAGCCGCCTTCTTTCTCGCTACGAAAAACCCACCAATATACTCGACGATTCGCCTCCGGGGGCTTTCTGGTCCTCGGGGCATCACCCAGCACCACCGCGGTCGAGACGGGAACCAGTTGTGCTATCGCCCCGGAGAAGTTGCTGCCGTCTCGCCGCTACCAGTTCGACCGCAAATTCTTTCGCTCCCTATCCCAGACCGCGGCACGACGCGGCTTTCACACCAGCAAGGATGACCGACCACCGACGGAGGGGTCGAAAGATCCTCTGAAAAATGCTCCGGAAGACCCGCAGTCGACAGCGCCCGCCGGTCGCCGAAATGAAGGATCCCAGAGTCCCGGTTCCGACCATCCGACAGCGGAGCAAAAACACCCGACTGGATACCGCTTCCCCCAGATGCCACACATCCATCGCCCCTCCAAGGAGGAGCTGCTGGCCGCGGCAACGGGGTTCTGGTCCCGGCTGAAAGTCCGATTCAAGTGGTTCTCCATCCGCAGTGTGCGACCTTATAATCTGGACGAAATAGCCGCCCTGTTTTCATGGGTCTTTCTGGGCCATGTGGTCTGGGTCGTTCTGGGGACGACTACTTTCTTTTCTCTCATAATCCTCACCATCAATACAGTATTTGCACAGGGTATGCTTTGTCACTTACCTTCCCGTTGGGGGTCCGATCAGAGCTAACAGTTGTAGAAACCCTTGCGGGGTGGATAGGAAACTACCTCACGAAATCCTCCGGAGTGAAGGTCGTGTTCGAATCCGCCATCGTCCCCAGGTGGAGGGACGGCGTCATCACGTTCAGAAATGTTTTTGTCTCGCGACGTCCTGGTCAAGGGACCGGAAATGTCAGTAAAGGTTCCTCGAAGACGGCAGCTGCCGCCGCTGCCGCCGCAGCTCGCAGCGACCACTTGATTCCCGACGGGCCCGAACAGAGAACAACAGCGGAGGACGAGGATACCAATTACACACAGTTTGACGTCTCCATCGAAACCGTCAACGTGACCCTATCGTTCGCGAAATGGCTCAACGGGAAAGGGCTCCTGCGGGACGTGGAGATCCAAGGAGTCCGGGGCGTCCTCGATCGTCGATCGGTCTTTTGGCCCGATGAGGACTTGGACCCCAAGTCTTACCGACATGAGCACTCCCCGGGCGACTTTGAGATCGATTCGTTCAAGATGAACGACCTGCTGCTCACGGTCTACCAGCCGGACAACTTCCGTCCCTTTTCCGTCAGCATCTTCTCCTGTGACCTCCCCCAGCTGAGAAAGCAGTGGCTCTTCTACGATTTCATGTCCGCGAACATGATGTCCGGCGCGTACGATAACTCTCTGTTTACCATCCATCCCCGACAAACCCACAGCTTCACCGGCGCCCAGCTCGACAACGGCCGGGAGGAGGATGGCAAGCCGAGTCCGTGGAAGAAGCACAACCGCATCCGCGTGGACGGGCTAAATATCGACCATCTGAACCGCGGGGTGCCCGGTCCGCTCTCGTGGATCCACGAAGGGCAGGTCGACATCGTCGCCGACATGATGATCCCGGCCGACAACGACGAGAGTCTGGCCAAGGTCATGGCCGACTTCTACGACCGGTTGGAGGCGACTGTCACCTCGAACCGGTTCCACTCGGCCGCGGATATTGCCGGCCGCGCCGACGAGCCGGTCGCCGACGAGGACAAGCGATTCCTCGTCACGGACCTGCGCTTACACCTAAACAACGTTCGCGCGGTTGTCCCCATCTTCACCCGCGATCTCTCCTACATCAACAACGCTCTCATCCGCCCCATAGTCGCGTATATCAATTCGCGGCGCACCTTCATCCCGGTCAACTGCCGCCTAGTCAAACGGGCGGGGGATTTCAACGGCAGTTGGACCATCTACGATAGCGGGCTGATGGACGACCTGTCCGCAGCGGTACGTCTCTGTCTTTTCTTCATAATCGGAACAAGAACTAACGATATTTGTCTAGGTCTACGACGCATTTGCGCGGGACGTAGTCGACGAACAAGCGCGCAAGCGACGGTTCAAGAAGGTCGGGTTCTGGTCGCTGCAGCTGGCGGCGCAGGCGATCTTCATCAGCATGGCAGGGAATATCGCGTGACGCGGTGGATCCCCGCTCTCTGTATTTATATGTGATATCATACTACCCATGGGCGTTGTCGGTTTAATACTGGGACCCGGCGTTGCTGGGCAAAATACACTTGATTCCTGCATCGCTCCTTGTAGATTTGTTCTGGCTCTTGCATATGGGTAGTGTCCCATGGCTTGATATCCATCTTACCTTATTTTGTCCAGGTCTTCTACGTCCACCTAGTGTATCGAGGTAGATATCTAAAACGCAACAAATAGTCACAATACAGGTTGTATTCTAAAATATCTGACAAGGGCCAATGCAATATGAACAGGCGGAAAGAATACCCAACTTTTCCAACACCCATGAGAAAAAGGGAACAAAACAAACAAAAGAGGCAGTATGGGTCACGATTTACCACCCCCGCTGCGCCAGCTTATCGGCCTCAGGCATCTGCTTAACATTGATCCCGACCATAGCCTCACCCAGACCCTCACTGACCTGTGCCAGCACCTTCGGATCCTTATAGTGGGTAACAGCCTGGACGATCGCGCCGGCGCGCTTCTTCGCATCGCCCGACTTGAAGATACCCGAGCCGACGAAGACGCCATCGCAGCCCAGCTGCATCATCAGCGCCGCATCAGCGGGCGTGGCGACACCGCCCGCAGCAAAGTTCACAACCGGCAAACGGCCCTTCTCAGCCGTCTCACGCAGCAAAGCGTAGTCGCAGCCGAGCTCGCGGGCGTACTGCCGCAGCTCAACCTCGGGGTCGACAGCGGAGTTCAAGATAGAGCTGGCTTTAGCGATGTCCGCGCTGACGGTGCGCATATGTCTCACAGCCTCGACGACGTCTCCCGTGCCGGCTTCGCCCTTGGTGCGAATCATAGCGGCGCCTTCGGAGATACGGCGCAGGGCTTCGCCGAGGTTGCGGCAGCCGCAGACGAAGGGGACTTTAAAGTTGTGTTTCGTGATGTGGTAGACGTCGTCTGCGGGGGTGAGGACCTCTGACTCGTCGATGTAGTCAACGCCGATGGCTTCGAGAATCTACAACCGAGGTCGTTCGTTAGCGGTGTTTGCCTGCTCTCCGAGAGAGAAAAGGACCTACCTGGCACTCGACAAAATGACCGATACGAGCCTTGGCCATGACGGGGATGGTGACAGCCTCCATGATCTCCTTGATCATGTTGGGGTCGGACATGCGCGCGACGCCACCCTGAACTCTGATGTCGGCGGGGACCCGCTCGAGGGCCATGACGGCGGCGGCACCGGCTTCCTCGGCGATGCGGGCCTATTTCGCTCTACAGTCAGTCCCTGACAGACGCAATGGCAGTATAATGAAGTGGAAGGAGACATACCTGCTCGGCATTGACGACGTCCATGATGACTCCGCCTTTGAGCATCTGCGCCAGGCCGGCCTTGACGGTGAAGTCATTGGCGGAGCTCCCGTTGGTACCGTTGGCAGACATTGTGGGGGTTGATTGAAGTGGAAGGGTAGGAATCTATTGGGGGGTATGCAGAGAGAGAGAGAAAAAAAAAGATACAGCAGAGAGATATAGCGGAGAAGAATAGACAACGATGAGTCAATGGTTTCCATACATGGATCTGGTCACCGGTTCCCAGAGGATCCCCGATTACATACATGCCGTCAAATGAGAGTGGGTACCGGACGGTCACGTAACGGCGTATATTACCGGCTAGTCTGTATTCGGAAGCAGATCTGTCTGACATAAGCGGATTTGGACCGGGGTGATCCCTGCTGTTGTCATATCCAGCCAATCAAATTAATTCCGTCCCTCATTTCACAGGATTTAAACTTTTTTAAGTTTTCCGGTTTCCGTCTGTTACCGGTTTCCCACGGCGCATCAGTGGTACCGGAGGGGTACTTGGATTTGTCTGCCATTACCTCGGGATGGGGGGTACTATTTTGTATTGTTGATACTGACAGTATTCCCGCGGAAACCGTAGTTACACCGGAAGACTATATATAAGATTTGATCATCTACAAGCAACGGAAGTCAATCATTGGGGTATCTGCACAACTACTCTCCCCGTGATGGTGTCCGTCTTCAACCCCTCTATTACTCGGGCAGTCTCCGAAAATTCCAAGACCTCCACCAGAGGGGTCAGTTTCCCGGCCAGCGCCTGCTGCAGCAGCTCGTCCATCTGTGCATCTGTCCCGACACACGCGCCTTTGATGACCAGACCTGGGGAATCTTTGTTAGCGGGGATGACCCTGGCCTCCGGTGTACCAATGACTCACCTCGTGCCGCGCACGCTGTCGCCGAGATCGGCAGATTGAACTGATTCGGCGGCAGACCAACGCACACAATGGACGCCAAGTTCCGCACCAGGCTGGGCGCGACTTGGAAGGCCGCCTCGGTGCCAGGCACGACGAGGATCGCGTGGGCCCCTTCCCCCGTGATCTCCGACACACGCTGGACGAGATCATCCTCCTCGTAGTCCAGGAACACCTCCGCCCCCGACTGTAGACTCAGCGCTCGTTTGGCATCTCCGTGGTCGATGGCGATAACGCGGAGGCCAAGGATCCGGGCGGCGATCTGGACCCCAATGTGGCCCAATCCGCCGCCGGATCCCGAGATCACCACCCAGTCGCCGGCGTGCACCTCGCCGTCGAGCTTGGACAGCGCCCCGGCCATGCTGAGCCCTGCGCAGAGCAGCGGTGCCGCCACCTCATCCGAGAGACCGTCCGGGATAGCGGACACGTATCGCGCGTCGGCCACGACGTACTGCTGCAGCGTGCCGGGGACGTGGCGGCCCGTGTTCAACTGGCGGGGGCAGTTGTTGGGGAAGCCGCGCGCGCAAACGGAGCATTTCCCACAGGCGCTGTAGAGCCACTTGATGCCGACGCGCTGGTGCATCATGGACGGGGGTACATCAGGGCCCGTCTGGACAACGGTGCCGATACCTTCGTGGGCGACTATGGGGTTATAGGGGCCCCATCCGAGGACGGCGCGAATTTCCGAATGGCTTGAGGGTGGTGTTAGAGCGGTAGAAGTGTTTCTCCAGGCGTCTTGGTGCCACCTCCATGGTTGATCGGGGATCCTACCAGAGGCCAGTGCAGGTGAGTTTCACCAGGATCTCGTTTGGTCCGGGGGTCGCCACGGGGATGTCGTCGCGGTGGACGATCTTGGCCGCGGGGCCGGGGTTCTCGACCAGCGCGGCTTTCTGGGTAGTGGGGATGGACGTCATGTCGGAATATATGGAAGAGTATCTAGAATTGATCTAGTAGACATGTAATAGGGTGATCGCGACGGTCTTATAGACCCCGCATGAGGGAAAGGATCCGACAGCCGAAGAGTGAAGATATCGGTAGTTCATCCGGCATCGTCAGTGATCCACTGGAGCCTTAGGCATGTGTTTCCATATGTCTCTATTCTCTACATTGTCCCTGATATAGTGGTCAACTTGATGGATTGCTATGTTTGCTAAATCATCAGCAATAATATGTATTATTGTTTAAACATTTTTGAACTATACCAATACTTGTGTTTCTGTACATATTGAAGCACGGAGTAATGTTAATAGCCAAGGATAATACATATTGACAATCTTCCATCATACAAACACATCCCGAGTAAATCTGTTCATATGATTCTTACTATACATTCTTCACGAAACTAAATTTCATCTGTCTACCCCTATGGACCTGTCTATCTACATTGTCCCCCAGCGTTTGGAGATGCGGAGAATGATGATGTAAGATCACGGACTTCCCAATCAGGAAAAGAACTGCGGGCCTGTGATGCCAACGGATTTTCTGGCCGCCAACCTGTCCGATTTCTGCAGCGACCCCTCTACGCGACCGTTGTTGGACACCAAAGACCCTGATACATGCAGTACTGTCCTATCAAATTGAACATTATTTGAATTGGTGTTAGACATCCCCTAGCCTACACCCGGTCTAAAACGAGTCTTCCGACGGCAGATTTTTCAAACCACCCGTCGCAAATTCCCATCGCGTGGTGCGGGGAACCACTCCGATCCAGTCAATTCAATTGAACAATAGTGGCCGAAGAATTCAGTCATCATGCCTCTTGACACCTCGACAACATACCCGCTCACCAAGCTGCGCCTCGATGGCCGTCGCTGGAACGAACTGCGCCTCCTCTCGGCACAGATCTCCACGAACCCAGCCAGCTCGGGCTCCTCATACCTGGCCATGGGGAACACCACCATCCTGTGTTCCGTCCACGGTCCCGCCGAAGGACGTCGCGGGGATGCGACAGGCGGCGCCGCCGGGTCCTCGGAAGCGGTGGTCGAAGTCGATGTCAATGTGGCCGGTTTCGCGGGCGTGGATCGCAAGAGAAGAGCCGGCGGAAGCGATAGGTATGTCCGCGTGGTCGTTCAAGATGTCGAATCTTGACCGTCGACTAATCCTTTTTTTTTTCGCCATGCAGACAATCGTCACGCATAGCCGCAACCCTCCGAGCCGCCTTCCAGTCGCATTTGCACACCTATCTCTACCCGCACAGCACGATCAGCATCCACGTCTCGGTTCTTTCATCGGACGGGTCTCTCCTAGCAGCCGCAATCAACGCCTGTACCCTGGCGCTGGTCGACGCCGGTGTCCCCATGCCGGGCCTTCTCTGCGGCTGCACGGCCGGCATGAGCGGCAGCGCCTCGACACCACGGGATCCGCACAACGACGCGCTCGACCCGCTGCTCGACCTGTCGCTGCCGGAAGAGCAAGAGCTTCCGTTCCTCACCGTCGGAACGACCAACTCCATCCCCGTCGGGGAACACGCCATGGACGACGACGAGCCGGACATGAAAGTCTCGATGTTGACCCTGGACTCGAAAGTCCATTGCACGTATATCGAAACCATGCTGGCTGTCGGGATCGACGGCTGCAAGCAGATCCGAGAGATTCTGGAGAACGTCATCCGGGGGACTGGGAAGAGTAGATGATCGTGCCTAGCGGAGGGGGGGCATGGATCTGTTTTGTCTGTATCCGAGCATGGCAGGTGTGCGATTATACCCGTCGGTTTGCAATGGGAGGTGTTGGGCGTATTGTTGATATTAGTCATGTTATCAAAATATCCTTCCTATAGATCTTGGGCTGTGTGGGCCAATATTGACTTGGAAGTCTACCTAGTGTATGTGCCATGCGTCAATCTCGAGGTCATTAGTGGATGTGCATTGAGCACAATTACCAAAGCCACCGGTCAACTACCAATCTAGCGTTATATTCAAAGTGGTCTAAGGTGATTCCGGGTAAAAGTACTTCGAGGCACATGATAATAGGCGGGCCAGCGGTATACCTACCACACGCTCTAGAAAACCCATCACTGCCTATAATATAATTGCTACGACTTGGTCAGTTCCACGTCAAAGACAAAAATTTTGTGTCTCTCCATAAAATAAGTATTTACGGTATTCATTGGGTGAGACATCCAACCATCATACCTCAGGGTGAGTTTCTCCAAAACCAGATAGTACAAAGCCCCAAGCATAGTTGCCTTGACTACCTTTGAACACCGACCAGCGATACTTGTTGGCCCTCATATCTCACCAGCTAACATACAGTACAGCTGCAAGACAGTAGATCTGGCACTACAGGTCCAAATCCCTTCGGGATCTTGTAAAACCATAGGGCTGAGAAGCAAGGAGTCGTAGGGTTGATAGACCGCCATGTTCTCAACCGCGAGAGGCTTCAGTGAATACTCGCCAATGTCAGTACCAGCTGCATCTGATCATCAACTATGCCATTATCAGTGGCCAGGTCGTTCCTTATAGTACTCAGTTCCAGGACTAATCCAAGACTGGCTCATATTTTCCATCGCAGATCAATGTCTGATCGACCTTCGATCTTGTTCAAGCAATGCCATTGTCACGGCGCTCGAACATATCAGCTATCGGCAATTGGCGACTGGGAGTATATGCCAACATATCGATTAATACAAAATGATATAGAATGTAATCATAACAAATCAACTTGGTTGTAGGTTGTACAGCAGAGAGAGAACAGCATGGGAGCTTCCTCCGCATCACGTGACGATGACCCATGATTGGAGAACGACCGAGTCGGGGCGGTCTCTCGTCGCCAACTGATCGACCAATATCAACCACCATGGATCAATTGGCCTCCATCCTGGACAATGCCCTGGCATCGGCACATATGGATGCAGTGGATTTGATCAGGGCGATCTACGTTGCCCTCACCTCGGTGGTATGAACAAGTCCAAATCCAGATGTTGTGTCAATGTCATTTGGTCGAACTAAACCTCCCCAGGTCCTGTTCGCCAGCCTGCTGGACTCGTTCCATGCCCGCTTCATCCCCTATGGGGCCCGCGCAGCCCCTGCGCAGGCGTCTGCACGTCAGCCAGCCGAGACTTCGAGTAGATCGGTCGTGACGCGCGCCCTCGACGTCGTCGCCTCGTGGAAGGTGCCCCACCGGTACTTCACCCATTTCTACATCGCCTCGGTAGTGGCCTCGGTATTCTGGGCCGTTCAGGTCACGCTGCGCGGTGGTGCATTCGAAGCGATTGCGACGCGGGTTAGCCCGGAGCATCGGGATCGGTCCATGTCGATCACCCAGATTGTCATGTGCTGGGGGTTGATGCTGGTCCAAGGAGGTCGGCGTCTGTACGAGTGTTTTGCCTTTTACAAGCCGTCCTCATCCTCGATGTGGTTTGCGCACTGGCTGGTGGGACTCGCCTTTTACCTATTGATGTCGGTCTCCATCTGGATCGAAGGAACCGGTATGCTTTCATCTGATTTTGTTTGTTTTGTTACTCTAAGAAAGCGACATCGATTGACCTCGAACAGGTACGCTGCTGTCTCATCAGATCACGTTGGATGACATAAAGGTGGCCAATGCGCCGTCCCTGCGCACCTTCTTATGTCTTCCGATCCTGCTGATGGCATCCGGGTTGCAGCACGACGGCCATCACTACCTGTCTTCGCTCGAGAAGTACACCTTGCCCACGCACCCCATGTTCTGCAGTATTGTTTGCCCCCACTACACCGCCGAATGTGTAATCTACCTGTCTCTGGCTGCGCTAGCTGCCCCGCCCGGCGAGATGATTAATAAAACCCTCTTCCTGGCGCTGGTATTTGTCGCTGTGAATCTGGGTATCACGGCGGGGACCACGAAGCAGTGGTATGCGCAGAAGTTTGGGAAGGAATCGGTGCAGGGGCGGTGGAAGATGATTCCATTTGTATATTAATGGCGAACATGTATATATTTTTATACTGCCGATGATCCTTTTGTAATACATCCCATCATCATCATGTTCAGTTTAAACGTACGGAGTACGATGGGGGTCAGATCGGTATGCGGAGATAGCGGAGTTTGGCGAGCAGCGACAATCGGACCGAGATTTCCACCGCGCTCCGCGGCCAAAACTTTCCCACCTGCCGCTTCTTGCTCCCACCGTCTGTCGTCCAATTGACCTGGTAGAGAGTAATATCACTGCAGTCGGGACAGACAGCTTCTCGTGTTCTTCACCCACTGCAATTCCCAGCGAAATGAGCCCTTGATCCGGCTACCCCGATCGAGTCACTTCTTCCCGACCATGGCCCAGGCCTCCGAACCGGGGCCATCAGCCTCGCTGTGGACCAGGTCTTTGCTGGTAAGCTGAATTCATTTAGTGACCAGTGTAGCATTGACTGACTCACTCCTTTACTTCCAGTCTGGCGCGGTCGCTGGTCTGACCGTGGACTGCTCCCTCTACCCGTTGGATACCATCAAAACCCGCCTCCAGAAGGCCCGGCACCACACGGCCGCCCCGACCTCGAACCTTTCTTTGAGACAAACCATCCGCGGGATTTACGCCGGCCTCCCGTCTGTCCTCCTCGGCTCCGCACCGTCGGCCGCATCCTTCTTCATCGTCTACGATGGCGTTAAACGAACCTTCCTCCCGCCGTCACCCGTAGAAGCGCCCTCGCGGACCCACATCATCCTGACGCATTCCGTCGCATCGTCCATGGGTGAGATCGCCGCCTGCGCGGTGCGCGTGCCGACCGAGGTGGTCAAGCAGCGCGCCCAGGCCGGTCTCTTCGGTGGCTCGAGTCTGCTGGCCCTCAAAGACATCCTGGCCCTGCGACACCCGGATCCCGCGAGCGGCGCCCGGCGAGGCTACGGCCAGGTGATCCGGGAACTCTACCGCGGTGCAGGGATCACAATCGCCCGGGAGATCCCATTCACGGTGCTGCAGTTCACCATGTGGGAGTCCATGAAGGAGGCGTATGTCAAGCGCGTGCGGCGATCCGCAGGGCCGGGCGCCGACGCGGTCAGTCACGTCCCGGCTTCGACGAGCGCTGTGTTCGGCAGTGTGGCGGGCGCCATTGCTGCGGGCCTGACGACGCCGCTGGACGTGATCAAGACGCGGGTCATGTTGGCCCGTCGCGAGGACGGGACCGCGGGGCAGGAGGGAGCCCGCTCGCGCATCAAGCACGTCGTGCAGGATATCTCCAAGGAGGGCGCCGGAGCCTTCTGGCGAGGCATTGGGCCGCGAGTCACCTGGATTGGGATCGGGGGGGCGGTGTTCCTGGGTAGTTACCAGTGGGCGTGGAACGCGCTGGAAGTGAAGGAGAAGTTGGAGAAATCCGACAAGTCCGTCTAGAGGTGAAAGGGAGCGAGTATATATGTGTTGTCTACGAAGCGATTGTTGTAAGATATCCAGATAGACAGTGTGATTTCCATAGAGCTTGACTCAATACATAAAGCGATATGACCGCAGCCCGATACGTCTTCAATGTGCAACGCGACAAGCATGAATTGTGTTTCAACTCGACATCTACTACTCCAACTCGTCTGTCCATGTGGGTGGATCTCAATCCTAAATCCATCTACAGTAGAGTGACTGAATCTATGTCGGGTCCGCCAGTTGCCTGCCTAAAGCGGCAAGGCCCGTCAGTCGCGTTGAAATCCGGGATCTCGCGACAACAAACTCCTCCAGTCGTGTTGTCCTCACGAGTCATTATCGCCTTCCCTTCAATTCAATTCCTGGTCTTCGCGTAATTCCTATCCTTCTAGACCAGTAACGCGAAGAAGCAACTGGGTGGACCCAACGCCAGCGCGACCGGTAAGTCCAAGGCCTGATTGGTCGCCGTGAAAATTTCTGTCGCGTCCAAGGGGGACCGCTAACTGGTTTGTCTCGTCCGGCCGCAGAGAAGCAGATATCAGTCACAAATTCTTATCCTACCCCGCACGCCAAACAGAAAGTCGAAAGACGCGATCAATCAGACGAGATGCTTCCTCCGTCTTCCGCTTCGCTACACAAGCGGAAAAGACTGTCCGGCGACGCCGCGGCCGCGCCGACATCATCCCCCGCCGCCGGGCCCGCCGTGCCTCCATCCAAGAAGGCGAAGAAGTCCTCGGATCCCGGGTCCAGCCAGGCAGATAGAAGCAACCCGTCCTCCGGAACCGCACCCGCGAACGCTGCGAGCGCTGAGTCCGCGACCGCAGCCGAGATCGCAGCATGGTTCAGCCAGGAGCCGCCCAAGAAAGGAAAACATGGAGCCGCACACGGGCAGGTCGGACACTTTGGGAAACACGAGTCGAAGACGATGGAGAAGTTCAAGAAGGATTTCTGCCGGACCCACGACATCGATGACGAGCTGTTCAACCAGATGGTGCAGCACTCGGACCGCGACAAGGAGCCCTTCCCCTGCGACACCGTCGAGAAGAAGGACATGTGGAAGCACATCTACGAGGCCCTGCCCACCCGCGACCGGCGCTCCATCTACCGCTTCATGCGGCGGCACTTCGGCTCGACCTCGCAGCGACCGCACGACTGGACGCCGGCGCAGGACAAGGAGCTCATCCGGCTGTACCAGGAGTTCGGGCCCAAGTGGACGGCGATCGCGAAGCTCATCGAGCGCACGGACGACGACGTGTCGCAGCGGTGGAAGAACCAGCTGCAGCACCAGAGCACCATGAACCGGGGGCCGTGGTCGGAGGCGGAGGTGCAGGAGCTGCAGCGGACGCTGCAGGACGTGTGGAACGCCAAGCAGGCCTCGGGGCAGCTGGACGGGCTGGGCCGGGACATCTACGAGATGGACGACACGATCATCCCGTGGGGGCAGGTCAGCGACCGGCTGAACCACTGCCGGTCGCGCCAGCAGTGCGGCGACAAGTGGCGCAAGGTGCGCCGTCGGGTTTCCTCCCTGCGCGAGAACGGAAAGCCCGACGCGATCTACGATTTGTCCGCCGAGACGAGGTACCGGAACTGGTCTGAAGCCAGGGGGTCGGATCCGAAGGATTTGCTGAAGCGGTACAAGAGTTCGAAATACGTTCACTCGGATGAAGAGGAGTCTGGGCCTGATCCCCGACCTCAGCTTAAGGCCCAGATGGAAGAGCGCATGAAGACAATGCTGGCCAAGAAGTCTGAGACCAAGAAGCCCGAGACGAATAAGCCTGCAGCACAGAAGCCTGCGCCAAAACAAGTCGAAGCAAAGACGGCCACGGCGCAGAAGCCCGAAGCAAAGAAACCAGTGAACAAGAAGATCACGTCGGTCTTCTCAGATAGCGAGGGTGAGAGTGGGAGTGGGAGTGACGAAGGTAGCGATACCGATGATAATAGCGAGGACGACGGCGAGTCGAGAGAGGATAGCCGCAGCACGACCAACAACCGCGAAGGGAACGGGATTGTCAAGGTCGAACCGCGCACGTCTACGACTACGACTGCATCTACGTCCGACGGCTCCGGATCAGACTCGGGAAGCGATAGCGACGGCGACTCCGATGGCGAGTCTGGCTCGGACAGCGACAGCGACAGTGGCTCTGAGTCCAGGCCCGACAACCAGCAACCCCAAGATCTCGCCGGTTCCCAGAGAATCAAAAGGGAGCGTAGCAGTTCCAACTCCTTGACCGGCCGCATGGACGTGGACGCGCCAGGTGACTTGGACGGATCTGCGGATCCCGGGGTGAAGCAAGAGCAAAGCTCTGTCAACAACTCCGACAGTGACGAGGAGGAGTCGGATTCAGCTGAGGACTAGGTGCTTGATTGTGTGGACATGTTGGAGCAATGTAGGGGATGATTGTACCGTTGGCAATATCTCGAGTGACCGGATGGATGGCGATAGAGGATCCGGACGGGGTACACACTCATGTTCGTAGTAATATTCATAGATACCATATGATTTCGGTCAATAATCAACAAGTTTCTCCCAAGTAGCCTCATGTAGTTGACAGATGTTGAATCCGATATTGAATCTGATATTAGATCTGAATGTAAGAGCCTCAGGCAGCGAGGCGGTCTCGGCGTCGGCGGCCAAACCTCCGATCAGCCTTGCTCTTTTTCGCCATCATTTCCCGTCATCTCTTTCAACTTCCTCCTCAGCCACCACTCTCACCTTCTTTCCAGCTTTGTCGCGGTCGGAAGGATGTCGCTGTCGTTGGATTGACCTTCTAACAGGATTTCTATCATCGCCCGGACGTTGACGCCCTCATTTTATCCTCGTTTTTGGTGATCGGCGCAGTCACATCCACCATGGATCTCGCCAGTACCTTGATTCGCAGCGTCGCGCGCGCCTTCTACGAGACCCGTCATATCCTCGTGGTTGATGCGCTCTTCATCCACTCGGTGTATGCCTGGGCCTGGACTTGAAAATTAAATTTAATATCCCACCCTCTGACATACTTTGACTAGGCTCCACGCCGAGGACCTCGCCTTTCTTCTGGGAATGCAGCAAAAGGATCTACGGAAGCTTTGCGCCAAATTGCGCGAGGACCGACTGATCGCAGTGTATGGCCTCACGCTGATGTCGCATGCATGGGGGCGTCTGAGCTGAGCTGACTGCGATTTCATTTCCCCCGTTACAGGAGCACGCGAGCCGAAATTCGAGACGGCGCCACGCGCCCCGTCAACCGCGAATACTACTACATCCCCCTCCACCCGGTCGTCGACGCGATTAAGTACAAGGTCTCCAGGTTGACCTCGACGATTAAAGCACAGTACACGCCGAGCGAGGACCGAAAGGAGTACATCTGCCTACGGTGTGGGACGGAATGGACGGAGCTGGATGTGCTGAGTCTGTACTCGGAGGAAGGGTTCGAGTGCCAGAACTGCGGCGCGATCCTGGAGCGGACGGAGGATGTCAAGGGCGCCGAGGGGATCGACCGCACAGGACACGAGAAGAATAGCAAGCTGATGGCGCAGCTGGATCAGATGCTGAAGCTGCTGAAGCAGATCGACTCGGTGGAGATCCCGCCCAACGACTTCGACACCGCCTGGGACCACAAGGTCGACGTCGTCCGCAACCAGCAGATCAACCCCACCCGGGCGACCATCGTCGTGCCGCCCAAGCAGCAGGACGCCGTGCGGGGCAACGCCAAGACCGACACATCCGCGCTGGAGATCTCGCTCACGTCCACCGCCGAGAAGACGGCCGCCGAGCAGGCCGCCGAGGCGGCGCGCAAGGCGGCCGTGGAGAAGCAGAACGCGCTCCCGGTGTGGCACACGCACTCGACGGTCTCCACCGCGGCCGGCAACGGCAGCCGGGTGAAGACGGAGACGGACGTCGATGTCAAGCCCGAGATCAAGGACGAGGAGGACCAGAAACCCAGCATCGACGAGCTCGACGACAAGGTGGCGGCGTACTACGCGGAGATGGAGCGGGAGAAGGCCTTGCAGGCGCAGGAGGACGCCAGCAGTGCGGAGGACGAGTCGGACGAGTTCGACGAGGAATTCGAAGACGTCGGGGGCGTCTCGGCCAGCGACGCAGCGTCCCCTGCTGTAGGAGGCGGGGCGCCGACCAGTGCGCCGTCCGCCACGTCCGGGTCGGGGATCAAGCGCGAGCTTGACATGGATTCGAGCACGAGTAGCCCCCAAACGGGCGCGACGCCGGCCAGCGCCGCCGACGGACCGGCAGCCAAGAAGATCAAGACCGAGCCGGAGATCAAGACCGAGCCGGGGATCAAGAGTGAAGAGCCGGCGGTCAAGAAGGAGGAGTCGGATGAGGACGATGACGAGGAATTCGAGGATGTGTAGGAACCCTTCTCTGCCATTTGTATTATGATCACCCTTCTTCCAGGGAGAGCAGGACGTGAACTTCCACCATCCTCGGCGCTGGCGCTGGAGCAAGGCGGGAGGCATGTTTCCACTTGGATTATTTAGACGGTTTGATAGATTGATCTGGATGATCTTATTTTTATCCTTTATTATTATTATTATCATCATCATCATTATAATTGTTCTAGTCTTCTTTCTAAATCGTAATAATCATCCCATGTAAAAGCGGGGGCTGGAAACAAACCGCCATCTCGTTCTCGCCCAACCAAACGCAGCCCTAAGTTGAGCGTCATCCCAGCCACCCCCAAAATCCACATGGCTGGGCTTCAGGTCAATTCTCCCTTTTAGACACGAGGGAGCCGAGAATTTTCCTTTCGTCCCTTCTTCTGTTATGTTCCATTCTTCATCCCTGGATTCTTGGATCTTTCTTGATCCTAATCCTGATCCTAATCCACCTATCAACCATTCCGATCGATATAATCAACCTATGTTATTGGACCAGACCGATTGACAACCCTCGTTTTGACACCTAATACCCACATATACCTTATATCTATATATACATAGAAAGAGAAAGAGAGACAAAATGGTCCAAAAAAACATCGCCATCGCGATCATCATCATCGTCCTCTTCCTGCTCATCGCCATCGCCAGCTTCGGCATCTGGGCCATGAAGAACCACGTCTCATTATTTCCGAGGAAGAGGGCTGTCGATGAGGAAAGTGGAGCTGATGAAGGATGACACTACTTCTTCTATTCCTGCACTTTTCCTACTCTTGGCCTCCTCTTTCCCACGATCTATCGCTATTGCTATCTCACGATCGACTATTCCTACACGAACGAAACGAACGAAACCCTAATGACGAACGAACGAACGAAACGCCCTCTATCTATCTATCTATCTCGACCTACCAGAATTAGTACATATCGAACGATATGAACGACTCACGGCGCTAACGAAAGGAGTACCGGTTGATTTACTGCTATCGCTTCTTCTATTTTCTACGGCCATGTTCAACTATGTTGATTTCTATATTTCCTATCCTTTATTTCCCCTGATATATTCTCTCCGACATACAACCCGAGCACAGTATATGACGAGTGGTACCTACATTTATCTATGAGTGAAAAGTGACTGTACATCAAGCATGCATACATATATGACACGATCGCATTGGTCTTATGATCACGAAATATATACCGTTTCATATATAGCTTTATTTTACGAGATATACATACTTCCCAACGGTCAAACCAACTGGACAAGTACTCAGCAGACAGGGTAGCGTAACTTTAGATATCAGAGCTACTAAAATACAATCACAATGTATATTTATCTTGTATATGCATGTCAATTACTATGTATGATAGACAGGGTGAAACAATTTCCTCCACGTCAACCCAAAATCTTCAATCCCCCCTTGGTCTTCCCCGGCTTCTTGACCCCATCGTGTCGCACCTTGCCTCCGGCCCCCGCTCCACCCTTGTGGCCGCCGCCGCCGCCGCCGTTCTTCCGCCCCGTCTTGTTGTTTGACACGGGCCGCACCTCGGTGGTAGCGCGGCGAAGCAGAATCGGGTGCGACCCGATGTACTTGTTCTGCATCTCGCGCGCGGCCCGGAAATAATCATCGCCGTCGCTGAAGCTGACGAACCCGTAACCCTTGCTCTTCTGCGTCCGCTTGTCGCGAATCACGCGCGCCTTCTGGATCGACGTGTATCTGGAGAAGGCCTTGAGCAGCGAATCATCGGTGACCTCGCCCGCAAGGTTTCCAACGAAGAGACGGAAGTGCGCCGGGTCCCATTCCAAAAGCGAGGAATCGGACCACGTCTTCCCGCCGCCGGCGCGCACCACCGTCTTGGGGTCCGGTTCCGGGCCGCTGGGGAACGGGTTGGGCGTGCTGGCCGCTGGGGTGGTTCCCGCTTGGGTGGTGGCACCGGAGCCGGAGCCGGGCATGGCGGGATAGGCGTCGCGCTGACCCGGGAACTTCCCGACGGGTGGGACTTCATCCTTGTTGGCGTAGGCGCTCTGCCATTGGGCGATCTGCGCTTCCATCTCAGCATCTACGCCGGATTCGTTGGCCTTGGCGCGAGACCCGTACGGCTGATCGGCCGCAAAGGGGTTCTGAATGTGCGGAACTGCAGCCCCATAGTTGTTGTCGTTGTACTGCGCCGAACCGTAGTAGGAGGCGCCCCCCTGGTACGTTTGCTGTGGTTGCGGATAGTAGTTACCGTAGCCGGTGGTGGTTGGAGTGGAATATCCAGACGTGTTAGCCGGCGGGGCCGACACCACAGGACTGCTGGTACGGTATGGCTGGCTGGATGCTACGGCCCGCGGCTGGAATGCCGTGAAGGCGTTGTAGCCCGATCGGGCTCCGCTACCCCCATATCCGCTACTGGTCCCCGCAGAGGCATAGGACGGCGCTGCCGAGTATGCGGGTTTGTATGACGACGGGGTGGGAGAGGGCGAGATGGAGCTGGCGGGAGGCGGTCGCGGAGGGAGCGATGAAGGAGCTTGCTTCAGACCTGGAGGAGGCGGAAAGGACATGATGAATGGATTGTTCGCAAAAAAGAGAGGCGGGCGGTGGATAGTGTGATTCGCCGTGTGCGATTAGCAGCAGACACGTACCTTCAGGGTTTGACCGACGTAACAGTCACACGCCAGACGTCACACCTGAAAAAGCCGAACTGTGGTGTCCCTGAAAGAGAGGAGAGAGTATTGATGGTTGTCGTCGCGGTTTGGAGGGTCGAAAGAGGCAAAGAGGTATCCCGGACGATCGCGTTTGGGGTGAATCAACGAAGTAGTCGTAATCCTCGTATGGTAGTTATAATATACCAACTGAGCAACAGGATACTGGTGGGAATGAAGATGGTGGTCGTTGGGCTGAAATGTAGTTGGAGAGAGGAAGAAGAGAGAGAGAGAGAGACAGAAGGCGAATGAGGTGGAAAAAAAGTCACGGGTGGTCTGGGTGCCTCGCCGTAGTCAGGCATCAACCTTCCTCTTCCGTCAATACATGACATACTTCTACGCTCTATGGAAACAAGATCTATGATTTAGTCCAGTATCTCAACAGTGTAGGTTACTTGTAGAGTCTACTATCAATCAGACACCTCAATTCATGTGATGTATTGCGGATAACGTTGTTTTGTAGGGAGATTGTACGGTAGTGTCAATACGATATATATATCGATCGATCACCAGGAACTTTGAAAAACCGATATAAATAATCCATTAAAGACATACAAGTTCCGATCCAAGTCTAATACCTATCCCAACACCTTCATTTTCTTCTTCTTCTTCTTATCATCCCCCCCCTTTCGCCCTTTTTGCCAATCGCGCCAACTGCCAATCCGTTCCTCCCGGGTATCTTCCCACGCTTTGTCTTGCTCCCTCTTACGCTTCCGGGCGTCGAGCTCTTCGTCTTCCTTGCGTCTCTCGCGTCCTTCTTCCTGCATCTTGGCTTTGATCTGCCTCCGTCGTCGGGCCTCCTCATCCAGCAACACCTCGACCGTCTTTTTGCGCCACTCCTTCTTGAACTCCTCCGTCTTCAATTCGGGCGAATCGACGGTGTATTTGTGATCGCGAATGAGCAGTCGCCGAGCGTCCGCGATGCATTCGTCCAGGTACGTGCGTGACTTTTCCTCCATGAGGGCCGAGTGCGCCTTCTTAAGGCGATCGAAGGCATCGGGGGCGGCCGGATTCTTCGTCTTATCGGGGTGAATGAGGAGGGACTTTTTGCGGTATTGGATTTTGATGTCGGACTCGGTGACTCCCGGTTGGAGGTCTAGAACAGCGTAGCTATACCAAAAACGTTAGAGTCTTGCTCCCCTTCGCAGCCCTCGCCTTGCGGTGGCTTCAAATAGAACACAGGAGAAAGAAACTCACGCGTCTAGCTGAAAGGCTTTGCGAATGCGATCGATCTCGGCATCCTGTTTTGGTCAGTCGCAGCTCCGTGTCCGTCCTCGGAGTGTCATACTTTGTTGAAATCCGAGGCCTCCCTCTCTAGCGAGTCCAAAATATCTTTCTCGTCGTCGGACATAACGCAGCCTGCTCTCTGAGTGAGGGATGATCCATCCAGGAAGATGGTTGGCGTAAATGAAGCAACGATAAGCGCGATCTTATCGGCGCTGAGTCAGCAGGCACCCGCCCGGCAGAAAGGTGGGCCTCGGGCCTGCAAAAAGTCCTTTCTCACCGCCCGGCAATTCTGCGAATCTTTTTCGCCAGAAAGAAATGCGAAAAAGCGCAGTCAATTCTGGTCCATTGTCAACAGAACGTTGAATTTTCCACCGACACGGCTCTATTACGGATCGCTTGCGATTGGAGTCGATTATGGCTCCCCCGAACTCACGAAACGGCAAACATGCGAAATCTCGAGATGCGTCGTTGAAACGCAAGCGGGGACAGGAGGATTTGTCCACCCTCGTCCAGAAGGTCGAGGATCTCGATATCAAAGAGACCTTCAAGTCCTTCTCCGACATTCCTCTTTCCGAACCGACCGCTTCCGGCCTGGAGGCGTCCCATTTCAAGGCCCTGACCGATATTCAGTCTCGTGCGATCCCCCATGCGCTGAAAGGCCGGGACATCCTGGGTGCCGCAAAGACCGGCAGCGGCAAGACCTTGGCCTTCATTATCCCCGTTCTCGAAAACCTTTATCGCCGGCAATGGGCGGAACACGATGGTCTGGGGGCATTGATCTTGTCTCCTACGCGCGAGTTGGCCATTCAGATCTTCGAGGTCCTGCGCAAGGTCGGCCGCTTCCACGGCTTTTCGGCCGGCTTGATCATTGGTGGAAAGAGCCTACGGGAGGAGCAGGATAGACTGGGACGGATGAATATCTTAGTCTGCACGCCCGGTCGCATGCTTCAACATCTGGACCAGACGGCTATGTTTGACACCTTCAACCTGCAGATGCTCGTCCTGGACGAGGCCGATCGCATTATGGACATGGGTTTCCAGAAGACCGTGGATGCGATCGTCGGCCATCTTCCGAACGAGCGACAGACCATGCTATTCAGTGCGACCCAAACCAAGAAGGTGTCTGACCTGGCCCGGTTGAGCCTGCAGGACCCCGAGTACGTCGCGGTTCACAATACGGCGGAGTCAGCAACCCCTTCCACGCTTCAGCAGCACTACGTGGTCACGCCGCTGCACAACAAGCTTGACGTCCTTTGGAGCTTCATCCGGAGCAACCTCAAGTCGAAAACGATCGTCTTCCTCTCGTCGGGCAAACAGGTGCGCTTTGTGTACGAGTCCTTCCGACGGCTCCAGCCTGGTATCCCGTTGATGCACCTCCACGGCCGACAGAAGCAAGGCGGGCGACTCGACATCACCTCCAAATACTCCCAAGCCAAGCACGCCGTTCTCTTTTCCACCGACATTGCCGCCCGCGGTCTCGACTTCCCGGCGGTCGACTGGGTCATCCAAATGGACTGCCCCGAAGACGCCGACACCTATATCCACCGCGTGGGCCGGACGGCGCGGTATGAGCGGAACGGTCGCGCCGTCATGTTTCTGGACCCTAGCGAGGAGAAAGGGATGCTGGCACGTCTGGAGCAGAAGAAGGTGCCCGTCGAGCGGATCAACGTCAAAGCGAACAAGCAGCAGAGCATCAAAAACCAACTGCAGAGCATGTGTTTCAAGGATCCCGAGCTCAAGTACCTGGGCCAGAAGGCCTTCATCTCCTACGCCAAGTCGGTGTACGTGCAGAAGGACAAGGAGATTTTCAACATCAAGGCGATGAAGCTGGACGAGTTTGCGTCGAGCATGGGTCTGCCTGGTGCCCCTCGCATCAAGTTCATCAAGGGCGACGATACGAAGGAGCGGAAGAACGCCCCGCGGGCCGCCGCGAACCTGTCCAGCGACGATGGGGACTCGGACGGTGGCGAGGGGAAGAAGAAGAAGGCGCCGAAGGAGGAGAAACAGGTGCGGACCAAGTACGACCGAATGTTCGAGCGACAGAACCAGGACGTGTTGGCCGACCATTACCACAAGCTTATCAATGACGATGGCACGATGGTTGGCGCGGCGAAGGGCCCTGGTGATGGCGAGGATGAGGACGACTTCCTTTCGGTGAAACGCCGGTACGAGGCTGGAGACGAGGACCTCGGCGTGGCAAGCGGCTCCGACGAGGATGCCTCCGACGAGGATGCCTCCGACAAGGACATCAAGACGGTACATATTGACGGCAAGAGTGAGCTGACGATCGACTCGAAGCGTCGCGAGAAGCTGCTCAAGTCCAAGAAGAAGCTCCTGAAATTCAAGGGCAAGGGCAAGAAGCTGGTGTACGACGAAGACGGCAATGCGCACGAGGTTTACGAACTGGAAGACGAGGAACAGTTCCGGGCCAAGGGCGACGCCAAGGAGCAGCAGGCACGGTTCCTGGAGCAGGAGACCGAGCGGGCGCGGCAGGCCGATCTGGAGGACAAGGCGGTCGCCAAGCAGAAGAAGCGCGAGAAGAAGGAGAAGCGCAAGGCTCGCGAGCGGGAGGAGCTCTACTCCGACGACGAGGGCGAGGAGGTCGTGGCCCAACTGGCCCCCTACGAGGAGAGCGAGGGGTCGGCATCGGAGGACGACAGCCGTCGTCCCAGCAAGCGCACCAAGGTGCAGCGCCACGAGTCGGACGAGAGCGAGGACGAGCCCCGGCCCAAGAAGGACTACCGGAGAAGCACCACTCGTCCCGCCCAGGAAGCCCCCCAGATCCAGACCCTGGAAGATCTGGAATCGTTGGCGACTGGATTGTTGGGATGAAGCATGGGATGGGGCATTTCTGCATAGTCGCCCGTGGATTGAACACGGTCGTTCGATTTTGTCTTTCTTGTCTATCATATCCTTACCATTTTTCTTCTCTTTTTTGTTTTCTAGTTCTCTAGCGGGATATCAAAAGCAAATGGCATGTATATAGATCGCACGAAGTGTTCAAACATCATAGTATACTTCTTAGGGTTAT
Source organism: Aspergillus candidus (assembly GCF_002847045.1). Lineage (NCBI taxonomy): Eukaryota > Fungi > Ascomycota > Eurotiomycetes > Eurotiales > Aspergillaceae > Aspergillus > Aspergillus candidus. The sequence continues at coordinate 656,253 of NW_020194009.1, read as the reverse complement.
ATCCACCTAAGGCATCGATGTCGTAATTATGTCCCGGAGTCACCACCTCCACGCTAAACCCGATCTGGCCATTTATCCCTCAATCCATTCTATGAAGCGGGCGTTTTCCCTCCGACCGCGGCGCTTTCATCACCAACGTTGATTTTCCCCAATTGCTTCTACGGAGCTTCCCCTTTGCCTAACCATGTGTCATTGAGTATAGAGGTTCTGCACGTTTGATTTCCCGTCGACTTGACGCTCACATCCGGCCATAATGCTGCCCTGGGCGGCTCGATCGCCGTGCTGGCGCATCTCGCGCCTCATACATCACCGCCCCGCGGTGCCGCGCTCGACCGCGTGGACGACTCCCTCACGCGCGACGCAATTGCGCTTTTTCTCAGCTCACAATAGCCCGTTGCGGAAACAGGATTCGAAGGAACCACCGTCGAACCAAAAAGTATCACCCTCCGCCGCGGGGTTAGATTCCAAACCGACCGATCCGAAGACGAACGACCCCAAGAATGCCGTGGCCGCGCCTAAGAAGGACCTCCTCAGCGAGGCGACGATGGGGAAACAGGAACAAAGGAAGGCCGATTGGGCGATCATGAAGGAGATGGCCAAGTACTTGTGGCCTAAGGTAATGCGTCTGGGTCTGTGGAGGGGTTCGATTGGTGTTAACCGGGGACAATGCAGGATGACTGGGGCACCAAGCTTCGCGTCGGAACGGCCTTGTCCTTGCTGATTGGGGCTAAGGTTAGTGGAAGTGTTGCTGGACTGTACTGGGTCAATTGCTGACCGGGTGACTAGATCCTGAACGTGGAAGTACCGTTTTACTTCAAGAGCATCGTCGATTCCATGAACGTGGATTTTGCGACGCTCGGCGGCACGGCTTATACAGTCGCCGGGTCCATGATCATCGCTTGTAAGCTCACACGATACTGATGTACCAATGGAGGTTATCTAACGAGACAGACGGCGCCACCCGAATCGGAGCCACGCTCTTCCAAGAACTCCGGAACGCAGTCTTTGCGAGTGTGGCCCAGAAAGCCATTCGCAAAGTTGCGAGCAACGTCTTTGAGCACTTGCTCCGACTCGACCTCAACTTCCATCTGTCCCGACAGACAGGCGGGTTGACGCGAGCTATCGACCGTGGTACCAAGGGCATCAGCTTCCTGCTGACGTCCATGGTGTTCCATGTGGTCCCGACTGCCCTTGAGATCTCCCTCGTGTGCGGGATATTGGTATGCCGGAGACCGTCCCCTACCGGTGACGACACCGCTAATGGTTCCCCCAGACATACCAGTATGGCTTGCAGTTTGCTGCCATCACGGCGGCCACCATGGTTGCCTATTCGGCCTTTACGATATCGACCACGGCGTGGCGAACCAAGTTCCGCAAGCAGGCCAACGCAGCAGACAACCGCGGGGCCACCGTGGCCGTGGACTCCCTCATCAATTACGAGGCGGTCAAGTACTTCAACAACGAAAAGTTTGAGGTTGCGCGCTACGATCGTGCGCTCAAAGCGTACGAGGACGCGTCGATCAAGGTGACGACATCGCTGGCCTTCCTGAACTCGGGGCAGAACATGATCTTCTCGAGCGCGCTCGCCGCCACGATGTACCTCGCCGCCAACGGGGTAGCCGCGGGCTCCCTGACGGTGGGCGACCTGGTCATGGTCAACCAGCTGGTCTTCCAGCTGTCAGTGCCGCTAAACTTCCTGGGCTCCGTCTACCGCGAGCTGCGCCAGTCGCTGCTGGACATGGAGACGCTGTTCAACCTGCAAAAGGTCAACGTGAACATCCAGGAGAAGCCAAACGCGAAGCCGCTCCAGTTGAGCCAGGGCGGGCAGATCCGCTTCGAGAACGTCACCTTTGGATACCACCCCGACCGGCCGATCCTCCGCAACGCGACCTTCACGATCCCTGCGGGACAAAAGTTCGCGATCGTCGGTCCTAGCGGGTGTGGCAAGTCCACCATCTTGCGACTGCTGTTCCGGTACTACGACGTGCAAGAGGGCCGCGTCTTGATCGACGGGCAGGACATCCGAGACGTGACGCTGGAGAGCCTGCGGAAGGCGATTGGTGTAGTGCCGCAGGACACGCCGCTGTTCAATGACTCGATCGCCCACAACATCCGGTACGGACGGATTGACGCGTCGGACGAGGAAGTCCGGCACGCTGCGCGACGGGCGCATATCCACGAGCTGATCGAGCGATTGCCTGATGGGTACAAGACGGCTGTGGGAGAACGCGGCATGATGATCTCGGGGGGTGAGAAGCAGCGGTTGGCCATTTCGCGATTGATCCTGAAGGACCCGCAACTGTTTTTCTTCGATGAAGCGGTATGTCTCTTGCCCTTTCTCTCCGCGTCCTTCTTGTCCGTTCGATAGTACTAACTTCACAGACCTCTGCTCTCGACACCTACACCGAGCAAGCCCTACTGCAGAACATCAACAGTATCCTCAGAGAGAAGACGCGCACGAGCGTGTTCGTCGCGCACCGACTGCGGACCATCTTCGACAGCGACCAGATCCTCGTGCTGAAAGACGGCCACGTAGCGGAGCAAGGGTCGCACCGCGATCTGCTCGATCAAAACGGCATATACGCCGAGCTGTGGAATGGTAGGTATTCCATCCCCGACGTCCAAACGCGCCGCTAACCATACCGCACAGCCCAAGAGATGTCGCTAGGAGACGCGGAATATGAAGAGACCGTCTAACTGAGGCGAGGCCGCGCTCGAAACAAGGGACAGGACCCCGGGGAAGAAGACGTAAGTTTGATCGGATCACTGGTGTTACTGGATTGGGGTTACAGATGGTTGTGTTTGTTTTTTCTCCGTGCATATTTTGGGTCCCGTTGGGATGTCGTATATACATTGACAATAGATATTGATTCCATCAACCTGTTCTCATGATAGACATTATTGTTCGGGTGGTCAGCCATCTACTGATGACCTGTGAATCGATGGGTTGATCCGATAAGTTCGTACATTGACGATCGATATATACCACCAAAGTCCAGCCCATTCACTGAAGATTACTCCCTCCTCGCACACCACCGCAGTCGATACCCATTTCGATCCAACTTCTGATGATCAAGATACGCGTCCTTGTTCACATTTACCAGCCACCTCGTCCCCGTGCACCGTCCAATCTCCTCCCACAATCCCAACAACGTCTCATGGGTATGGACAAACACCGCCCCACCGCCAGGCACAACACCTTCCTTCGCCTCACATCGCGCAAAATTCGCCCCGACGATGAGGTCGCCCTTCATCCCGGGGAGAACCTTCAGCATACGCTTCACGAGCTCAACCTGACTCTTCCAGTCCCACACATGCAAAAAATACCCAGCATTGATCACGCGGAATTTCCCCTCCTCCAGCAGACTGTCCACCAATCCATCCCGCATGAAATCCCCCACTATAAAAGAACTCCTCATCTCATCCTCATCTCGAAACAACTCATAGCCTAACTCAGCCAGACCACGATGAGGATCCAGCCCGCAGAGATTCTCGCTCGGCGCCCCGTCGTACACCATCCGTCTGATATCCTGCCCTACCCCACACCCCAGATGCAGCATCCTCTCGCCGTTTACCACCCGCCTCAGAATCTCCCCGTACGCGGGCGACAAGGCGATCTCAAAGTCGACGAACCAGAGCTTGCTGAAGTAGGGATAGGGTGCGATGGTGAAGCCGCGCTTGGCCTGGTTCTTGTCAGGTAGTTCATTCAAAGGGGGGGAGGAGAAAGGAGGGGTACGGTTGCTTGGACGTGGGATGAAAGTAGGGAGGGGGCGAGTCCGGTGTAGTTTTGGAGCAGGGTGCGCGCTTCGTCGTTCATGGAGGTGGCAGGTGCCATTCGGGCGTTCCAGGTGTTGTATGCTTCCATTTATGCGGTCAGTTTGGGGATAGTATATACTGAAAGCTGAAGCTGACTTGTTCAAAGGAGAGTTGTTCAATTAATATATTGAATGAAGAGGATGGCGGTTATAGGCGGAGACTGCGCCAGCCCTAATCCAGCCACGCCAACGCAGCCTCGTCGATGAACATATGATCTATTGTATGAGCTTGTATTACAAAACTAGAATATAACTATCAAACTGGAGACTATCGCCCTAGTAATCTCACCTCCACCCACCGCAGTGGTGGATAAACGAGCGCCGTGAACCCCACCGACAGCCATATCCCCATATCGCACGGTGCAGGGAGGACCCTCGTGACAGGACCGACGAAGTACGACTCGGACTATATCATCAGTACAATACAGCAGTGAATGGAGAGTACAGTGCACCTACCATGCCGAGAATCCCACCCAAACAGCCGAGCAGAAGACTCCCCCCCGCAGCAACCCCAACAGGCAGCCTGACTCTGCAGTTCCACGCCGTCCAGTCGACGACACGCCCACGACGGAAGATCCACGCCTCTTCGAGACAGATGGCCAGCCACGCGACAATCCAGTACGCCATGAGCGGGAGAAAGTTCTCGAGAATCTCGCGCAGGTAGGACCGGCCCAGCACGGCGCACACGGTGCACAGGACGATCTCGAGCGTGGTCAGGAGCGGCCGCGGGATGCGCGGCCCGTACCGACCTAGCATTTGCAGGTTCAAGCCCGCCGAGTACGTGCACGGGATGTTGTTCGACACTGTCCCTAGCATGAGAAGCACGGCGCAGAACCGTCCGATCCCACCGAGGGGTGTCAGTGTATTTGCAAGCAGAGCGCCCGGGGCGGTCGTTGCCACCTCGTCTGGGTGAGTGATGCTTGTAGCGAGACCGACTCCCACCACGGTGGTCAGGACAGCTCCTATGCTGGTTGCGCTGGCGGCGGCGAGGACCATGCGTGTGGTGGAGGTCGACGGGGGGAAGTAGACGAAGTAGTCTGCGCTGGACGGGGCCCATGTGATAGCGGAGGAGAAGCACAGCGAGAAAAACGACAAGCGGTTGGCCACGACTTTAGGGGAAGAGTCTATCGACTGCGCGCGGCTGGTGTCGAAGTGTGGGCCTGCGCAGCCGATCATGATGCACAGCACGGCGGCCTGCACGGCCCATGCGTATCGCGTGTAGAGGTGGAAGAGGGGCATGCCGAAGGTTGCGACGCACCATGTTAGGACGGCGACGATGACAATGCCTACTGGGACGGCGGTGCGGCCGTTGGACATGGTGAAGAGGATCTGCCCGCCTAGGATGCCGTTGACCATGGCGTAGCCCAGCATTGTGAGGACGTTCAGGAGACAGCAGATCTTGCTGGGGTAGTATCCGATGAAGAAGCGGGTTGCAACCTGGGGGTTTAGCGGTCTGCGCAACGAAGGATGTGTAGCATGCATACCAGTGTTCGATTGCCACTGCGCGGTCCCAAGGTGCTCATGTAGGCCACTCCGATACTGCCCAGGACGCCCCCAAATACAGCACACCAGACGGAGTCATACCAGTCCAGTGCATACAGAGACGGCCCATAGAGCCCAACCAAGATGTTGTTGCCGGTCAGGAAGGAGCTCAGCCAGAGCATGAAGATGCGATGGTAGTCATTTGGACCGGGGGGATGGCGCTCGTGCACCTCGACACGTTCAATGCCTCGTGTCTCTAGGCCTGACAACCGACTGAGCTTGATCACACACCGTCTGACCGGGGAGACCTTTCGATCAGAATCGATCGATTCGGTGACTTGCACGATTTCCGCCTTGACCCCCGCGTCCTTGAGGACCTCAATCGGTGTAGGACCTTGTTCGATGTCTGCCATTGTGTTTATCTAGATAGCAGGAACCTAGGATATCGATTGGCGGGGATTAAACCAGTCTACCAACGCGTATACCATATCACCACCCCTGGGGTAAGCCAGACAGTTTTATAATCACCTTAACCAGGGCATTCGCCCGCATGGACCTAGACCCTATAGAACCGTCAAGAATCAAGAGAAAGATAAGAAAGAAGAGAAAAGAAATTGGTGGATGCCTAATATGCAGCCATAAGAAATTGTCTCGTATAGTTGAGAGGGTTCCATCCTGTATGCAAGGACCGCATAGGGCTGGTCTGCTGATCTGGGGTCACATCGCGACGCATTATTCTACTCTCTAGGGGGTGGCGCGTTTTCTCCCTGTCGAAGGGGTATCTGTGGAGGTCTGGATCTAGCTGCTGTCTTGGTTAGATCTAGTCCTGGGTCTTGTTCTAGATCGGCTTGATGGGCCGAGACTTTCGTCCACCCTGTCTTACCCAGGACCACACATGGGGTCAAGGATCGTGATGAGGCGGTTTCGAAGGGTGCAATGGGCTGCTATCTAGCAGTATTTGCCCTGGAGATAGGATACTCTTGCGGTATTGGGTGGTTGGCTTCGCAGAACGAGGGCTTTAAAAAGGTAGATGGTGTGCTCTAGACTCCACGGCAGGGAATCCAGGAGGGATCGATCACGGGTCCTCTCCAGCCCTAGGTTGATCATACTGCGGATGGGATTCAGTGGACATCGAGACCCCGTTTAGCTCGCTGTCTACGACTGGACATGTCATGTCCCTGGTGTAGGGGGATAAGATGAACAAGATATCATTTCTCGTCTAAACACGTCAATGCTACCTAAATCGTTGCCATGCACAATTCTTCCTTTTCTGCATTCCCTGATCAAAACAGATGTGCTTACCGCACCGTGCCGTTCTTCAGGCTCTTCACAGTGCACAACCCACCCTGCGTCATCAGCTTGCCCAGCGCCGGCTTGCCCTCCTGGCCCTGCACGGCAGGGACAGCACTGCTGTCAAAGGCCACCTCGAGGGAGTCCGTCGTGGTGAATCCGGGCTGGAAGGTCTCCCAGACCTTCTTCTTGGGGTTGAGCACCTTCTCGGGCTCACCCTCCGACCAGCCGTCGAAGTAGACGCGGGCACCGGCGGGGGCATCGGCCGGCGGGCTGACGAGCTCGACGGGGCCCGCGTGGGAGTCCTCGCCCTCGGCGACACGCGGCGACGCGGCCAGCACCATGGCGCACGACTTGATGCCGCGCATGGTGACGGGCTTGAGGTTGCAGACGGCCACGATCTTGCGGTCCTGCATCTCCGGCAGCGGAATCAGGCCGTTCAACCCGGAGCAGACGGTGCGCACCGTCTTGCCCGTGGCCTCATCCAGCGACGTGTTCTCCGTGCCAGGGGCATCGCCGCAGTCGATGGTCGACACGTACAGCGAGTCGGCGTTGGGGTGGTTGATGGCGCGCAGGATGTGGCCCACACGCAGGTCGATGACCGACGGGGAGGGCGGGGCGGCGGGGGCCGGCGGGGGCTTGGGGGCCTTTTCCTTCTTCTCCTTCTTCTCCTTCTTGTTGGCCTTGCCCTCCTTGGCCTTGCCCTCGGGGGCGGCCTCCTTCGACTCGGGGCGACCCTTGCCGACGACCAGCGGCTTGCCGGAGTCGGGGGTCTGGACGCCCGCGGCGGCGGCAGCAGCGGCCTTCTCCTTCTTCTTGCGCTCCTTCTCCTCCTTGGGGTCGACGGGCTTGGGGACGAAGCGCACGTCGTTCAGGTCGATGGCGATCTTCTCCTCGTCGGGGATGCGCAGGCCGAACAGGCGGCTGTTCTGGACGAGGTCGATGTGGCGGACGATGTGGTGATGGCCGTGCTCACCGGTGCGCTCCTCGGGGGACCACTTCTCGACGACGGGGGCCAGCAGCGCATACAGGGCGATGTCGGCGACGGACGGCTTGGTGCCCAGGAGGGTGGTGCGCGAGGCGAGGTGGGTGTTCAGGTGGCCCAGAATGCCGGAGACGGCGGCGGCGTCACCCTTGACGAGCGCGGACTGGAGGCCATCGACGGACTCGAGCCACAGCTTAGTGCTGGCCTTCTCCTCCTCGGAGTAGTCGATCTGGGAGAAGATCTTGTGGGAGGCGTGACGGAGGTCGGGCTCGGTAGCGTCGGGGGAGACGGCGCCCGGGTAGGAGCGGTAGAGGAGGGAGAGGAGCGAGGTCTGGGGGGCGGAATTGATGGCCATCGTGGAGCGGGACCTGGTGGCAGGCGTGATCGGAGGAGGCGTGGTGATGGTGGGGAAGAAAAAGTGAGGCAGACGAGGGGCAGTTGGGAGAAGTCGGCGTGGGGCTACTGGGGTGGCCCGCACACGGCGCAGGAGGGGCACGAGGGGAGACAGCGTGGATGCTATCCCGAGGGATTACGGAGGGAATTGGAGCGAGAGATCTAGGAAGGCTATAAAGAACGGACGAGTGAAGCAATTGAAGAATTGAAGTTGAGAATCATGAGAAAAATGAGGAAATGTCCGATCGCAGACGGATGCCTGTGCGTTCAGGCAGGAGTATGAGTCAGCGTTGCATCTGAGTCAGCATGTACAACAGTCACATGATCCGGTGATATCCATCACGTGCACATCCCTTCTATCCCCGACAACATACAGAAGACTACGAGACACATCTGGGAGCTTTGCAAATGATCCAATTGACTCTGTGACATGATGGTACTCAGTGGCCTTTCTGGTGTCGTATTGCACAGCGTCAGATACTTCTGCTCTGCTCCCTTCATCCTCTCATTCAATGACGTTGCTGATTCTAGCACACGTGCAATCATCAACACCAATTATTTAATACCGTCAGAGCTGCCACCGAAGCTAGACAGGCATGGACTTTCACCCCATTGATGCCGTAGACGGCTTATATGATCATGCGCCGGCAGTGTGGATTGGTGTGTCATGAGGTGGTCCTATCTTTGCTTGACGAATTTAATAGATCTATCCCCGTGTTATCGATCAGCCGTACCGCATCAGTACTCCGATGTAATTCGTGTGATATTTGGCCCTGGGGTTGGTGGGTCTTGCCCCTCATCACATTATCTACCCGGCGCGAGGAATATTTATGAATTTGAGTCTCCTACCAATGAGATGCCCTGAGCAACTGGTGTGACGCATCAACAGGGGTGCTTATCACCTGAGACGCTTGTTCGACCGCGCAGCATATATGTCAGCTCATCAAGAGGCTGGAATACACCATATCTTGTCGTCTAGTTCCTTTTTTCATCCTTTTCTATCCCGTGAAGCATCATGCCTGTGGTATTTCAAAAATATGTCCATCCTCCCCAGGGTAGGTATCAAGAGGCCGCTACCTTCTGTTGAAAACAAATTGACTAATAAGCCCGTTCCGCCTAGAGAGACACGAAGAAACCCCATCGCGTCCTGTATCAATCGTCCCGTATCCGCGCAATCCAGACTTTGTGGGTCGGGACACGCTACTCAACCAGCTTCATAGGAGAGGTGATGTGCCCGGGTCGAGAATAGCGCTTATCGGCCCTGGCGGAGTCGGGCGAGTTTAGCATAGTCGACCGGCTGCCCGTTGCTGACAGGTTTCCAGAAAAACGCAGCTGGCCGCCGAATACACCTACAGCATACGAGACCGATCGCCCGAGACGTCGGTATTCTGGGTCCCTGCAAGAGATGCTGGCAGGTTCGAGCGGGGTTGCCGGGATATTGCAAATAGGCTTAAGATCCCCGGCAGGCAGAACCCGAAAGCAGATATCTGCGAACTCCTTCATGCCTGGCTTCAAGATGAGAGAAATGGAAAGTGGGTCCTAGTTCTCGACAATTTGGACGATGGCGAATTCCTCCGTAACATCCGACCAGCAGATGTTGATGACCTCGGCGTTAACTCTAGCGGCCTGCCAGGGAAATCATTCTGGTCGTATTTCTGTGAGGGTTTGAAAGGCCCAATTGTTATCACAACCCGGAACAGAGGGGTGACATCGATGGTGGAGGATAGCAATGTTCTTCATGTTGCACCGATGAATAACGACCAAGCGATAGCACTGTTTGAGAAGAAATGTAATGTGCAAGCTGACAGAGAAGAGGTTATCCAGCTTGTGACGGCCCTGGATTTCATGCCGCTGGCGATTACGCAAGCGGCAGCCTATGTCAATCGTGAATCGCCAAACCTGTCAGTCCCACGGTATCTTGAATTGATCCCTGGGTATAACAAAGTTTCTACCACCTGGCAACTGTTATTTAACCATGTACGAGAAATGCAGCCGTCAGCGGCAGATTTGTTATGTGTTATGAGTTTCTTCGACGCAGATGGAATTCCTGGTTACGTTTTTCGTCAGAAGGGGACAGGGTTAAACATCAGAGATTTGCCTACCTACGACAAAGATAGGGCAAACAATGGCGGAGATGGAGAGGCGAGCGCAAGTGAACCTAGTGGGCTTGATATCCTTGAAAATGACATCTCGCTGTTGGAAAAATACTCAATGATATCCGTCAGCGCAGATGGATCAAAGTTTGGGATGCATCGGCTTGTTCAAGGGACCACACAGAATTGGCTGGAAGACAACGGGCAATTTGAAGAATATAAGGAGCGTTTTATCCGAATACTTTGGAGCAACTTTCCAGCGGGGCGTTTGAGAAACTCGTCAAGGTGCGAATCGCTATTTGCTCACGTGCTATGCGCGGCTGCACAACGCCCGAACGCAGAAGCCTCTTTAGGACAATGGGCATCTTTACTGCATGAAGCAGCATCGTTTGCGATGACCCGAGGAACTTACGCTGATAGCACAAAATTGGCAGGGGAAGCTTTCTCCACCAGAACGAAATTATTTGGCGTAAGGGATGAGCAGACACTCAATAGTTCCCAAGTCCTGGCACTATCATACAGTCTCGAGGGCCGATGGAATGAAGCCCAAGAGTTACAAGAGCATGTGATGGAGACTAGCAAGCAGGTTCTAGGATCAGAGCATCCTTTCACTCTGACTACTGCGAGCCATCTCGCATCTACATACTCACATCTAGGGCAACTGAAGGAAGCAGAAGAGCTTCTGACTCTGGTAATGAACACGAGCAAGCAGTTGCTAGGACCAGAGCGTTCTGGTCCTCTACCTACTATGACTGCTGTCACATCTTCACACTGGAACCAAACACAAATCAAAGAGGCCGAAGAGCTCCTGACACTGGTGGTACAAACCAGCAAGCAGATCCTAGGGCCAGAACATCCCAACGCTCTGCTTAGCATGGATAACCTCGCTTCTCTATATATGAGCCAAGGAAACTGGACGGCGGCCAAACAACTGCTGATGCAGGTGATACAGATCAGAAGACAGGTCCTGGGGCCAGAACATCCCAGCACTCTGCTGGGTATGGATAACCTCGCATCTCTATACATGAGCCAAGAAGAATGGACGGCGACAGAACAGCTGCTGTTACAGGTGATAGAGATCAGAAAGCAAGCACTGGGACCGGATCATCTCGATACTCTACAGAGTATGAACAACCTCACATCGGTGTACGTACTACAGGGAGAATGCAAGGTGGCGAAAGAGCACCTGATCCAGGTGATAGGGACCAGCATGCACGAGCTAGGGTCGGATTACGCCAACACTCGGATCCGAAAGGATATAGAGACACGAGTAATGAACACTCACGATGAAGTGCTAGAGCTCAAACATTCCAGACCTCTGCTTACTATGAACATGCTCGCATATCAGCGCATGAACGAAGGACAATGGGAGGAAGCAAAAGAGCTACAAATGCAGATGGTGGTTATTCTGGACTCATTAATAGAGACTCGAGAGGAGGGCTCGGATTCAGCCACTGAAAATGACTCAGTTTTTTCTGCCTCGGTCTCCCACCCCAGCGCCACTTCGTTGGAATCAAGAGGACGGGAAATAAATTTGCTGCTCGTTCGCGAGTTTGCAACCTTGCTTTTTGACGATGGCACTCTGTTCTCGCTCCTCTTAGTCGGCATATCAGAACAACGGATTGGATTTGAGAGGATGCGAAACAACTTTCGGAGGTTGCTGAAACACTTCGCGAACAATCTCAAGGTGGACATCCACAGTGAATTGCACCAAAACTTTAGGAGATTTGTAAGTTCTTATTCAAGGATGATTACCCAGGAACTCTTTGCCATGACACCCATCGGCAGAGAGCATGTTACTAGACTTCTCGTTCCAGAGGCAGTAGATGGGACCGCATCAGTGAAAGACCGCGCAGTCCGTGAAAAGAGAGTGGAAAATTATCTTCAAAGTTTACGCGGGACTGGCCCATTTCTTCCAACAAATGAAGCAACAACAGTACTCAATCGTGATGACGAGGATAGTGATCAAGACTCCGTGGCAGAGGAAGCCGGCGAAGATGAGCCATATGAGGGATCTTTACCGCAGTTGGACCAAGTGAAGAGCTTCATTTTGGAAAGCGTCGCCTACCAAATGTTTCGTCGCCGGCTCCAAGAATTTGTCCATCCCTCGTTGTACTCTCGGCTTCGGGATCTGGTGACACAATGGACTGATCAAGACGACAGGCGCTGTGGCGATACTGTGCGTTATAATTTGCATAACCTTGTCTCGGATCTGCAGCACGTGAATCCCCTTGAGGTTCGATTTGACATTGGCCATGGAAGTTCTCGATTCGTCAAGTTTATCAGTCCCTATCAGTATTTAGTTGAGCGCTGGACCGGGGAGCATTGGGATTGGTGGCCATTTCCTCCCTGTCAGAGACCACTGGAAGAATCAGAAACACGGTTACGATGGAAGTGTGTGAGTATTTGTTTATCTCCGCTCCTGCACAAGACTGAGCTCTGATCAGTGATGCAGGAATGTGGTGAAGAGCGATGGGCAGAAGTGCCAAAAACATTTGCCAAACGCCTTCAGTCTATAATTAGAAGTCTTCCCACAGGCACTACCGCATGTGAAGATTTGCAACCTCCTCCAGTGACCCAAATTCGATCTGACTCGCTCCCTAGTAGCGCTTCAAATAATGAAATCTCTAACCAGGCACCTCATCAGGGTCATGGAATTAAGCAGGCACTTGGCTCATCATCGGATCCTTCAATTCATCATCGACTACCGGGACCCCAGACCAGTAACTTTGACATGAGTCTCACCCAGCACCGCGTCCTCTTGGTCGTTAAAAGTGGCCACAACTATAGGCTCGCACAGATTCGCGTGAGCAGTTCGAACCATAATACCTTTTTCGGCACTTTGAGAGAAGAATATTTCCGCCTAAGAGGTATGATGCGAAGCTGGTTCAGTGTTTGGAGGTACAACCATTGCGAGTTTTACGAGGTAACCACTTGCGCTTGCTTTGCTCTCTGAGATTTTCGGCTGAATATATAAAAACAGTTCGAGAAGTTCGATGACCACCTTTTCGCACCCAAAACCAAGAATGCGTTCCCTAGCCACAGGAACACCGAATATGAGTATCTGCCAAGACCGATAGACAACATTCCCCCAATAAGTGAACATGCATTCTGGTGCAAATTTTACGCATGTCACAAACCACGACCATATCACCTCCACCACAAATGTAACCAGCGGAGGTCTCATTCCAATGAGATGCTAAAGTCCCTTCCCAAAAAAAAGACCGAACTAGAAGAAGGGGGCGACAAGCGAGAGTACTTCTGGGGGATCTATGCATGTGAAAACATTAGTATACGTTGGATCATTTTCTACAATTTTCTCTGTGTTTCACCTTTGCTAGCATTCTTCGTGGCACGGATCATACCACAAGGGCACGGCACGGATTTGCAAAACCCGTCTATCCCGCTTTCAATGATGTGTTCGATGCTTTCTCTCTTCTGGAGTGTATATCTTAGCAGTCTACAGTTTGGCAGGTCTCATTGAAGCCGGTATGTGTTTTATACATTGGTCCGTATTGCTATGAAGATGTGGATTGCTAATGAGCCTGCAAGTGTAATGGGTCTTTTTTGTGTTTAGGGTCCCTTGCACCCGGGTAGTGTGAATTTGATACCCAGCGTTGGCCATATCGCCCAGAGAGAGCCCTACTAGTTTCAAGGGCCATTTTGGTAAACGAGTATATACTCATCTTTCTATGGACAAGTTATCTAGTGGCTCTAGTCTAGTAAGAGTTATTTTGAATAGCCTGAATAGAGTATTATGATTTTCGCGGCAGCTAGGTGAGAAACACTCCGATTGTTCTTCCCAAATTCAGTGTGCCATTAGACACGTAAGGTCGCCCCGCTGTAACTCGGGGAAAAGACGACTATCGGTTGAAAGGATTTGGGCTTGTCACAATTATATGCTCATCTTATAGGTCTCGCAGTAAACCTACGACCCAGGGACTACGTGACGAGAGTTTAATGTTGTTGTTCTACTTTTTGGCCTGATTTACGATTCTCTAGTTAAAACACTTGGGCTCAGTCCAAACACACATATAATTGAGATTGCATCTGTTGTGAACTATTGTATACGACCCAAAGCATGAGCACGGAGCATGACCAGAGCCTAGTTGACTAGAATAATCCTCTCTTTCATATGTCTACCTGGCTTTTTGTTTCTTTCCCTGTCCTTACGGGCCCATAGCCGATTCTACTCCTACGAGAGGGCGGCGGGAGTGGTTAGGATCCTCCCCTGTCCTCTGCCGATTCGATTTCATTCACACTGTTTATTAAAGCTGGACGGGAATGAAGTCCCGCACTAATTATCAGTATAATAGGAATCATCTCATCCGTTTGGGAATTTGGGTTAATATGAGCCTGTTGGAAGCGGGTCACCTGACTATGCTGGGCGACATAATCACCACTGCTTTGTTCATCTGTTTCATCATCTTCACCACTTTGGGCTGTTTGGTGTCTCTATCAGGCAGTAGAGTAGTTCTTGCCTCGTAAATTCAACCACTATATCCCAAATGCAGCTATCAACATACCCCGCATCATGACGACTGGTTGGGGAAGACCCTCTGACCAAAACCAGAGGGTAGGGCATTGAATCTCTAGCCCCTGGAAGTTTTTGGAACGGCGTATATGGCACGATCAAGATACAGACCTGCGTGATGATTTGGGCAACCAGTGACGCAACCACACCTCAATTTCACCGGAGGAGCTGGCCGAAACGCAGCATCATTGCTAGCCCCGAAAGGACTGAGATTTCCTACATTAGCCGAGTCGAAACTTGCCAAGGTGCCCATGGTTACTTGCTCATGTTGACTAGATGACTCACAATGCCCAGAGACAAAACCCTCTTGTCGCAAGGAAGATAGCACTACTTGGGAAGCCCACGATTGCCACGATATCCTTTGTGGTCTAGTGGTAGTGGCTACTTGAATGCGTCGCCTCACCAAGAGTGTAGGCCCCACTGCTCCACCAAGCAGCATCGTTTGCATGACTCGAAAAATTGCATTGGGATCAAAAGAATGGCTGGGGAGGCCCTCAAAAACAGGATTGTCTGGCTTGAAGAAGGCGGGGCAGTCAATAGTCATCTGCTCCTACGGGTGGAATATAGCCTGGAGGGTCAATGGACCCCGGCGGAATACTTATATGTGCATATGGTATAGATGACCAAGCCGGTGCTGGGACCAGAGCATGTCTTACATGTGATGACTGTGGACCATCTCCCATTTATACACCGGAAAAAAAAAAGAAAATTGGAAGGAACAGCAGAGTCATGGGATGCGACTTGACCGTGGTCACGATGTCTCTCGACTGATCTTGCTCACAATTCACCATCGTCACCTAGTTCAGCACCTGACCAGACAGTGTTGGGATTAATAGCCATTTCCTCATTGTGGAAGACTACAGGGATAATCAGAAACACGGTTACGGTGAGATGCATATGAACCCATCCACCCCAGCCCTGCACGAGTGACCGTTTCTGTTCAGGGATTCAGGACTGTGTTGTGGCAAGGGAAGATGGGCCGAAGTACCAAACATAGTGGCCAAGCACCTTCAATTCATAAGCAAAACAATTCCCATGGACATCGCGGCAACCCAAAGTCTACACTCTCCAAGGGTACATATGTCGCAACGAAGGGGGGTTACTCACGGCAGCCCAGAAGAGTCATAGTATCTTCTTGGGTCTAGCGGGAACGACTGCCGTTGACTGCGTTATTTTATTATCATCCCCGGGAGATAAGGCCAGTACCTTGGCCCGAGCATCACCTAGCATGGCATTCTGGGGGAGAATATGGGGTGATGGTGGGATTGCAGGGATTGGATTCGGCGTCCATATGCCCAGGGGTCAGCGCGACTTCCAGATGGTCCATCGGTCCGACGGTTGCCCCATCCGTGCACATCATCATTTCCCCTGCGACGGCCGCTTCTTCAGGTCCGTATTCGGCTAGCGATGTCGATTGGCTCCCAGTCCGAGTGACTTTCAAATTCCATTCCACTATAGGACTGGATTGCCCAATTAGCACAGGGATCCCCGCATTCCAGCCGGGGCCAACTAATATAGGGCTAGGGCGTCAACTTTATCCCGTGAATAAGGGTCTCTCATCACGGCAGGTATATTACGGCCAGGGCACGGATAATCGACGGAATTGAAATAGGTGGGTCACGAGGTGATCGTTGGCCTGCATCGAGCGTGAAGCCGACGAACAGCCGACACTTGGTCGGTAGTGCCCCGTGCGAAGGCCTGGTGTCGTATCTTCAGGCTAATAATCACTTCAAGCGGAAGGAGATCGCCCGGGGATTGACGTCAATGCGCCAGTGTGGAGGGCGAAGAGTCTTCCAAACCCCATTCTAGAATGGCATGTTACAGCCTAATCGCGCTTTCCAAGACTAACATAAGCCAGCCCCTCCGTTCTGCACACCATTCTCCCTGCTCACCTGAGCGTCTGAGATATTGCGGGGACTATTGACATGCCTTCAATGCCTACTGATCCAAGTGTCTTCATGACATATACAAGTATCAGTATCGACAAGAATGGGGTGGACGACGACGATGTCAGCCTGGACAAACCCACATGGGTCCACGATCCGGATCTGCAGCGTCCTTCTACCGCGACGGTTGCACATCACAGCTGTGATAAACTCGCCATGGACGTCGAGTACCGTCCTACGCATCTCATTGCAGGCTCCACCTCAAAGCGAGCCAGGAATTACTCCCACTCCGACCACCAGCGTGACAGCCAGACCTGCGCCCAGGAGCTCGCCAGGTTCAACGAGAGGCTCCTCTGCGAGGCCCGCAGCAGCGAGTCAACAGCCCCGGGGCCATCGTTTGGGCAGACCCTCCGGCACTGCCAGGACTTCCTCTCCGTCCTCCGGCGCTTTCGCGCATCCTCCTGCGGCGATAACTTTGACACCGCCACGGAATGGCCGTGCTCGCCTACACTTAGCACTGGTGGCTCGTCCGCCTACCAGAACTTCTCACGACTGTCCTCGGCGTCACCCTCGTTCGCTTCCCCCTCCACCCCCCTCGACATCCCCACCGTTCTATCAATCCTCTTCTGCTACACTTACATCCTCCAATCCTTCGACGACCTGTTCACCCCCATCCACGCCGCTGTCACACAGTCCAGCCCTGTCGTTCCCGCCACGCTCGTAGGCCTCCGCCTAGACGGCTTCAACCTCGACAGCCACCCGGCCCTCCAACTCGAATGCCTCATCAACATCAGCTGGAACCGACTCGAAAAGATCGAGAACACCCTCCTCGGCGGACCAGGCTACACGGGGATTCTCACCCAGGCTAGACGAGGAGTCCTTGGCGATAAGCTCTTCGCGGGACTCCTGGACGCGCTGTACGAGCCCAACGACCAGGGGGGTCTCATGAGGGGAAACGGCAAACGCGAGGTGCGCGCGAAGCGGCTTATTCGGGAGATCCAGGCTTCGTTGGAGAGTACTGATCTGTAATTTCCATTCATTCATTCTTTCATTCTTTTTTTTTTTTTCTTTGTTGACGGTGGGCGTGATGGTAGGCGTGATTTGATTAATGGTGGGGAATGTTTTGTTTTAGAGTGGACTTTGTTCTATAGTTTAGACATGCTAGCTTCTACGCGACAATGTGGTTATTAATGAGATAATGATATTGACTTCAATTTTTCAAGATTCTGTGAAACACTTCATCCTTTGAAACTTCTCAAATTTGGTGTCCTCCACAGACAGACATTCATCGACCATTTACGCTCAAAATACCAATCGCCTATCATTCAAATCCAACACCACTTGTAGAGAATAGACACACGAATCCTGCCATCCGAGCATTACAAACATACTCCCATATCCATCAAATCAACACGCCGTATGCCAATTATGAATATCCAAGAAATACACATAGCACATGGGCCAGATCAGTGAGGCGTAGCAATCGCGATCGAAGGCCCACGCAGGTCAAACACCACGTAGAATGCCTTCAGGAAGACATCACCCAAGATTTGCATTTTGCTTCCCTGGTTTGATTGTACGCCCCCGAAACAAACTGGATTTGTGTTAGTATATATATTTCTAGTACCTCACTGCGAAGAAGAAAAAAAAGAAAAAAAAAAGAATGAATGAGGAAGAGAACGTACCCGGTTCACCGGTGGTCTGGTTGGTGCCGATCTGCGAATACCCCAGAAGCTCGCCCGGGAGGTAAGCCAGGTGGCTGTCACCAAAGCCGACGGACAGATCGGGTAGCGTTTGATTGCAAGGGTAGGCATACCCGCCAACATTGAAGAGGTGGACAGCATTGGGGACCTGGGCGTAGTAGGCCTTGACGACCTCGTTGTCGAGAAGCATGAGCGTCGTGCCTGTGTCAGCGATGGCAGGGGTGGCGTTGTCGCGCTTGATCAGCGTGCCGTTCCCGATCTTGTAGTGGAGGGACGGGACCTGCCAAAAGCCATTGGACGGGTCAACGGTGATATTGACGAGCTCACCGCGGTACTTGTCGGGGTCGACGAAGCCGAACTCGTACTCGCCGACGGCCTTGGGCTTGAGAGAGGCGGTCAGCACAGGCTCGTCGAGATCCTTGGCTAGATTCTCCAGAAAATTCTTCTGCTGGCGAGGCCGCATGGTGCTGACTGTCGAGAAGGCAAACCCCGCCAGTCCGTTGTAGTGGGTGTCCTCGAGGAAGGAGCTGGACACGGTCGTAGGAATCCCAATGGCCTGGCCCGATACAACGGCGCCGCCGATGTCGACGGTATCGGTGCCGACGTAGCCCCATGCATAAGATCGGTCACCGTAGCTGATTCTGAAGGTCGCCTCGTCCATTTTCTGGAACGTGGTTGAATTGGAGACATTGAACACTTCACGGCCGGCCAGGTCGATGCCCGCCACATTGGGGTTCATCACCCAGCTGCGAATCCTGTCAGCTCGAACAGTTTACGAGGGGAGTTGGTTATACGTACAAGTCAGCGGAGCCCGTATCAAAATTCATCATGATCTTCTGGCCGCCGACGATCACGGGCGAGACAAATGCGGCGTCTTCCTGAACGGAGGCGGCACTGACGGCGCCGGCCGCCTCGGGCTCGGAGATGTTCTTGTTAGCAACGGCGTTCTTCACGACAACCGGTTCGAAATCGGGAAGCTCAACCCCAAGGTCTATCGGATTGATTCCATACTTTCGGTAGGCCTGGCGTAGAGCGATAGGGCCTTGAATGTCGTTATCGCGCAGAATGCTTTCCACCTTGAAGGACCGACGTTGATGGGTCTCCGGGGGGGCAGTGGGGGCTGAGAACGCCCCAAATCCTAGACAGGCGATCAACAGTAGAGACTGGACTAACATTCTGTCCCTTGACACGATTGGAAATGAAGATCGGGGATCGATCACGCGTGGGGAAAGAGTCAGGAAAGAGGAGTAGAAAGAACGCGTGGAGGCCTTGCCAGGAAGAAAGCTTGAAAGAGCATGAACAAGACCCGGGTCCTGAATTGGGTCCCTTATATATCTCTATATTCATAGAAGTGATAGAGGAAGAAAGGATGAATGTGCCGGTGAAAGGCTGTGCTGTCGAACAAAGGCCAGGGAAACGATGGAAATATCCCAATGATCATCGTCAGTGATAACCATAAGTCATAGCTCACTCATGAGTGAACGATGCCCAGAGAGACTGGTTATAGGCTTTTCAAATATCATCTGAGGGTTATCATCATATCATCATCCTGGTGACATGTTGCTGATAGGAGCACTGCGTTAGCCTGTATAAGAGCAGAGAGTTTCATGATGAAACTCGGGTGAATCTGGCACTCAGTGTTGATCAAACCAACAAAGGCTCATTGTGACAAAAGCGCGCGGGTAGGGAGTGATAGAGGGAACGAATCCTGCCTGATGGTCTCCATCCATAAAAGGCGCTATGGTCCTCATATTATCTATTAATGGTGAAACATCCCGGCGGGTTAGCGCCCAATCATGGTTCTGTCCGAAGTTTGGATGGGACTATATGTAACACGTAGGTGATAGTCATAGTGCGAGTGAAAAATGGAAGGAGTGAGCCGATGAACAAGCTGATCAATCCGAAGCTCTCGATGTCATATTTTGATATCTCGTTGACGTGAATGGCCAAGCGGCAGCAGTAGCCTCTCAAATGTGTTATCGTCCCCCGATCCGCAAATGGCGACATCGTGGATGCTGTGAAATTTGTCTTATGTAATTGTGAAATGACACTGAATGAATTTAACAGGAATAGTACAAGCATATCTATACAGTCGGCGGATTCAAGCTCGAGATTATACTTTTCGACAGTAATCCCGGCCCTGGCCCACCTGCCAGTCGCAAAGCCACACCTCAAACACCATACTAATGAACCCCGCAATGCAGATCCCCGCGGAATCGCTGACCGTCGTGGCACCCAGAGAGAACTCGCGGTCTTCTTTGGGCACACGATCCCCAATTTCAGCGAACGTGTTGACGTAGACGAGGCCGCCCAGCAGACCCTCCCAGAATATGATTGCGAAGACCAGGTAGACACTGGGGATGAAGTCGAACAGCGCGTGGAGGGTTAGGATCAGCAGGTTGAGGACCTGGAGAAGGGAGGGCAGGTAGATGTTGTGGACGCGAAAGAATGGAATCGACGACCGGGAGATGAATACCCCGATTTGGTAAGTGGCGTTGTAGGCCGGGTAGAAGGAGCGGAAGCGCTGGAATGGGGTCTCTTGGAGGGGAAAGAGCAGCGTGGGCGCGACCCCTTGGTTGATCGTGTACTCTGCGATGTATACCAGCAAGAGAGGGACCATGCTGCGTGCCGTTAGCGGGGAACCGGCTATTCTGGATGACATACTTACAATGGAATGAAGAGCCCCTGGACCCGCTGCAGGTTCGCCTTGACTTCTTGCCACAGAGCCGCTCCACGGCTTGCACTGCTGGCCTTTGAACTGGGAGTCGAGAGCATCGAGGAGCCGAGAAAGCTGTCCTCCTCATCCGGAATGTCCCCCGCATCGTCGGCATGTCGATCGCGCTGCCCGACAGGACGATAGCTGCCCTGGCTAGTAGCCAGGGCATTCCGAGACGATCGTGGCAAGATCACGAAGAAGCTAACCAGCATGATAGACGGGAGAAACGCCGATGCAAGTAATGCCTTTTGAACTGGCAGGCCCATAGAGGTCGTAGCCAGCGTGTACGCGGCGGCCCCGACCAAGCCCGCTGCCCCCGTCCCGCTGCCCCAGGCAGCCAGACTGAACGGTCCATAGTAGTGTGTCAAGCCCAAGAAGCTCATCTCCCCACCGCCGCTACTCAAACTCGCCAGGACGATGCCCGCCATTTTCGGGGCAATAGACTGTCCCTCCACGTACTCCGGAGTGAGCGCCACGAGCAGCATCCCCATCGCGGAGATCACGACGAAAAGTATAGTTCGCACCGAGTAGGGCACCACATGAATGAAGTACGGGGCCACCAACTTCATGGTAAACCCGGGGACGATATCGGCGAGGAGCACGACACCCTTGGGGACTTGGGGACCCACCAAGTCCAGGGCGGCCGCGAGGATAATCACATAAAGCACATTGTTGATCACACCTGTTGACGAAGTGTTAGCCCGGCTTCCATTGTTGATAGATATGGGAGACATCAAGTTCGCTCCACCCACCAAACAGCCAGAATGCGATGAACACTCGAGGGTCAGCGCCCCTAAAAGGAGAGACCAGTCTCTCTCGAAACCGAGCCCACGATGAAGACGGAGCACCTGGAAAAGGCAACATCGGTGATGCTTCGGGGGAATTGGCTCTTGTCATCACCGTTCAGGGGGGGCCCACTTGGGGAATGCTACAGGAGTCTGGACGGATGTCACGCGGCGCAAGGGATGATTCCGTCAGGACAACTCATTACGATCCAGCTGTAGACACAATGAGTGTGAGTATCTTGGATCGCATTTGTTGGAGGGAATCCAAACCTGTGAAGACGACGATTTCGAAGTTGATAGATGTGTTGGCCTGATGTCGCGTGACCAGGGCGGCCTGAGGCGACCGCTGCGTCATGGCCAAGCCCCGATAAGATAAGCGATAGCGATAGGCAGCTATGCTTATCGGGATCGACACTCATTCTTTGGTTCTGTCTATGGATGCCTGGTCGACATGTATCAATTGATATAACTGACTATTCTGACACTTTCCATCCACTCTGTAAATATCAAACCATTCCGACGCGCAACCAATGCTAGTGGCCAGGCAGCTGTGCTGCTGCCTGAGGCCATGTTTACCCTTGCCGGATCGCGCATTCTGATTGGACGCGTCACGCGTGGCCCCAGGCCGAGCATTTCCCCTTTGGGAAAATTCATAATAAACCCCCACAGTGTCCTGCCTGAAGCTCCATCAGGGATTCAGATGTCTCAAATTCTGTTATTTATTGATCTCGCGCCACTGGAGGCTAAACATGATCGACGGGGTTTGTTTGGGGACGTTATAAATTAACCCCGTGGACGATCTCTCTCCAACCGTGGGATCTCTTCCGCGATTTTTTAACCGATCATCCCATCCCCCTTCTACCCCTCCATCTCAGACCATGAAGACTAGACAAACCCGCCAGAAACGGCGTCACAGCTCGTATACGGAGTCTAATGGGGATACGGGCCAGACGGCTGGGATCCAAACCCCCCGTCGAACCCCTCGTCGGACTTCCAAGAGGGTCCGTTTCTCTGATCTCGGCCCTCAAGTCCACGATGGGCCGGACATGTCTACGGGCCTCACTCCAGCCCTGCATCGGACGTCGTTCGACGAATCTATGGACGAGGGAGCTGGTCCGCGGACCCCTAGTCGACGACGCTCGACTCCCCTGCTGCGCTCCCGTCGCTGGCTGGATCCCCTCGCGCCCGGTGACGGTTTCTCGCCGGACAGAGTGGTGCAGTTTGCGCCGCTGCGGCAGATATTGACCCCGAGGACGCAGCGCCGAATTAGAAGAGTCGGACTCAGTGAGGAAATCAACCAT
Source organism: Aspergillus candidus (assembly GCF_002847045.1). Taxonomy (NCBI): domain Eukaryota; kingdom Fungi; phylum Ascomycota; class Eurotiomycetes; order Eurotiales; family Aspergillaceae; genus Aspergillus; species Aspergillus candidus. Next base: position 633,270 of record NW_020194009.1, on the reverse strand, counting down.
ATAGAACGGGAGAAGAGGGAGGCGGCCCAGTATGAGAAGATGGTGCAGGCCCTGCGGCAGGAAAGGGACTCCCTCAAGCAAGACCTCGCGCGGGCGCAGCAGACTCGAGATACGCCAGACAGTCAATCGGCGGGTGAAGACACAACGTGGATGCTTCCTCGGGCGCAAATCGAGCATCTACAATCGGAGAACACCCGTCTGAGGGAGGAGATCTCCTTTTCCTCCGCCCGAAACTACGATCAACGAGCGACGACACCGAGCGAGACAGACACTGTCCTCGTCAACGACTCTGCATTTGAAGGAACCATGCTTGTGTCCGACTCCCCAGATATGCGTGGAATTGATGGTCTCCAGCTTCCCACCCCTGACGATTATTCTCTTCGTGATCAGCCCTCGCCTAATTACACGCAGGACGCGGAGCTTCTGACGCTGTCCCTTGACCTAGAATCTGCCAAGAAGGAGAAACGCAATCTGTTTGAAGCCTGTCGCTCGCGTCTATCGGCCTTGAATGGAACCCAAATTGCGCGTCATCTCCAGCAGCCGTCCCCCCCACCGGAGTTTCTTGATTCCATCGTGCCTACTTTAACGGAGGCTCTTTCCCGGGCATCCGATGCTGCGTCGGCCCTGGATTCAGTCAAAGAGGGAATCGCTAATATGGGATTCTCCGGGGATAGCGCACAGGACATGATCGCCGAGATGCGGGACCGCTTCCGGACGGCCCGTCTCGGTCTGGAGCGCGCAATTCCTGGAGAAACCCCAGGTGGCCTACAAGACGGCAACGCCACGCTTGGAGCATTGGTGAAACGAGTTGAGGTGCTCGTAGAGAGCCTCGATGACGAGCGATGCCTCCGCGAGGGGTCTATCGATCGGGAACGGGCGTTGCGCGGACAGTTCGACGACTTGCTCGCGCGATACGAGACCGCGTCGCGGAAGATCTGCGAGCTCGAGGAGTCCACCGCCACATCGGCCGGGGACATGCTGCACACCCGCATGCGCATGCAGGAGCTCGAGCGCGAAGGCCGGGAGCAAGCCGTTGGGATCGAGCGGCTGAATGAGGCGCTCCAGAAATATCGCGACGAAGTCAAAGGTCTGGAGTCGCTTGTGACAGAGCTTGAAGAGGACAAGCGCGTCTCCAACGACATGCACAAGAAAGAGGTCTGCCGCTTGGAACAGCGGGCGGTTACTGCCGAGACCACCATGGCAGAACGTGAAGCACACATTCAACAGCTGGAGGAGACTGTCGAGCAGAACCGCATCCGTGCCTGCGACCTGACCGCCCAAACGGAGCAGCTCGAGAAGGATCATCACACGGCGATGGAGACTTTAGAGCAGCGCACAGCCCAACAGCTCCACAGCGACCAGGAGATTGGACGCATGAACGTGCGGGTCTCCGAGCTCACCACCCAGCTGGAAGCAGCCCAAGCCGAAACCGCAAAGCTCCACCGCCACAACGCAGGCCTGGAAGACCAGTTGCGCATGGAGACGGATGCAAGGGATCATCTTCTCGACCGGTGGGCCGCGGACCAAGCGCGATCCTTCGCATACATGAAAGAGACTATCAGCAACCAGCGTCGGAGTGCCCGGGCGCGTGCCGCAAACTGGGAGATGAAGTCGGACGAGCTGCAATCTAGTCCCACTGCGGGGAGCGATCCTCTTACGCCCGTCAGCGCGACCCGGTTCGTGGATGTGGAGATGGGCCGGGGGAAACACCGTCGACGATTGGATAGTGGGATCGGGATTTTGACTGACGAGATGACTGGGAGTGATGATGGAACTATCTTGCCGTCGGATCCTGCGGATCTCTGATACACTCGCATATACTCATTTCGTTTGTATAACTTGTTGTGTAAGTATATTAGAAATTATATATCGATGACTGAGCTTGTTTGGCGTGACCTCTATATCTCAGCACTTCTGGGGTACATGTTGGTTTAGTGGTCATGTTATTTGAGAGTATATTTTGAACCAGTGTCAACATGGATATATTCATTATACAGAAGTGAAACGTAACAAAATGATAGGAGTACCGCATGCTATATTTAGTATCACAGTATAAACAAATATATGGGTTTGTGTTTACTGTACTCAAGATAAAAATTCAAGAATAGACACTCGAACACTGATAGAAGCTCCCTGCTGTTCACACTGAATATTTCATATACATTAAAGATTATTAATATATAAACAAACGAGTAAAGACATCCCAACTAAGTCTCCACCTCAAAATCCTTATTCAACTGCGCTTGAAACTTCCCCCATTGTCCCTGAACCTTACACGCCGAAGTCCAATAATTGCCCCTCTCATCCTTTCCAAAGATAAAGAAACCATCCGCAGGTTTAATCGGCCCATGATTCTCTTGAACATACGACGGCCTACACGGCCCACCACCACCACCACCATCACTCTTACCATCGAGGTCCACACGCGCAGGCGAGAAATCCAAATCAAACAACCCCGCCTTATTCCAATTAGAGAAGCCAATCTGCGCCATGCCGCCATCTCCGAAGATGACGATCGGCAGGCCGGCTCCCTTGCGCACGAGCGCGTAATATGCTTCGTGTTGGGCGCGCGTGCCTTGCTCATTGATCGCCTTCCGGACTTGTCGCGCGAGCCAGCTCAGTGGCTTGGAGGTGATGTCGCCTGCTGTGACTAGGACGTTGGCCCAGCCGAATGCGTTGCCCACGTAGGGGTGCTCGGCGGAGGCAGGGATCAGGTCGCCTTCGAAGGCTTTGCGGAGGGACATGGCGAGGGATGCTGCAACCTGGAGGATGTCAGAAGGGCGAGCAACGACAGCGAGAGAAATATGAAAGACTGGACAAAAAACAGGGGATGGGGAAAGAACACACCGTCCTGTTGGGAGCCATCTCCATCTGGCCCACAACGCAGCGCAGAATCCATGCCGTCAAAACATCATTCTCGGTCAAAAAAACTTTCGAGACGTCTTCACCCTGGGCGACTGCCTCGGCACGAAGCTCCTCTAAAGCCTTTTCCATTTGCGGGCGCCAAAAATTTTCAGGAACACAGACCATGCGGTTCTCCTTGGCTCGCACCAGCATGTCAAACCCATACCCGAGTCCCCACTTGAGCATGCCTCCCAGACCTACTCTCCGGTCTGCAAGAAGATGCTCTTCTGTGGCGGGACGAGAGCCTTGAGCCAGCGCGTCGAACGGGTCCGTGTCAACCTTGCATGGGACGGGGATGTCCTCGGACCTGCCCCAGAGCATGGCGCTCCAGCCTTCGACAACATACTGCAAGCCCAGGGCATCGAAGGCGACATGCTGCCACTGCAGGACGGCAATGGTCTTGTCCGTGAAGGAATGGACGCGCAGTCCCAAAACAGGCCGGTCAGACGTGAGATAGTCGCTGATTCCACCAGGCTTGTAGCCGGGTTCCCATGCTAGAGTCTCCAATTCGTCGGGGTCCCCGACAATGGCCGGCACTGGCTGGGGTTTCGGGATCCGAGAGGCTGCCGGATGAGAAGCTGCCGGCATACCATGGTCAACGTGGGCGAAGGAGATGGCAGGTCTTTCCGCGGAGAATTCCGCTGGAATGTGCCATTCGATCTTGCCCGCAGCCTATACCCAGCGTGAGAATTGCATACGATGCTCGCAGATAGGAAAAGGGACCTACATTCTTCCTCAGTCGCCCGCCCAGGCGCTGCCAACCATCCTGCCTGACCAAACCCTCGAGGGACGCTCGCAATCTTCCCGGATCCAGCACCGCGTCGAAAACAAGCGACACGGCCATGTTATTCCCCTGGACCAACGGGCTGTTCTCGAAGAAATGCAGCGGAAGCACCCGGTCTCCTGAAACGGGCTGTACCGCGGGCTTACGCCCGAAGAGGAAACTCATTTCGTCGGAACCGTTCCGTGGGGTGAATGCTGAATATCTCAGAGCTCTGATACTCTTGCAGCTCTGATACTTTCACACTTCTGATTCTGCTCGAGGAATCGTGATTGGGCGGGGTGGTCGTGCAACAGGAGCAATCTATCCCCTCTGACAGATTGGCCAGGGGAAAGAACCCGCAGTCGGGATCATATGAAACTGACATCTTCAACTCTGGCACCAGCGTGTCTAGTGACAGGAGTGGCGTCCTTGGCTTGTGCGGTTTCCTGGTCGCGAGAGGATCCGTCGCCGCATCGTCAGGTCACTAACGGCATCCTAGCCGAACCAAGCCTAGTCATGATCCTACCAAGGATTATAACCAGGCTAGTGGCTAATTGCGCGCATTTCAACGGTTGGAGCCAGATCCTGGACTCGGGGAAAACACATTTTGTGTCAGTCTGCGAGTTCTGGGCATAGGACATGTAAAATGACAGGAAGATCGGCATCGGGAGATTTCACGGTGGGTAAAAGATTTAGAAGGGGGAAATGCCCACCTCGATCATCGATCTCAGGAAGGTGTCTGTTTCGATCTGCCTCCACAGCGTTCCACTCTCGTTACCGTGCGCGAAAAACTGCTGTATCTCGCGACCATGGAGACCCCGGATCTTGCGACCACGCCGGGCATGCCTCCGCCGGCCGGGCAGGTGCCGCAGTTCGATTCGCCGTACAATTCTCTGCAGATCGGGACGTTCATTGCGTTTGGCATTACCATTTTTCTGGCAACGGTTGTGCTGGCGCTTCGCTATTTCCAGGCCGTCAAGCTGATCAAGAAGATCGAGATGGATTTGGGTAGGTGGCATGGTGGGCAAAACCAACACTTAGGGCTAACTGTTCACTTGGGTAGTCACCGTGACGATCTCGTACGGCGTGTCTGTGTATTATTTTGTGTCTATGCATGAGTGTTTGTCTTCCTGTGATCCGTCACAAAGCTCATTGACTAACTGGTGGTAGTGATGGGTTATGGCTGGGGCAAGCACACGTGGGATGTATCTCTGCTCAGCCTCATGAAATTCAACCAGGCAAGACACTTATCAACTGAATATAGTCGGAGAGCTACTAACTGACGCAGGCTCTCCTCCCCAATACCCTGAGCTATATTGTTTGTCCCTGCATCACCAAGATGGCCATCTTGTCCGTCCTATACCGCATCAACCCTGCATTCGCATACCGTGCCGCAGTGGTGAGCGTCGCCGTCATGATCTTCGCCTACACTTTGACGTTGTGCGTTATCACGGGCGGCCCCTGTAGTCCGTTGAAAGACGGGACCATCGAATGTCTCCAGAACGTGGCGCTGTCGCAAGCGGCGTTGAACATTGCGTCCGACTTCGCGGTCATGATCCTGCCTCTCCCCACGATCATGAATCTCCATTTTTCCCGGAAGAAGAAGATCACCGCCGGCTGTCTGTTGACTTTGGGCTCCGCGTATGCTTTCCTCTGCTCCATCTCGGCCCTTGATTTAGATAACCCGCTGACCCCGACCGTGCCAGTGTGACCGTCTGCTCGATCGCCCGCCTCCCATACGTCATCAAGCTCAGCAAAGACCCCGACGTCTCCTACACGGAAGCCATCCTGGGGATATGGTCCGTGGTGGAGGTCAACCTGGGGATCATCTGTGCCTGCTCGATGCGACTCAAGCAGTTGCTGAGGGTGTATCTGCCACAGTTGGGGCCCCCTTCGTCGAACCCGCCCAGTGGGAAATTGAGCACGTACGAGTCGTGGGGGAACCGTTTCCGGCCTGATGGAGGCAGCGCGCAACACTCATACCAGCTGCATAGCGTGCAAAACAGCAGTGTGGATCCGTGTGTTGGTAGCAAGGATATTGCTGTCTCTCGCACGTTCAATATGGATGTGGAAGATCGTGGAAGCACCGACAAGATCTTGCGGTGACTGCGGAGAAGTTAATGGATTTATGTCTACAGAAGTATTGACATCACAATTGCAGGGTTATGGCTTGGCCATGCTAGTTGACCATCTATTCGATCAGGGCAATGGCATAAAATGGAAAGCGTGCCAGGCAAGAGATCTGGACCTGTGCTGTCTTCAACAGATACTGTTAACGATTGGTATGCCTAGATCTTCTACACTATTATCGACAAACTAACCGACGACGAACTATCTCAAAATAATGATTAAATTTTAACTCAATTCATACATCCAGTAATTAAATCCCCGACCATGGACAACCAGTTCCGCAGCGACCCACGGATCTGGTTGATCAGCGATGACGTCGGTCGATCGAACAACATTAAAATCATCGCATAATCGTCATCGCGTTGAGCAGCAATCTCATCCCACCAATCTTCCAACATTACAATCTTGTAAAAAATGCCCACAGAATCCCAATCCCCTCAATACCGCCTCCATGTCACCGCCGGCCCCTCCTACGACCCCAAATCGCACCAGACAGTCCCCGTCAACCAGGATACGCCCCTGCACATTGAAAGCGACCAAGCGCTCGTGGACCTCTGCGTGCGCATACAAAACTACAATGGTACGATCCTCTCCCCTCAAAACACAGAACAAGGACCAGCCAAGCTAAGAAAATAAAACAGGCTACCCCGAAAACTCCCCCTCTAGCAACGCCTACTTCAAGCATCCCTCGCACGAAAACGACGCCTACAGCATCTCCTTCAGCATCATCTTCAAACACCCCGTCGACGGCAACGCCCTCCTTTTCGGCAACGACTTTGACCATCCCGTGCGCGATCGACTTCCTCCAGGGTTCGGGGCAGGCTTACGCCTCATGAAATGGGCCATCGACCCGTCCCTCGACGGCGACGCCTACGCCGACAAACCCTACCTGTACAGTCCTGCGCTCGCGACCTGGAACCAGTTTTTAATCGGGGGATTGCGCACAAAACACGATAGCGACACGAGCGGTTCGAACCCAGAGAAACCTACCGCACGAATCGTCGAAGAAGGCGCCGAAGACGACGGCGTGCCCGTGCGGCGCGGCCTCTGCATCCCCGATACGGCAAGCGAACGCAGACGCTTCTTCCAGGACGAGCCTGTGCGGAAGGAGTTTGTGTTCCAGCCTGGGAGGGCGTACTGGGTTGATTTTGGAAATCCGTATCTGGGGTTCAGTGGTTGGTTTCTCTTTTCTTTCTTGCTTTGTTTTGTTTTACTTGGGGTGGAGGAGGGATAGGGTGAGATGTGGCTGACTGGAATAGATTTCACGTTACGATTGCCTGGAATCACGCTCAATGGATTACCGTATATTGACGAGGTGAATAACTATTTGCGGTATGTGTTGAAGGATCGCGATACGGGGGTGGTGTATTTGGTGGTGGTGTTTACAATGGTTAAGCAGGGGGATGGGGGCGATGCTAAGGATGGTGATGGTGGGGATGATGATGAAGATGATGAGGAGGCGAAGAAGAGATTTGAGTGGGAGCCGGATCCGTCGCTGGATGATGTTGAATAGATTAACTTATTCTTCTAGCATGAGTATATATATATAGGTACATACACATCTATGGACGGCGTTTGTTGAAGCACGGGATATGGGTTGCCCCAAGTGTGGACGGTATCGTGGTAGAGTAGTAGATGCTGATCGAGGAGGGACTACATGTATACTTCATATTTTATACTGTTACTTGAGCATCTTCGACTACTAGTTGAGGTATATACCGCATATCATCCATTGCTAAACGGAGACCATACTTGACTTTTTATAGCTGATATACGATATAGACAGCGAACCGAAGGATCTAAGGATTCAATCCCAGGAGCAATCTCGGACAGACACGCGAGAACCAAGAATAGATCGAGCTATTCTATACTTCGTACTCGGGATATCTCTGTGACCTGCATACCGTAGCCAATGTTCAACCAGCAATCATCTCATGAACATGAGTCTTCAGCTATCGGCTCATTCACCTCAACGAAAAACGCCACCAAAGGGAATTGGGGCGAAAAATAGCCACACCAAAAAAGGAAGGCTAGCTTGGCACGAACAGCCAAAACGGCCCCCGCCAAAACGGGATACGAATGCCACTATACTGGAGGATTGTAGGAAAGTCAGGATAGATATGGTTTGCTGATGCTAGCAGTGTATGCGGCGTCGTAGTGTGCTCGGAATAGTATCATCGCGGGGTTTCTACAGGGGCGGCTCGTATGTCTGACACGAACGGGTGAGAGACTCGACTATAGGGTAGAGCATAGTAATTAGAGAGACGAAGGATAGGTCTTGTGATATCTTCAACATGGGAAAAAAGGGTATATAAAGGGCGTGGAATCCAGCAGGAAAAGTATCCAGACAGCAACAACAACAGCAGCATCAAAGCAAGCAAGCAGCAACAAAACAAACAACACTTCTAAACCCTCTATACTCTCCCATCGACCCCCAAAATGAAGATCATCATCTTCCTCCAAGCCCTCCTGATGGCCACCTACAGCCACACGGTTCTCGCATCGGTCACCGACAGGTCCATGCTAATCAAACGACAAGACAACAGCACCGTCACACCCGCAGACGGAGACGCCATAACCGCCATGTTTGAAAACGGCAATATCGTAAACTCACTCCTCGAGAACGGGAGACAGAAGGTGGAGTTCTTTGGCGATGATGGCCTGCTTGAAGTTACTGCTATTGAGACCGATGACGGGGGTGTGTTCCTTCTTCTGCTTCATCCATCGAGATGGACACATCCAGCTAACAAGTATTAAAAGCAATCTTCTACGACAACGAAGGCAACGAAGTCAACCTCGCCGATCTGGATCTGGACGACGACGACGACGAAGAAAGCGACGATACCGAGCAAACTCTGCAAAAGCGCGTCTCGAAGTGGAGAATCGCGATCCGGTTCGCGAAGCTGATCGCCAAGTACGGCAAGAAGGTGTGGCCTTATATCAAGTGTGTTGGGACTGCGCCTTTCTGGAAGTGCGGTACGAAGGTATGCTCTTCGCGTTTCTCATGGATCTTGTGCATAATTCGGGGTATATGCATGGTGCTGATCGTTTGGGTAGTTCCTACACTGCGCTGAGAGGGGCATTGCGCCGTGGAGTTGCGTTGAGGGCGGCTGGTGCATTGGGAGGAAGACTTATCTGCATTGCAAATAGATGGGTTATCTTTGCTGGTTCAAGTATCCGGCTCAACAAGCGATGGTGCTATGTCCGAAGGGCAAGGGGTGGGAGTGTCTAGAAAGTGAAGGTAGCTTCTTATATAGTACACTTCTTTGTTGAATTGAGTTGTTCTCTTTTCCATATATGGTCTTTCTGTACCTGAACATGATCATTTGATAAATGAGGTCATGCATGACTTACTGTCGGTTCGAGCTGAATTCGCATTATATTTGGTAACTTCTAACAGTCATTACGATTAGTCCCTCCTCCTCTCGTCAACTCGCCCCCAAACCTCATCCGCATTGGCCTTGTCCTTCGTCTCCGGGACCCATGCATAGATGAACCCCCCCATCAGACAAGCCATGACCGCAAAAACCCAGTAGACCCTACCCCGCCCGCCCAGGACATCATTCAACACGGGGAAGAACTGTGCAACCACAAATGTGGCGATCCAGTTGGCGCCCAGCGCCCAGCTCTGCGTCGCCCCCACGGCTTCCGGCCCGACCAGCTCCGAGGCGAGGATGAACGGCACGGGGCCTAGCCCCACGGCGAAGCACGAGACGAAGAGCAGCACTGCGATGGCGGACAGCGCCTTCTGGTTGTAGTAGATCCCCAGCGCCAGCAGCACGGAGTTGCATCCCATGCCGCTGATACTGAGGAGAAGACACGAGCGTCGGCCGATCTTGTCCGGAAGGGGAGAGCAGGCGAGGGTGATGACCAGATTGATGGCGGAGATGGCCACGGTCAACAAGGCGGCTGTCGTCGGCAGGATGGTCTGCAAGAGCGACACGCTGTACATGATAATGCTGTTGATGCCGGTGAACTGCTGCGCGACCATCACACCAATTACGGCGACGATGGCCGAGCGATACGCCGGGTTGGTTGCCGCGCCGAGCATTGTTACCGGCGGCTGCTTCGGCGGCAAATTGCCAGCCGGCGGTGCCAGCAGCGACTGCTCTTCTCCTGAGGCCGGAGCCGGATCCCTGGCATGACGCCATCCGTCCATCTCCGCTTCAATGTCCGCATCCTTCCCGCGGATGCGCTGCAGCACCTGTCGGGCCTCGTTACCACGCTGATGCTCCGCCAGCCACGTCGGACTCTCGGGGACAAGCGTCAGACCTAGAAGCTCCATGCAACCCACGAGACCGGCGATGACGAGGATGACCCGCCACATGCTCCCTTTGCTGAGGAAGTAGCCAATAGACTGGGTCAGCAAGATGCCCACATTGGTCATGATCTGCGTGAACGCGCCGAAGAGTCCTCTAGCTGTGGGCGGAGCGATCTCCGAGATGTAGATTGGACCGACCACGATGGCGGCACCGGCCCCGATCCCCGACACCAACCGACCCAGAACCAGCGTAGCAATATTAGGCGCAAAGGTGGCGGCCAGAGGGCCGACGATAAAGAAGGCGGTGGTGGATCGGAGGGTCAGGAGACGGCCGTGCTTGGTGGAGATGGGCCCTGCCAGCAGAGCACCGAGCAAGCCCCCGAGGGTATAGATGGACGAGACCAGCCCGAACTGGGAGGGGTTCATGGGGATGCATTGTGGTAGGTTTGAGTCGATGGTCTTTGCCTCTGCATGGATAGACTGGCGTTCGCATGTTATGACCGACTGAGGGGCATTAAGCTCTGCCTTTTGGGAGACGTTAGCTGGGAGATAGGACGAGGGTTGGAGTAGTGTTCCTGACGAGATGGTATCCAAACTGTAGGGGGCCTAGTGTGGTGATGAACACCAGATAGATTAGGTAGGGGGTGACCCGGGCAGGAGACGCTCCTAAGGCCATGTCTTCCACTTGATCCCTGATGATGGGTAGTCGGGATGTAGTTGAAGTGATGAAGCGATGAGGTGAGAATGAGGAAGAAGAGAGAGAGCCTGAGGAATGAGGATGATGTTTGGCTGTTTTGACGGTTGCGTCACTCTTCCCGATTGGGTTTAGTGCCTCATCATTTGTATAAGAGTCCAGGATGAGTGAGTCGACCATGTTGGGATTATTGAATTAAAATGAACTTGTTTGTGGAAAGATAGATATTGTTTTACTGCTATATACAATTCGCACTACATAATATGGTACAATAGTGAGCTTGCAGCCGACCAAGCGGCGATTCCCAAGTCCCACCATGAAGCCGGAGTGAACTCCAGCCATCATTAGATTATTGATAACATTCCATCGTCCATCGTAACTCGTCATGCCATGTACAGGTGTTATACTTTGAGTGATCGGCGTTTGGGCAAGGTCCACGGTTCAGGACATACCACCTAGCAATATCAAGTCAGTCTTCCATCCCCTCGCAATGATCCGTGAACAGGAACAGGAACATACCTCGCCCTCGCTATACGCCCAAAAATATACAATGATCCCGACCACATAATAAATAGCGGGATCTGTCCCCTGGTACAGCAGTGCAGCTAGAAGCGCACTGAGGGGGTATAGGATGAGACGGATCTCGATGCTGCGATGCGCCAGGCTCCCTGCGAAGAACTTCAACGGCCACTCCCAGGCGAGGCCGAGCAAGCCCATGATGAGGTTGAGAATTTGAAGAACGGGAATGGGCTGGACGGCGCCGTTGAGATTGTGGGATACAAAGTCCCAAAAGACCTTGGGCCAGATGAAGCCTTCGATGGCGCTGCCTATCTGGTCTGTTCGAAAGGTGGTTAGCGAGTTTGCGAGGGGATGGATGAGCGGCCGTGGGAAACATACAGGTTGCGGCGGTTAGGATGATGAGACGCCCCCAGTGGTTTTTAATCAACCTTCCCATGGTTGATGTATGTGAAGAATGTTGACGGTCGTGAGATTTAGGAATTGGGTTAACTTTCGTCCAGCGAAAGAAACGGCAGACGAAGTACTGATGCGACTCGATCGGCCGGTTTAGCCATCCACCGTGTCCAGAAGATGTGAGCGGAGTGGTATAGATATTGACATGGCCAGTAAAGGATATCTCTTGAACTGAAGTCCCTTTTTTTTTGTTCCTCTCGTATTGTGTTAATTGTGGCAGATGGGCTGGATGTCAACTAGATGATAAGGTTCAATCACATCACACGAAGATCCAAGCGTAAGAAGCCCGAGACCGACAGTCACGCCATATCAAGCCCGACAGATCCAGCAAGTCGGGGACCTGAAGGAAGGGAGGGGAAAGAGAGCCGATTATCTACGCTGTCCATCCACGTTGGATCGCTTATTTCCCCCAGCGGCAGACGGGACGTCCACGGACCCTGGGCGGGGACTGGGGGAGGGATTCATCCATAGGCCGGTTCGGATCGCTACGATGCGCTCGCTTCTCGACCAAATTTGAGCGACAGACCAATTAAAAACCATCAACGACCCTGTCGCTCTTGGCTTCTTCACAAGAGACCAGGTGAGAGAGGGGGAGGAAGCGATTCCCGGCGTAACAGTGAAAGTGGGTCCCAGTTAGGGTTGTGGTTGGACGGCGGGAGACCTCAGGCAGACCAATGTGACGAGAGCTGCAGCAAAATGGGCGGCAACTCGCTTTAGTCTCCGATCACGTCGGGCTTTTCCTGTTTGATTCGACGCTTCACTGACAGGAGCATAATATGGTTGAGAAAATGAGGAGATGGACGTCTTGTTGCTGTTTTTAGTTCTTTGCACGTTGTTGGGGTGTATCGTCACCACGAACGGGTCCTTTCTTCTGACTGATGCAGATACAGTTCCTCTATACTAGACGCTAGCCCTAATTACTACCCCGACGATTCCCCGCGTCGACAGAACGATCAGGACATTGACACTACTCTGGACGGCTCCATGCAAATATCGACTTCACCGTCTTTTCCGCTCCATGATATTGCCTAGAGTCAATCGGTCGATCGCTCACCAGTGTGCTTAAAGGGTCCACTAGTGGTGATGGGAGGTTAATCCTGCAGAGCCACCGAGCCCTGGAGCCCTGTGCGTCTGCCCCACTCGCGGTCCGTTCACCAACTCCACGATTGAGATTGCCAGGACGCAGTATTCCGGGAGGAGGATAAATATAGGTCTCCTCACGGAGATGGCTACCAGTTGAGGTTAGGGCCTGTCCAATTTCATCTTGGACTGGACAGGGCCCGGGCTATATTTGGCCATTTTCATGCAATATCCTGACATGACCGTTGGATTGTTGCAGAGAAATGGTGTGGTGCAGTCAAAGTAGCCTGACCCGTGTGATGATAGGCAGCGCGCTTGCAGAACGTCTCCTATAGGGTGTTCTCCGAAGGAGCGGTGGTGGCTCCACTTGGGAAAGCAAATCATTACACAGAACTAGGGGATTCATGGAGCTCCATTTCTATTCCCAACCATTCGTTCTGAACCCCAGGGCCACATGGTCCAGTGGATGGGATCACTAGGATGTGAGAATTTCAGAAGAAGCCTGGGGAAGAGACTTTGACATTCCACCATCAACCAATGACCAAATCGGGGTAGCGAGTGAGCTATGAGCCAAGGGTTTGTGAGATGATAGGTATGAACCTTCGCATTGGAAAGGAATCGCTGAATGGCAGGAGGGCACGAAGAGCAGGAAGGCTCGTTTGTCCTGGAGTGTGGTCTTTTTGACATAGGGATATCTTCCCATAGCTCGAGAAATACCCAGTCTGGATCAAATATGAATAGATCGTGATCATTATACACAACCAAATCCAAATTCTATACGGGGCCAAGGGTCAGGAGCCCTAAACGCAGGACGAGGTAAATATAGCAGCACACCAGCGCCAACTCTTTCTTCTGTCTATTTCCCCTCTTTTTCCCTGCACCCCGAATCCATCACTCTGGATACCAAGACGCCAACTCCATTGGCCTATACCCTAATGATCAAAGAATAATAATAATAAAAGAAAAAAGAGAAAAAAAAAAAAAAGGCACTAACCACTAACCCCACCACCAAATCTTTCCCTTCTGCGAACCGATGATAACATTGGTAAAAACCGCCGCCTCAACGCCCCTTTATCGTGTCTCTTGACGCCATTTCTCGGTCCACGTCGCGTGAACTCGCCTCGTTCGATGGCTGAACACCAAAAAAAAAAAATTCAAATTGAATCAAGATAGCGTCGTTGGACTCTTGGGTCCCTATGCCGCAATCGTACAGCAAACCGTCTCCCATCTGCCCATAATCTCGTCGGCCTAGACCTGGCTCTAATTTCAACACGGCCTAGACTGGGGAGATTACTGAAAGCAACTTCATGTTCTAGACTGCGAGACTTCGAACGGCATTTTTCTTGTCGTCGGCTTTTCTTTTACGTGTTTACAGGCGATTACGCGGAAAAAAATCTCAATAGTGCCCCGTATATCAATCATCGCAGGTCGATGGTTGATCGCCCGGGCTGTTGAGCATCATCGGTCAAAATGGCGTTTTCATGGGGATCGCAGTTCACCGGGTCCAAACTTTTGTTCTACTCCACCTTCTGGGCTTTTCACATTGCAATATTTGCGATCGGATGGTAAGTTGTCCTGTTATGGAGAGAAATCATGATCCAATCCCCGACTGATGTTGTGCAGGTGGCAGCAAGTGACAAACCCCAAGTTGTCAACACTCAACGCCCTGGGCTATTCCGTATGGATCTCCAGAGCCGCAGGGCTCGTTCTCACCTGCGATGGGGCCTTGATCTTATTTCCCATGTGCCGGAATATCATCAAGACAGTCCGACCACGCGTGCGATGGATGCCGCTCGATGAGACGGTCTGGTTCCATCGTCAAGTGGCATATGCGATGCTCCTCTTCACCATCCTCCACGTCGCCTCCCACTATGTCAAGTAAGTCACTGCCACGTTGAAACAGGCATCGTGCTTACGGGTGAACAGCTTTTTCAACATCGAAAAAGATCAACTCCGCCCGGTGACGGCCGTTCAGATCCACTTCACCCAGGCGGGTGGAATCACCGGTCATGTCATGCTTCTCTGTATGATGCTGATGTACACCACCGCGCACCGGCGCATCCGACAGCAGTCTTTCGAGACCTTCTGGTATACGCACCATCTGTTCATCCCATTCATGCTCGCCCTGTACACGCACGCCACGGGGTGCTTTGTCCGCGACACCGCCAATCCGATCTCGCCGTTCGCGGGGAAGGACTTTTGGGACCATTGCATTGGGTATGAGGGGTGGCGATGGGAGCTTGTGGGCGGTGGACTCTACCTTCTCGAGCGACTTTATCGCGAGATTAGGGCTCGTCGTGCCACCGTCATTACCAAAGTAATCCGTCATCCGTACGGTATGATATATGCGCATCATGCATGATTCCCCCATTGGTACCGTCTAACAATCACAGATGCAATGGAGGTCCAATTTTGCAAAGACAGCATGAAGTACAAGGCCGGGCAGTGGCTCTTCATCCAAGTCCCCGAGGTCTCCAGCAACCAGTGGCACCCGTTCACCATTACCTCGTGTCCCTTCGATCCGTACATCAGCATCCACGTCCGCCAGGTCGGGGATTTTACGCGGGCTCTTGGAGACGCTTTAGGATGCGGACCCGCGCAGGCCAGAGACCTCGAAGGGCTCGACCCCCTCGGCATGTATGAAGTCGCTCTCGAAAACGGACAGAAGATGCCCAAACTCCGCGTCGACGGGCCTTACGGAGCGCCCGCCGAAGACGTCTTCGAGAACGAAATTGCCGTCTTGATCGGCACCGGCATCGGAGTGACGCCGTGGGCGTCTATCTTGAAAAACATCTGGCACCTGCGGTCCGGTCCCAACCCTCCACGACGTCTGCGCCGTGTCGAGTTCATCTGGGTGTGCAAGGATACGTCGTCCTTTGAATGGTTCCAAGCACTGCTCTCCTCGCTAGAATCCCAGTCCGCGTCGACAGCCGCCAGTCAAGGCAGCGCCGAGTTCTTGCGCATCCACACATACCTCACGCAACGTCTGGACCCCGACACAGCCGCCAACATCTACCTCAACTCGGTGGGCCAGGAGGTCGACCCACTGACGGAGCTGCGCAGTCGCACCAACTTCGGTCGCCCGGATTTCACCCGCTTGTTCACGGCCATGCGAGACGGTTTGCACGATCAGACGTACATGTCTGGATTGCATGGGGCTTTGACTACCGAGATTGGAGTGTACTTTTGCGGGCCTAATTCGGCGGCTCGACAGATTCGTGAAGCTACCTCGAAAGCCTCAACGAGGGATGTGAAGTTCAAGTTCTGGAAGGAGCACTTTTGATGATTTACCATCTATTCTTTATGATTCACGATTTTCTAGTCTTTTCTTTCCTCTTGTTTTGTTCTTCTTTCCTGGATCTGCATGTGGGGTGTCCTGGGGAGTGTTTGTATGATGCGATATCTTGTACTATAAAATATGATTTATATATCTTCGTTTACTTGTTGGTCCTTGTCTATACAGTGTATCAACATTCGAATTTCAGGGTCCATACTAAATATTAACCAGTTGGCGACGTCGATCAGGGATAACGCTAACCGGATCGGGATGCACTACGTCAAGTCAACGCGACCTTCATTTGCTTCACTTTTTCTCTTCCATCGTTCTTGCGGTAGAGAACTTACACAATCAACCGTTCAATAGTGTCGTGTTAGCTGATTTTATCCATCGCTGGTTTATTCACCCCACACTGTACAGCGATTTGTTCTTCTTGGCATTCAGGGAAGCGCTCTCGAGGACGTCATACTGGCCTCCGCATGAGTCCACAGAATCGGAATATTTGCGCCTTGGCAGGCGTTTCTATCCAGTCGATCTTTCGAATCGTTTACTTGGCTTAGAATTAGTCTAGATTTCCCTTCCTCTTCGTTCTGTCAATGCTCTGTCCGGTCTATATCCTCCTCGCGTTATAAAGGGGTCAAGGACCCGCAACGTGGCTGATCTAACCCATGTCGCACCCACTGGATGCGCGAGTGCCAATTCGCCCACCGACATCACGATGAGTAGCGACACGCTTGATCAGGTCTCGACTGAGGCCTTCCCACCGCCGCCTCAGGACATCGAGGCCCATCCGCGGTCGCCCAATCGCCCAGTCTCCTCGCCCCGGGACGCAGATTCCCCGGATACGGTCACCCGAATTACCTCGAGAGAAACCGTGCGGAATCGAATGCGACGCAACACAGCGCGATCGTATCACGGCGAAGGCTATTCCCACGATAACAGCTGGCAGCCGGGGACGGAGCCGGGCATCGACCCGAACCAGCCGCTTCCCGCCTACGAAGCCGACTGGACCCCGAACATCCCGCCCCATCTGCACCGACAATGTGACATCATCGTGGTCGATTTCTCGCAGCATGAAATGCGACAGTATGAGCTCGACAATGACACGTTGGCGCCGTTCTTGGCTCGGAAGAAGGAGCCCTGGGTGCAGTGCCGATGGATCAATGTGAATGGTCTCAGCTGGGATGTCATCCGCATCCTAGGAAACCAGCAGTCGCTGCATCGGCTGGCGATCGAGGATCTGATTAACACGACGAACCGCACCAAGGTGGACTGGTACTCGGATCATGCATACGTCGTACTCACGCTGCAAAAGCTGGTCCGGGTCTTGGAAGATAAGAGCGACTCGAGCGATTCTGAGGACGAGGACAATGATCGGCACGAAGAGTGCGCCCACGGCCGTCGTGGCTCTTTTCAGAGTGCAAAAACGGTAGCCAACAAACGTTCCACGAGCATGGGGATCATCCTGGAGGCCTTGAAGGACATCCTCACACTGAAGTCCCCAAGGAGACGGAACAACGGCCGTCGCGTGGCGAACAGGACTTTTCCATCGTCAAGGGTTAAACCTTCGAACGGGGGCCGCATGCCATCAGAGGATTTGACGGACGCGAGGTGCACTGCCCGCACTATGCAGCGCTTTCGCGGGGGGCCCAACGAAGACCGGATCGCGTTCATGGAACGTCACGCGGTCCTCGCAGCCAAGGGTCTCTGCGTGACTCTCGAGCAGGTGTCGATCTTCCTGAACGCGGACAATAGCGTAACATCGTTCTTCGACAACAGCGCAGGGGATATCGAAGCCCCGATCGTCAAGCGACTCATGTCCCCGGAGACCATCCTCCGGCAATCATGCGACGCCAGCATGCTCCTGCAGGCCATTCTCGACGCAATCATCGATTTAGCTATCCCAGTCACCACCGCCTACCAGGACGTGATCGGAGACTTGGAGCTGGAGGTATTAACCGATCCCGACATCGATCAGTCCAAGAGCCTGTACATCCTGACCTCGGAGATCTCCATCCTGCGCAACTCCATGCAGCCGGTCGTGAACGTCATCAACGCGCTCCGCGACCATCGGTCGGAACCAGTCAATCCGCCGGGCTTGCCAGTCAAGGTCCCAGGCCGTAACACGTCGTCCGATGAAGACGCGTCGCAAATCGGTATCGCCATGCCTAATCTCAAGAGTTTGAGTGGCTCGAGCGTGTCCATAAGTCCTATGTGCCATACTTATCTGGGCGACGCGCTGGACCACTGTATTACGATGGTGGAGGGGTATGATCAGATGCGACGTGCTGCTGATAACATGATTGATTTGATTTTCAATACCATCGGTATTCCTTCATTTTCATTTTGTGGGGTTGGTGAATACAAGACTAACGATGTACAGGCGCATATCAGAACGAAAGCATGAAGCAGCTTACACTTGTAACCTGCTTTTATCTACCTTTAACATTTTTGACGGTATTTCTTCTCTTTTCTTGTTTGGTTCAAGCAATACTGACAATACAGGGCTACTTCGGAATGAACTTCGAAACCTTCTTCGGCATTCAGCACAGCGATTCGTATGTCTGATATTTCACTGGTTACTCCACCCATGCTAACATGAGCAGATACTTCTGGATCATTGCAATTCCATTTGTCTTTGCGACGACTGCATTCTTGATGTATGTTCTTCTATTCCCGTACCCGTGGTACACCTCGCTGACGATAGCAGGCGCGATAAACTACGCCGATACTTCGTGCGTCTCGCGCAGAAGCGCCTCATCATGAGCTCGCGGAAGCGACGACGGCAGAGAACGGACTAACATGTCTTGATCCTGTAATGATTTGGACTATTAACATGCCTCTATTCCACCTGCCCTTATTCTCAAGCACCTCATTTGAGAAACATACACTTCCACGCCGGTTAGCCGGTCTACCTCCGCCTCCACAGAGCTTATCCGTTGTGGCTTTCATGATTTGATTAACGTGCGAAAGCTCAACCGTCGCTAATACCAGTCCTAGAATGGACGATTATACAAATCCCCAGACTCTTCACACTCAGATATCCGGGTATCTGAGGTGTACACTTTTATATTATAGGATGCATCGAATCCTTATGTACTATAGATTAGCATAGATTATAAATCCGAGAAACACTCCAGGATACAATCATAAGATCAGGCAGACATACCTATCATCTAGAAGCATTAGATATATTGTCATCAGGTACCCTTAAAATTGAACACATACACCAGTCAGGGGCTACATCCACTTTAACAACACCAAATCAAAATCAAGCAGACACAAGATCATATTATCTCGTTCTTTCTTTCGCAATGACTCCTGTTCATGGCGGAGGTATAAGTGTCTATCATCTAACGCAGTGATACCTTAATATGCATGAAATTATATATCATTGAATAACACAGCCAGAGGCGATAGAATAAAAGTCTGTCTCACCGACTATTTACTAATTCCTTGACCTAACTTGAAATTTGACTGTAATTGATAGGCATGCAGACTCTATCTTCGAGATTAGACTGCTCATATGACCATATGCCAGGGAGGGACCATATTCTCCGAGGACATGTATTCCAAATATACTGGTACCTGTGTGAGAGGTCAGCAAAGCAAGTTTCTAACAGCCCCGAGAAGCATAATGCAATAATATCTCGATAGTATGACTGCATACGCAGTCCTAGAGCATAGACCCAGCAGGCGGCCACCACACTATATCTACCACGCCCATCCTCACTTCAATACCTCAAGCCACCTGTCCCCAAAACAAGCCTCTTCCAACAACCCAACGAATTGACAATGCTTCTCACCTACGTACTACTAGTATTCATACTAGGGATCGCACACGCCTTGCGCACCAATCCGCTCGCGTCTGTCAGCGGCCCGGCGTGGGACACATTTAACCAGAGCGTATCAGGGCGACTGTTCAACGGCTTGCCTGTGCTTGCACCATGCTTTAGCACCGTGAACGGCGCGCCGCAGAGTCCAGACACACAGGAGTGTAAGCGCGTGGTGGGTAATCAAGCGAATGCAGCATTCATATCTGATATGTTTGGGGGATATGCTACTGTACGAACCCTCTACGGACCCTACCTAGCTCCTGAGACCTCGTAGACTTACTCGGGCATAGGGAAACTGGGCCTCCTGCCAGGGAACGGGCGAGTCTTGTGTGTTTAATCTCACAGCAGGACCAAACCCACCAGGAGACTGTCACCAGGGAGCTGTGCCCGGGAAATACGTCGAAGTCCACACCGTATCGGACGTGCAGCGGACGATGGATTTCGCGCGCCGACACCGTCTTCGCTTGGTTATTAAGAATACGGGCCATGACTACAAGGGACGTAGTTCGGCACCGGATGCGCTTGCACTATGGTATATCATTGTTCCCTCTTGGTAGCAATATGAGATATAATAGAGCTAATCCAATAGGACACACAAGTATCAGCCGGCCATCAGGCTGGACCGGTCCTTTACCCCCGATGGATGTCATGACCCAGTCGGTGAAGTGATTACGTTCGGAGCGGGGCAGCAATTCGGGGGAATCTACGAGTTTGCGCACGCGCATGGTTATAGGGTTGTTGGGGGGATGTCGAAGACGGTGGGGGCTGCTGGAGGGTGGATTACGGGGGGAGGGCATAGTATGCTGTCTCCTGAGCTAGGTATGTCTCTCGATACATATTCCGCTCTGCAAATATAAGCAGACAGCAGACAGGTTGTCGAGTCACTAACAACTGCAGGCCTCGGCGTCGACAACGTCCAACAGCTCCGAGCAGTCCTTCCAAACGGCACATACGTAACCGCCAACCGATGCCACAACCAAGAAATCTTCTTCGCCCTGCGCGGCGGTGGAGGCGGGACCTTCGGGGTAATCATGGAGATGAGCGTGACAGCGCATGCGGAAAAGCTAATGGAGGTTTTCACGATGAACCTAGCCGGTTCTGACCCCTCTACCGCGGAGAGACTCCTCGCTGCCGTAGTCGCCAGTGCAAACCGCTGGGCGTCTGAAGGGTGGGGAGGCTACATCCTGCCTGGGGGGCGGGCAGAGCAGCCGTCGACGATGGTGATGGCCACTACACTGCTGGACCATGCGGCGGCGGAAGAATCCGTTCAGTCAATGATGGCATTGGCGGGCGAGGCGGCAGGCGAGGCCAAGTTAACCTCTGTAGGGGGCTTCTACGAGGTCGCCAGGGGGATACTGGACGACAAATCGCTAGAGCGGTCTCTATCCAGCGGAGCGGCGATGTCGTCCCGGATCATACCACGAGATACTTTTCTCGGAGAGAGCAATCAGAAAAGTCTGTCATCGATATTGAACGACATCCGGTTGGCAGGCCAGAGAAATGAGGCGTCGCAGATGCTGGTCCTGATGACGGCGCCAACTGTGTACTCACGTAACCTGCCCGCGTCCGATGAGCCAGACGGGCCGGGCGCAGCGTCTGTGACGCCGGCGTGGCGCAACGGTCTGTGGCATGTGATTCACGTACGCAGTTTCGACACTGTGGTAACAGGCCCTGGTGCCGTGGGAGAGGTGTTTCAGGATACCCACGAGGCAATGAACCCGCTGCGGGAGTTCACTCCTAGCGGAGGGGCGTACCAAAACGAGGCCGATGCATTTGAGCCGGACCCGGTGGGGGCGTTCTGGGGGAAGAAGAATTATGAGCGGTTGATGAGGATCAAGGAGAGTTTGGACCCGGAGAATTTGTTGACGGTGCATCAGGGGGTGGGATGGGATGGGGAGGATGCGAGGTACGGGTGTTATCCTGTATTTCAGTAGTAGTGGGCAAGGTCAGGTCGACGATAGGAATGACGCTCTAGATACTAATATACCATTGGGTCAAGCATATAAAGTCATGGATGGCACCAATCGAGCCAGTCCAGGTATCTATCTCTAATCAAACATAGTCCCCTAAAAGTACACGCTACAACGGCAACCAAAAGACACAAAAAGATGGTTATAATACAGGTCAAACTCTCTCGGAAATCTCAATCGCCCCCCGACACCCCGCACGAATCACCCCCACAAGCGGATCATACGGCGTCGCCATCTTGGCATCATGTTCCACCGCATGATCCAAATGCTCCAGCTCCTCATCGCGGATCCTCCTCAAAGAAGTCACCAAGCTCGCAACCTCCTCATCAAGCACCTCCCCCTTCGCCGCAGCATCCTTCTCCCAGGAGAGAATCTCCCTCACCTGGTCATTATAATGCGTCCCAATCTCCGTCTCGACAGCCTCCGTGCAAGCCATGGCAGCCTCCCGGCCGAGACAAGCCGTCGACCAACCGAGGAAGGAAGCGGCGGCGCGCCAGACGGGGGTCATGGCCGTGGGACGGACGCGGTGGGTGGCGATGAGGTTGTTGAAGGTGGACAGGTGGGCGGCTTCCTGGTCGTACATGTGTTTCATGAGGGGGCGGAGGTGGGGCTGGGACCGGGTGATGAGAGGCGATTGCGAGGCGTAGATGAGGGTGGCGGCTAGTTCGCCTGCTTGGTTGACGCGGAGGGCGCGATCGAGGAAGTTTTTTTGCTGGGGATTTAGTCGGTAGATTTTCTTGTCTGTGTTGGTGGTGTTGCCGGAGGTATTGCTTGAGGTGTCGCTGGCATTGTTCGTGGAGCTCCAAAAGAGGCGGCTGGGTCTTGGCTGGGTGACTCGCGGGGTGATTGATGTGCGCGCAGCACTGAGGATGGTAGATGTCGGCTGGAGGGGCTTCATTGTGTCTGTGTCTTGAATGTGCTGTGACTGGCGACTCTGCTGCAGAAGTTGAAGTCATTCGCGGTCCGAACTTCCGCGGTGGTGTCACGCTGAGTCAGCGGTATAGTTGTGTACATAGTCTTGCATAACTTTGCATAGGTCATGTCAGCTCTATGCGTGTGTATCTTGAAATGATAGGAAGTAGCATGAAATTGAACTGAATCTATTCTATGGTTCATTATCAAAGAATTAATATCGTGTTGTTGTTCTGCAACACTGCGGTTGTACCCATCGTCTGGAACAGCCGTATATACAGTTTGTATAAATATATCTATCTATAGATATAGTCGACAGAATACTCTACATATTCTTTGATATCGAAAGATTAACCACGGTTCAATAGATTGCTACTATTTGTACTACTCGATAGCCTACTATGTAGTTGTATAGTAATATGTCCCAATATATCATCAAATATGACATACTCGTCTACCCAATCTCGTCGGATCAACAACATATGGAGAGATGGTCATTAGGGGTGCGTTTTATTGAGGCTGGCTTACTCAGTGCACTCATCCCTTGCTCAATGATCACCTCAGGTTACTCAGGGCGTGGTCAGGGCGTGGTCAGATCTACTCAGGGAGCCAAAAGCGGCGAGGGGTGAGCACTAAAGCGGAAAGAGAAAGCCATTAAGCTGTCGAGAAAATCAAGTATATATGTCTTAACCTACTTCCTCCACGGCGCGGGAAGGATCCGCTATCTGCTTCTGATGGGCTGGGGCGGCGAGAGCGTGGCCCATACCACTCCGGATGAAACTATCCAGCGTGCGATCTCTTGGTCAGTGAAGAAGATCTGTTGATTCGGAGTTGTCCACCAGGATCTTCGCCCGGAAAACATCTTGTGGAATCCTGAGCTCCAGCGAGCTCTGATTATTGATTTTCATCGGTGCACCTTAGATTGTCGACCGCTGGACAGACGGCCAGGCGCACTCAAACGATTACGGTATGGTCTTATATTAGTGCCAACAGATGCTCATAGCTCATACAACTTCCCGTACTACCAAATCAAAAACTCCTCAAAGTTCGCTCCCTTGAGCTCACCAACCAGTGGAGTAGGCTGATCCTTCTGGTCCTCCGCAATGCCTTCGACAAACGCATTCCCAACCATCCTATAATGCACCACATCTGGGTTGGTGTGGAAGTTCCGGAACCCCGAGTCCCGCAAAGCAATCGGATTCGTCATCTTACCTGACAGAATCAACAGGTCCCCATCCCGGATGTTCCCAATGCCCACGCCGAACCCACCCGTCGCACAATCTGTCAGCTGAAAGACTGTCCTCCCCGCGAGGGGCGGCAAATTCCGCAGCAGCTGTTTCCCAACCGCCGACGATAGGGCCAAGTCAGACGGGTCCTCAGAACTGGACAGCTCTTCCAGCGCGTTGAGGATGTCGTTGACGGGGAACGTCTGTTGCATCCTGCCATGCGCAAGAAAGGCCCAGATGAGCCGTTCTGCCATGTTCGCCTCGTCGACACCGTTGCCCCATTCCGCGGGCGGCTCTTTGACAGCATGTAAAACCTGACGGGCGATTTCCACTGTCTCGCTCGGAAATTTGAACACGACTCGAGTCGTTCCCACCCTCCGGGCCCAGAACCGCAGCACGGACTTGCCCAGCAGCACCGACAAGTTTGTCATTTGCTCCTTCTGCTCCTTCTGCTCCCAGTCCTGGAGCGACTTGTCAAGGTCCTTGAATATGAACCTGGTCCTCGACGTCGCATCACGATAGTTCGGCACCCACGACGGGCTGCGATACCCCGCAACGTTCCCATGAGGCTCGTCGTAAAAATGGAACTGGTTGAACACGAAATCGACCCCCTCGTAGATCAGAATCCACAGCGTGATCTGAAACGCGACCTCGTCCGCCGTGTACTCATAGTCGACGGGGTACTTCTTCTGGACGCCGTCGACCATCGAGTACAGCGCGTAGAAGCGGTCGAGCGGGTTGAAGCACTCGCGCTGGGCGGTTAGATCGAGCACCTCCCCAAACGACGCCAGGCCCTTCCGGCTGGCGGCGATGTCCTGCGCAAAGTCCTGCATGGGGTTTGACTGCGCGAGGCGCTGGGTCGCCTCCTTGAGCCGGCCCTGCAGCTTGCGGTGGTTCTCGATGTCGGCGGCGTCGCCCGCGCGCGCGGCCACCTTGTCGAGATCGTCCATGAACGGGCGCAGGATCTCCGCAAAGTGCAGGCCTAGGTCGACGAGCGCGTGCAGCGTGAACGGCACGCGCCCGACCATGCACACGGGCAGCTTTGCGGGGAGGTAGTACTCCTGGAAGGTCCAGATGCGGCCCCAGTACGGCGCGGAGACGATGTCCAGGAAGCCCTGTATGGCGTCGAGGATCGAGCCGATGTCGTCGCGGCGGGCCTTCGGGCTCCACGAGCGGGCGGCCAGCCGCACGTCGTGGAGGAGCCCCGCCAGGCCGCCCTCGCGGCGCCTGATCATCGCCATGGTCTGTTCCGTGTTGGGGTTTATCGGCCCGAGCCAGGCGATGACCGCGGTGGCGCCTTTGTAGATGCGGCCCATGAGCGGCAGCTGGGTGTTCTTTTCTTTGAGGTTGTCTTGGTCGATGCAGATGAAGTCGATCCAGATGAGGTGTTTCTTCCGGGCGTGTCGGAGGCATTTGAGCGCCGCTTCGAGGTTCGTCGTCACCTGGAAGGGGATGTCGTCCAGGGTGATTCTGACCTTTTCCGTCACGCTCCCCCAGACATAGGAGAGGGCCTCAAACTCGGGTGGGTTGTTCAGTGAGATGGTCTTCAAGGTGCATTTCACTGGGCTCTTTTCATTTTTATCCGGTAGGATGGTGAGGAGGCGGATTTCCACCGCCTCGGGGTTGAGAGATGAGTAGGAGAAAGTGTCTGGATGGTCCATGGGACAGGCTTTAGGTTGTACACAGTACGATAGTGTTGAGATGTGAGATTGTTGTAGATGGGGTGTAGATGTTATATATCTAGCAGGGTCGCATTGACCCTGTGGCTTGCTGACGGATGGTGGAAGGATTAAAAGCCTCATATCTTGGGCTCACCCGACGGCGGCTGCAGAACCATACAAGTGCCGCCAGATGGTCTAGCGTTGTTTTAGTGCTGACGGGCGGAGTATGAGGACGGAAACTCCTATACTCCCTGGTATTTGTCAACCCTGAGGTACCTATAGTTTATAATAAATCAGAGTAATCAAAACACTGCTTATGCCAGTGATCTTACTTGGGGATAAAGACAAAAGAATCATGAATTTATAAAAATCAGATCGCATAAACCAAAGGCCAAAGAGAACCCGTAGGTACATGCAACATATCCTAGTCAAGGGTTGCGCTGAAGGCGCTAGTCGCTTCAGCGGCTTCGCAAATGCTGGGAGGCAAAGAAAGAGCCGACCAAAACCAAGGCCACCATTTCTCTCTTGAAAATATAACCTGATGGTTGCATCTATTTATGGTGGGCACCATACAACAATAGAGGTCTAAAGATGCATGGTCCTGCGAGAATATTAAGGGGAAATCTGTCCAAACCACCATTTCAGCCGCAGTCTTTTGGATCGTCGCGGTGGAGGTCTTGTGACGGCTGCATCCTGGGAGTCCAAGAGACGCGGGTCGATGTTTGCCGTCTCAGAGTTGAGAGATGAAAGGGGAGTATCAGCGCGCGACCCGTTGTCTGACTCCAAAGCCTCTGCGCTGCCAACGGATGAAGTATTGCCGCAGCTCGGCGTAGGTCTCTTAGGAAGATGTTGGAGTTTAATATGGACATTGTATGCGTGGACATTCACTTTGGACTCAATATATAGAACGACCTCATATAGCATCCAAAATTGCGAGAAATGGCTTGATTCGTTGCCCTGCAACCACGGACACAGAGTTGACGTTCATCTTCCGGTCATCAATTCTGTCATGGTGGCTGTCGGCAGTGTTGAAATAAACGCACCAGAAGAAGATGAGAAGGCAAATCAAGGTGTAGTGCGTGAAGATCTCAGACATGGACTGTTCTTGTAAGACATCTACAGCTAATGCTAAAGACGTCTTAGCTTCTCAAAATCCACCAGGAGAAATTGCTATGGCAGATTATCAAGAAATATATTGGCATGTATTGGCTAACTTTTGGTTTGATGTCCCAGATAGAAGGGGCTCTGGGCAACATGCGACGAACACAGCGACTCCTCATTCAAGAAGAGTACAACTTCTTCTCGTGGGTGTGCAGGCCGTGGACATTACCCTCAGTCTGCGCACTCGCACTTCTCATCTCAAAGCGAACAGATCCATTGTTGACCCCCTCACGCAGGGCATCAAGATTCTGGACACCAATATCCTGGAGAGAGTGCTGCACACCAGCAACAAGGTAAGGGACATACTGGGTAATAGAGCCACGATCAACCACGGACCCCGCAACACCCTGCGCAACCTTGACCTTATCATTCTCAGAAAAGTATCGCGAAGCACCGGCGTTCTTACCACCGCCACTCTTGCCCTTGTCCTCCATGACAGCAATACTGCCCATACCACGGAAGGACTTAACTAACTGGCCCGCACTGCTCACAAAGTATTCGCCAGGGGACTCAGTGGTGCCAGCAAGCAGGCTTCCCATCATAACTGCTGAGGCACCAAGCGCCAGTCCCTTAACGATGTGGCCTAGGTTCTGCACACCACCGTCGGCAATAGTAGGCACACCAAAGCGGGCGGCGAAGGCAGACACACTGCGCACAGCTGCCGCCTGAGGACGGCCAACAGCCATGACTTCTTGCGTGATGCACGCCGAGCCACTACCCATACCGATGCGCAGACCGTCGGCACCGGCAGAAATCAATGCCGCGGCTTGCTCCCGGGTGACAATATTACCCGCGATAACGTCAATATCAGGGAAGTTCTCCTTGATGTATTTGATCATGGCAATCTGGAACTTGCTGTTTCCCTGGCTGCTGTCCACGACAACGATATCCAGACCCGCGTCGACGAGCTTTTGGAGGCGGACCTTATCCGCGTCGTGGGTGCTCACGGCCGCGGCGCAGAGTAGCTGCTTGGATGGAAGCTTGGATGCAAGCGGGTAGTGAATGTTCTTCATCAAGTCACTCCGGGATAGCAGGGAGATCAGGGATCCATCCTTGTCCACAATGGGCAGCTTGCCCTTCTTCGAGCTCCGGAGGACTTCATTGGCTTCGACGAGAGTGGTGCCGGCTGGTGCAGTGACGAGGTCTGTTGCCATCACAGCCGTGACTGGATCTTCTGGTGTCTTGTGGAACTGGATGTCTCTGCTGGTAATGATACCGAGCAGCTTCGAATGGAGGGTTCCCTTTTCTGTGGACAAAAAGGTAAGGATCACCAAACGAAAAGACAAGGAAGAACCAAGGCGAGATCCAACTAACCAGTCACAGGAAACCCGCCGAATCCCCACTTAGTCTTCAGGGCCTTTGCCTCTCCCACTGTCGTGTCCGGAGACAGGACAATGGGGTCCTGGATGAAGCCATTTTCATAGCGTTTCACCTTCCTCACCATCTCGGCCTGTTGCTCTGCCGGGCAATTGTTGTGGATCACACCCAATCCACCCAGCAGCGCCATATGGATAGCCATGTTGTGTTCAGTCACGGTGTCCATGGGAGAAGAAAGGAGAGGGGCCTTGATGGTAAACCGCCGGGTGACTTTGGTCTCCAAAGAAACATCCGATGCGGGGAAGGCTGCCCGTACAATTAGCGATGACCACCTATGAAATGGGGTTGATTGCCTTACTGATAGAACCGGGCAAAATGAGGAAGTCATTATACGTCAAGGCTCCATGACTATCCGAGTCGAGGAGAGTATCAACGTG
Organism: Aspergillus candidus; assembly: GCF_002847045.1. Classification (NCBI taxonomy): domain Eukaryota; kingdom Fungi; phylum Ascomycota; class Eurotiomycetes; order Eurotiales; family Aspergillaceae; genus Aspergillus; species Aspergillus candidus. The sequence goes on along the minus strand of NW_020194009.1, from coordinate 604,669 downwards.
GAGGCCATCTCCAGAAGGATACTCCTTGAGCACCTCCAAAGCCTTGGTATAGTCCAGAACTTCGACCATGATGCTGGTGGAAAAAGATAAATAAAATAAAAAATAAAATAAAAAAACCTATAGGTAATGGGAATGGGGGGGTGATTCCCGAAGGAAGTCAGAGGGGCCGGGGAGCGGTGGCCTTTTAACAAGGCGCCGAGAGGGGCACGTTTGGCGAAAAACTTTTCCTTTTGATGATCTACGCCCCACAACCAGTTTATTCGATGTACTCCGAGTATTGTCTCAATTGTTACCTATTAGGAGTGGAGCACGGTGTTCTCCGTGATCAGTGTTGCCTACGGCGCACAAGGCTCAGAACTACATAGAACTTACCAATCATTGCGGAATCATGGGGATCTATAAATCGTTGGTGTATAGGTGCACGCGACGCAAGAGCAAAACGTTCAGACAAGCCTTACCAGACTGAGTACTAAGCATTGTAACGCTCGATGGTTTCTGTCGGGCTATTCACCCAACGCTAGGCAAACGCCGGATATTGCTAGGGACTGAAATCTACCACACACCATAATACGGCCCCATGGCCACCTCTCCACATGACATTCATGAGAAATCCAGATTTTCCAACGCAATATCGAGTCCGATTCCACTGTTGTCGAGGGGACTGGATGTACGGGCCCGCACCCGCATCCTTCGGTCCCACATTACCGAAGTTTCCAACGCGCTAAGATGGGCCTAAATTTCTTGATTGGCGGGAACACAATGTTGACTCACCCATCCTATTCTTATCGTCGGATAACACCGCCAAGGCCAATAAGCACTATCCTCGATCCTGCCACCGAGCTTCTACTATAGATCTGATCAAGCGGTGTATCACAACAGACAGAACTCGGATCGCGCGTGAGTGGCACAGTTAACAAAGGGCTGGGAGGAGTTTCTGATCGCTCGAGAGGGAAGTGGTAGTCAGTCGGCCTTTGACCTGTTTCGGTCAAGGGATAATTAGACAAATGAAGAATATAATGAGGGTAGAGCAGAGGTGGGCGCGGGGAAATGGAGAGGAGAGAAAGAAAGGAGAAGAATATAGAGGAGATATGAAAAGACAGTGATTGTCTAGTAACCAGCAAGTTCTTTTCCAAGGTCTAAATATTATGAAAGAAGAGCAGTCACTGCAATCCGAAATCAAAGCTTAATACAACAGCCAAAGCAAAATGAGACTCCCTGAAGAACATTAATTTCTATTACCACATTTGCAGTATCTTAAAGGCAAAACGTCTTGTCTCCCACGATCCGCAGCATTACTCGGAGGATCCAACGGACCTATAGTGCGCTAATTACTAGCCTATCCAGCTAATGGGCCACGGGGGGGACACCGGGTACCTGATAAGAATAAACCCTGTCATGAAGAGGGCAGAGATGGATAACATTACTCAGGAACAAGGGATCGGCCAGTGATGCTCTACTTACGTTCAACAAACAACACCACAACGTGGCCCAAAGATGGGTGTGCAGATGCCGTCTAGATGGCGGAATGGACCTCAATGCTACCTTGGTATGATATTATCATATTAGTAGATTATATACAGCTTTTAGTGTTTTGTACCCGCCACTTGCTGTAATGATTAATAGATATAATTCTTATTGGTTAGTAGGTTATTTATCTACAAGAGGGCTCTATTATATAGATCACTATTTTATCCCTAATAAGAGGCTGGTCAAATGCCTGATACTATAGAGCTTATAACATGAGTTTTAATCTGATAGACTTGATACTGATTTATTTATATTATAATTGATAAATCAAGTCAGGAGGACTAGTTATCGATTAGACAGTGATATATTCATTTTTCAGCTCCCTCCATTGCCATTCAATTCAATTAGGCGCGAGTATAAGAACAAGTAATAAAACCAACTTCAAGTAGCATTTTCCCGTCTAGTTAACAGACCATGGTGGAACAGTGATATTATAGGTAATATCAGTATTGCCCTATGTGCCAAAGGTTTCTACTCCTATTCTTATGATAGTCAGGGTTGTTCCTATGAACTACTGCGTAGTATATGTCCCCACGTAAATATTTGCCTAGTCAGGAATGTGTGATTGTTGAAGGATTTTTAAACTAGGAAAATAAGTTTCGCCGGTGGGATTATGACATTATTCCTGTTTAATTATTATTTTGTGATAAGAATAGCAGGCAAAAGTAGACTACATGCATACCAATGACATACCCTCAGCCTCCTACATTCCTGATTCCATACCCTGACGTAGACAACATTGTATTATCTTCAGACGAACATATATCAGGCCTAGCCCTCCATCCCATCATTCATACCTTTTCAACTTGAGTGTACTGTCAGTCATCCACCACGACACCAATTATATACCTCCGAACCAGATCCAAGCAGCAACCACCAAGTACCACCAGAAGGGAAAGACAATAAAATATCAAAAATGAAACCAACAACCTTCCTCCTCCCCCTGCTACCCCTCACCCTCGCCAAATCAACAATATTCAACATGGCCGCCGAGGACAAAACTTGCACTCCCAGCTTCGATTACTGCGCTGACGAGTTGATCAAATCCAAGGGTACTTACTATATACCGCCTCTCCCTCCCTCAGAAAACAAAAAACTATATGGCAAGCATACTGATCCTAATAATATATAAAAGGCTTCTCAAAATCCGACCTCAAAAACGCCCTCAAAGACAGCGACGTCAAAGAAGAAGACCTCAGCAAAATCCTCTTCCACTGTAAGAATCCCGGCGATGTGGGCCATCCGAAGGTGTGTCAGGGTGGGTGTAAGAAGGGGGAGGAGGAGGAGGAGAGTCATTCTTGTTGATCATTCTTCTTCATCTTTGTATTGTGTGTGGAGGGATTAAGGGAAGATGGCTTTGGGGATTAAGTGGGTAGAAGGAGGATACTTGGGTGTGGTGTATGTATTGGATAAATTGCTACGGTTTATAAGGATTAAGTACATGATAACCATAAAGATGAGTGCTGCAATAGTATAATAGTCAATGCTGCAAAGATAACATAACGATGATGCTGCGACGATTAAGTATAAACAGGGCGAACAATATAGACATCAACACTGCGACATAAGTATCAACACCACAAACAATAAGATTGACAAACAACCCAGCTATACCCCCTCCAGGTACCTCCGTATCCAAACAACCCTCCCCGCCCTTGGATCCATAACGGCCGCGAAATGCGTAACCTCATTAGTGATAGGATACGCCGTCGTCCAGCGAATGACCTCCCGCTGAGTAGCAGTGACCTTCGGCTCAACAGTGAGGTCCACAAACGGCGTCGGAAAAGACGTCGCTGCTTTTGACGAGCGCGTGCGTCGCAGACTGTCGTGTCGGTGCGTAGTACTGCCCCTACTACTACTCCGACTCCCACTACCCCTAGTGCCACTGTCACTCCTGCGAGCCAAGACCTTCTTATGCCACTGGAGTTGCATGTACGCGCGGCGCTCAGTGCTATCTTGTACTAAATCCTCCATGGTGACAGGCTCGCCGGAGATGAGAAACGACCCTGAGTGGTTACCAGCAGGGTTGGTGCCATGGGGTGTAGGCGTGAACTGGTCGCTGTTGGTGGCGACTATGAAAGTCGAGTCTGAGGCGACGTGCGCCGAGCGGTGGTCTTTCTCGAGGACGTACGCCGTGGTGCCGTCGCAGAGCACCAAGTATGCGGCTGTTGTCGGCGTGCGCAGGAGAACCGGCAGCGCCTGATGTAGCGGGGGTTTGGACTCAGCCTGCACACCCGGGACGAGACAGCCGCGGAGGACCGACGCGATGGAGGGACGCAGTCCCAGCAATACTAGCAGATGGCTACCATAGAAACGATAGTTCGCCCAACGACTACTAGCATCGTGAACAGGACGAAAGTTCAAGCTTAAACTGAGACCTTGGCGCACACCCGTCAACACACCCACGAACCCAACATAGGTGATGCTAGTCGCAAGGACGGTGTGCGTATCCGGCGAGCGGACAAACTCCAACCGGACAAGCAGTTTGCGCAGGGCGTCCATACCCCAGTCCAGCGTGCGGAAGTGCAGCATTCGCGGCCTGGCCCCCTCGTCGTCGTCATCTTGACACAAGGCCGCCCCGCTGGTACATCCCATGAGGGTGTCGAGTAAGACGTTGAGCGCGACAAGCAGGTACATATCTATACCAGTGACGCGACTAATACCTTTTAGCTCGGCCGTCTCGTCAGAGGTGTGCAGACGGCGGAGGAAGAGCCGAGAGACGCCCTTGATCCACGGGATGGCGTGAGTAGGAGCCACCAGGGCGAGGAGGTCGTCGAAGAGGCCTGTCAGAGCGACCATCTCGCGGCGGTAGATGGTGGCTAGGTGGACGTAGCGCTCTTCGGGAGGGAGGGATAGGTCGATTTGGTACACTGGGGGGATGTCCCCTTGCTGCTCGGAGGAAGGCATAGCGGTTGTACCGGTCTGTAAGACCGCGGAGAATTGATTGTTTACAGCATGATAGACGAGATGATGAGATGGGAGAACTAGGTAGAGTGAAGTGGATCGATAAGGAAGGTGAGGCGGAGTGGATAGGCAGCCATGCAGGGTGAGTCAGCAAACCGTCGACACCTGGTGTGGTAGGATGATGCCACGCATCCCACGGAGGATACTGTCCCTCACCATTTCAATTGGTGTGGAATGCATGATGAAACTACAGCTGGACATGGATATATTTAGATGAAAACACGTGAATGGAAGCACAACTCCTTCTATGGATAGACCCGACGCTAAGAACAGCAAAGTCCACATTTCCCGGTTGGTATCTCAACTTAACCCCGGCGCCTAGTACAGTAATTAAAAATCATAAAAAGGAAAAGAAATAGAATCAAGAAAGAAAGCAGAAGCCAGGGTCAACGCCCCAACTCGGCCAGCTCGCGCTCCTTGGCTCGCAGTTTCTCCCGCATCTCCTCCGCCTCGCGCTGCAGCTGCAGTCGTCGGTCGTCCCGGATGGGGTGGGACGCAGCGGGCGCCGGCATGCGGCCCATGGCGGCGAGGGCGGGATCCAGCGTGGATGGGGGCGCGCGCGCGTGGTTCAACAGGGTGGAGATCGAGCTGAGCCGGGCGGGCGGCGCATGAGGCGAAGCCATGATCGGGGGCAGCTGGTTGGAGCCCGCCTCCAGGGTGACGGGCCCCGACAGGGCCTCGGCCGAGGAGGCCGTCTCGGCCAAGGAGCGGGTAGGTACGGGCGCCACGTGGGGGGAGAGGGACCGGCGGCCGACCGGTGGCCCCGGAGAGTGACGGAGCGGGCTCATACGGTCCGGCTCCAGCAGGCGAGGCGGCGGGGGATGGTGCGGCAGGGTCCCGACGCCGGCGCCAAAGCCGGTGAAGTCGACGGGGGGCGGGGCGGCGGCGAAGGGTCGGTAATAATCCTCGTGGAGCGGCGCGGGGGCGGCCTCGGGCGAGGCGGATGAGCCGTAGGAGGAGTGGGGGGCCCCGGTGGGCGACTGTTCGCGGAGGGCGGGCACGACGCGCTTGCGGCGTTTGATGATGGTTTTCTTCATGGTGGTGGGTCGGTAGCAGCCGTGAAGTTTGTAGTAGAGACCTATCTTGAGTTAGTTGATGGGGCGCCGGAAGAGGCGGGAGAAGGTAACTGACCACAAGCATTGCAGATGGGATGGCCATGTTCGTCCCGGCGCCAGAGGGGAGTGACGGTGGTGCCGCAGTTCTGGCACGCGACCAGTAGATTCCCATCGGTCGGAGCGGGCCCAGCGGGCGTCTCGGCGTCGGGGACGAGGTGGTCGGTGTCAACAGGGGGAGCGCGGTTCCAGGCGTGGACGGGGACGGTGCCTCGCGGGGTGGACTTGTAGACGCGGTTATTATAAGCAGGGCAGCCATCGCAGCCCTCTGCGCCGCCGGTGCCGTTGCAATTACCGCCGCCGGGACAGGAGCCGTTGGAGGAACAGCTGCCGGCATTGGGGGCGGGAGAGTGCTCGTGGTCGGCCTCGTGCGGGGGGAGATCGTCGGGACTGGAGTGGGTGCGATGGCGTTTGGTGGGACGAGCGACGTTTCGAGCCTTGAGGTAGAGACCGCAGGCATTACAGATCATGGCGCCGTTGGGGGCACGACGCCAGAGGGGGGTACTTTTGGTGCCACAGTTACTACATGGGTTAGCCTGAGACAGACAGGGGGGATTATCAATCAGGGGGAGGGGGGAAAGTACCTGCAAGAGTGCCCGAGGAAGGAGGTATCTTTGGAGGGTTTGGGAGAGGTGGAGTGGTCGGAAGATGGCCCTTTCGGGCCTTCGACAGAGGGACGAGGGAGAGCATCCTGAGAGGTGGTGGTGGGTGGCGTGGAGCGGGCATCGTAGACTCTGGGGGCGAGATCGGGACGATAGACAAGATGTTCGCGACCACTTTGGGCGGAGGAGATCAACTGCTGGGCGGCATCAAGATCCTCGGCGGAGGGATGTCGGGAGACGTTGGCATTGTGGGGAAACGACCGTGCCAAATCCATGGGGGGTAAGGAAGCTAGCATTTCGTTTTGGAAAAGGAGGAGGAGAAGGAGGAGGAGGAGGAGGGAGAGAGATGGGAGGAAGGAGGGAAAGAAGGGGAGATAAAAGTCGGTGAGAACAATCAGGAGGAAGAAAGAGAGACAGGGAGGAAGAGAGAGGAAGAGAGAAGGATCCCTGACGGCGGAGATCTGCTGGTGGAGTCGCGTGTCTGGAAATAGAAACACGGATTGACGTCGAGTAGGGAGTAGGGGTAGGAGTAGGAGGATGAGGGGGGAATAGATGGAGAGAAGAAGACAAAGAACACTAAGAAGGACGACAGAAAGCGATGATAGAAGAAAGAAGGAAGAAGAAAGAGAAGATGTGGATCTGATATGATCCAAGTGAGAATCAGATAGAATCAGATGAGAATGATAAGAGAGAAAGAGAGGAGACTCCAGAATGGGGCAGAGACTGGTCAATCAGCAGGGGGCAATTATCAATCTCTTCCTTCTCTTTCCAAAGTCGGGTGGATCTTATCGATCAGGGATCTTCTTCTATCACTTGGCCAGACCTATCAGATTAGATCGGTCTTCTTTTTCTTTAGATGGTGATTTTCTTTGTTCTTTTCGTCTATTCTGTTCCACTCTGTTTTTTTTTTCTTCTGGATTTCCTCTTTCTTCCTGTCTTTCTTCTTCCTCCTTCTTCCTCCTTTTGTCTTTTTCTTCCTTATGATTCGTCTCCACCATATCCAACCTGGATCCAGTGGACCGGGGTCTCGTCGGTTCCACCGCTTGATTCTTTCTCGTTTATCCTGGTTCTGATTGGTGGTGGATGGAACTGGAGCAGTCAGCCTCTTTCTGCTCGTTCCCATTGGTCGGGGAGGAGGGTTCCCCTTCCCCCCCACCAATCAGGATACAGACAAATGCCATGTCAGCCTCTGGAGTCTGGAGTGCCAAGTGGATCACCTGAGCAGTCACGTGGATGGGCAGACCTCTTGTCTCCGTATGGAATAATCATGTGGAATATAGTAGTAGAACTATCATGATGTGGCAACCTACCTGAGAGTATCCTTACTCATCCGGTCTATCAGTCACAGATCGATAAGGTGCGTGTCGATAACAACTCTGTTCCTATCGCCACATCCCACACCTCCACTTCCATCATTCAATGCGTATCTCCATCTCAAACCGTCAACTCGTCAACTTCAACAATCCCATCCAAATATGACCGCCCCCCAGTCAGCCTCTACCCCCAAGTTCACCGTCTTGATTCGCCTTCCTTTTCCCAGAGGCGACTTTGTCGATCCCCCCCCGGTCCGTTCTCTCTCCCTCCCCGTATCAACTCCTAGCTTCCGACGCGACTGACTGACCGCAGGTCGACTGGAATGCCGCCAAGGATCAAGCTCTCTGGGATGTCCTGTCGCGGCCTTCCAAAGGGGACGATATCGACTGTACGTTCTTCATCCCCATCATACCTTTTAATAGACTCATACGAACTACTGATTACTACAGGGAAAGCCCTGTATGTTCCTCACCCTCCATCTGGCCCTCCATCCTCACTCCCTCCACTAACCCTTGCGATCTCCAGCGCCGATCGCTTCGATGTGACCCTCCAGTTCCTCCTCCAGCAGGCCGCCTGGCTCTATGATCGTCAACTCTCCCAGGTTCGCGCCCAGATGCGCAAGGTCGGCACCACCCAGTCGCATTCGCCTTCTCCCGTCCCGGGCTCCATCTCCGGCAGTACTGCCCTGCCCCGTCCCGCCTCCGGTTCTGGTATTCTTCCCCCTTTCGTCTTGATTTGTATAGATCCAAGCTAATCCACCCAGCCCCCCGCGTCCCCTCCCGGCTGGCCTCCCAGCAGAAGGATCCTCCTCCGCCCCGCGGTGAGTATGATGGTCGGTCTCATCGAATAGCTCAGGCTAATTCCCTAGCCCCGGCCCCACGCCGCACCAGCTCCGGCAACACCATCCCCCAGGTCCCCGCCTCCCGCGATCCTCTCCGGACCGAGACCCCCCCCACCAACCCTGAAGAGCCCAGATGGGACACTCAAGGCCGTCCCTCCACCGGTCGACGCGAACCTCCCGCCCCCGCCCCCCACTCACCCGCTGCCGACGGCCTGTCTTCAACTTCCTCCGTGTCCGAGTCCGAATCCGACGACTCCGACTCCGACTCCGAGATGCTCGCCAGCCGGAGGGGAATGGGAATCAAACGCTTCGGGAAGGCCTCGACCCATCGACCCGGACTTCGGGACGACGATGCCGACGACGACGACGACGAGCCCCCGCTGCTCCTGGCGCTGTCCTGCGACGCCGACGGCCCGGATCCCGCCGACCGCGAACTTGGGGAAACCCTCCGGTTGAACGCCCGTCCTCAAACGCACACCCCGCGGAGGTCCCTCGCGACCGAGTCATCTGCCAGCTCGGCCAGCTCGAGCGTCCCCGCCGTCCTGCCCAATCGCCGACGTTTGCACCAGAGCAGTCCGCGTCGTCCCCGACCGACGGCGGAGCTGGCCCGACTGAGCCCGCGACGCTCCGTTGCTTCTGGTCGGGAGACCAGCGACGGGACTCCTAGCATGGGGAGTAGCTTCAGTGATTTGGATGGTAGGCGTGTCTTCTCGCGACCACCCTTGATTTGTACTGATTGGATCCAGACGCGAGTGTGACTCAATCCGCCCTCGAAGAGGCCCTGCTGAGCAACATGCAACACGGCGGCATGGCCAGCCGGATGAGTACTATCAGCCAAGCCCTGCGCAGCCGCTACCTCTGATAGATGGTTTCAACTACATCCACTGCCTGGTGGAGACGGTTGTACGTGAGCGATAAGATACCTCGGTCGGCCCGGATGACATAAGCGGATCCCCGGGCCCCGCAGGCGGTGAGCGGGTGGACTGACGTCCCTCCTCATCCCACTCTCTCCTCCTTCACTCACCATCTCTCATCAACCGAATGGTATCTGAGCATTGCCTCGACTAATTGCCTCGAAGTGGCCTCTCCTCCGTTGTCTCATCGATCCATCGTGCCCACCTACAGACGGTCACCATGTCGTCCGCCCCCAGCAAGGACATGACCCCCGCCCAGGCGGAGTCGGCCTACTTCAACAACTACCCCCCACCCAAAGCCCTCCCAAAACACGAGTCCCTCGCGCGCGCCTTCGTTGACTACCACTGCGAGGCCAACCGACGGGTCGTCCTCGTCACCTCGGGCGGTACGACTGTCCCCCTCGAAAACCAGACCGTCCGGTTCATCGACAACTTCAGCGCGGGTACCCGCGGGGCCACCAGCGCCGAGTACTTCCTCGAGAACGGCTACGCGGTCATCTTCCTGCACCGGCAGTACAGCCTGCTCCCCTACTCCCGACACTACAGCCACTCGACCAACTGCTTCCTCGACTTCCTGGAGGAAGCCCCGGAGGAGGGGCCGATCGTCGTACGCGACGAGTACCAGGCAGAGATGCGCGACGTACTCCGACGGTACCGACACGCGAAGAAGAACAATCGACTGCTGCTTCTCCCGTTCACCACCGTCTCAGAGTACCTATTTGAGCTGCGCACACTCGCCAAGATCATGCGGCCCCTCGGCTCCAACGCCCTCTTCTACCTCGCCGCCGCAGTCAGCGACTTCTTCATCCCGCGCGACCGCATGGCCGAGCACAAGATCCAGTCGTCGGAGGTGCCCCGGGACCCCGAGCACGCGGTGGCCGACTCCGACCGCTACACGGGGGGACTGGAGCCCGACGAGAATGCGCCGTCCCAAAGCCGCAAGCTCGTCATCGACCTCGACCCGGTGCCTAAATTCCTGCACCAGCTGGTCGACGGTTGGGCACCGCCGGGGTCGATGGTGGTGTCGTTCAAGCTGGAGACGGATCCCAGCTTGTTGGTGCGCAAGGCGCGCACGGCCATCCAGCGCTACTCGCACCACCTGGTGATCGGCAACTTGCTGTCCACACGCAAATGGGAGGTTGTCTTCGTCACGCCCGACGCGCCGCACGAGCGCTGGATTCGGGTGCCCAAATCCAAGCGCAGCAAGAGTCTGTCGGGCGTCGAAGACCAGGTCGGACTGGCGGAGGCACGGCAGCGTCTGCGCGATGATCCGTCGGGAGAGAAGGGGGAGTCTGAGAGGCAGGCGGAGCAAGCGCGCCAGGAAGAGGCCAGCGCGGAAGGCGTCGAGATTGAGAGTTTGATTATTCCGGAGTTGGTGAAGTTGCATACGGGGATGATCGAGAAGACGGGTTGATTCTACATTTTACAACTATGTTTTTGATAGTGCGTGTAGGTTGGTGTACATAATACGTGTTGAATGGATGTGTTGCATTTTATTTGCCAAAGACCACTACATAGTGTTTTATATGTCATATTAGGTATATTATTTGGCTTATTGTATGTAGTGTGTAGTAGAGTAGGCAGTACTACCAGGTAGACAGATAGATGCCTATGTTCAAGGAAATGCCCAGACAGTAATAAATAAACGATTACAATGAAATAGTAGATGATTGAAGTAGTCTTCTGGTTTTCACAGCTATCTATATTAAGTCATCCATTCAATTAAAATGTCACTACTATCGTGACTACTGCTACTGCTACTACTACCACTACCACCCACAACCACTAGCTACACGGAAAAAACAAAACATATAAATCATCATTCATAAACCCACTCATTAGTTCACCACCTGTCTGCCTAACCACCTACATACTAGCCAGGCAAACACGTATATCTAAATAGCCACGCCCCAGCTAATCAACCCACCCACCAATACCACCATCCCAACATGCCAGAGACAGACAACAAAACAAGGTAAAAGAAACGAAAACAAAGTGAGAAAGATCCCATGAATAAGTTCTTCCCAGCAGGATAAGAACAATACAATGCCATCAAAGTGATAGAAAAATATCATCCCATCCAACTCCCATCCATCAACAAATCAGACATAGGCGTATCCTGCCAATAAAGCTGTCTCCACTCGTCCTCCAACTCGGGCAGACCCTCCATTGCGAGTGGCAAGACAGGCTGATCTACATCGCCGAACGAGAACAGCTGGCGCCAGTCGAGAGATTCACGCGGGTGGTCTATCGCGTCCACGGAGGAGATGTTGTGGGATGGGATCCAGGTGTCGAAGGGTTGGGGTGGGGCTGTTGCTGCTGATGATAGCTGGGGGGATTCGGGGGTGGGGACTTCGTAGGGTGCTGCTGTTGTTGTTGTTGTTGTTGTTGTTGTTGTTGTTGGCTGGGGTGGGGCGGGTTGTATGGGCATGGTATTGGGCTGGTTGATTGTGGTGGTGGTGTTGTTGTTGTTGTTGTTGATGATGGTAGTGGTGATAGAACCTTTGCTTGGGGTAGGCTCATTGGTACTGCTGAACCGACGGGGCCGGTCACTAGGCGCCAGATGGAGGTCCTCTCGCAGCCGGCGCGAGTCCTTAAACAGACGAAGGATGGTCCCAGCGTGAGACCAGTACCCGGCGAGCTCTCGCAGCGAGTACGACGCCGAGTCAAATCGGCGGAGGGCGCTGATGGCCAGCACCGGGTTTGAGAAGCGCAGCTCGACACGCACTTGGATCATTGCCGTGAACAGCGTGTGCACACCAGCGTACCAGAGATACTTGAGGCGATCATTAAGTCGCAGCTCTTCGAAGATGGAGGCGATGACTCCCGCCGCGGCGCTGCAGATCTCCGCGTCGTGCGGCCCGTAGTCATCCGAGTAGACGGACGCGCGCGGGTGCGGCCTGTGCAGGAGGATCAAGAAGTTATTGTATGTCAGATGGAGCATCGCCGACCAGGGGTCCATGTCAGACGCCCGGAGACGCAGCGTATCAGGCAGTTTCAGGGACCAGTTGGCGAGCGCTTCGTCGGCTTCTTGCAAGACAGCTGTGCGGCGCTCGGCGCTGACCCGCAGGCCGAACCGCTCGCGAACGATGTACGAGATCATGGTGCAGAGTTCCGAGAAGTTGATGGCGAATTCGGCCTGCACCCGCGGGCCGCATCCTTCGAAATCAGCCAGTGTTAGGGGGGAGACGTCTGAGTCTTCCAGGTTGCTGCATACGTCAGAATGGCACTCCGCCAGAGGAAAGATTGGGAGACGTACATCGCCTGCGGTCGACCGTAGGACAGAGAGACCATCACGTCAAACTGGACTAGAATGTACCACATGCGTCGCCACATGTGGCGGTCCCGGGACACGAAGCGACTAGACACCGGGTTGCGGTGCATGCCTAGCCCCGTGGCGATGCGGGCCGCCACGCCGACCCAGTAGTGGGCGTTGGCGGCGACGTCGTCGTCGGCGCTGTCCGAGTGCCAGGTCATGAGCAGCGCGGCCTGCACCATGATATCGCGGTTGCGCTCGATGCGACTGTCAAACAGCCACTTGGCGCGGCGGAAGAAGATCTCCTTGAGAGCGTCGCGCTCGGCCTTGGGCCGGGCGACGTGCGCGCCGACCAGCAAGATCGCCTGGACCAGCAGGATGGGCGGTGGGTCACTCGGATCGCGGTTGCGGTACTGTGCCATGAAGAGATCCTCCTCGATGATGGGGTAGCCCGTGTTGACGCGGGCGAAGTACGCCTCGACCAGCTCGTCCGCCAGCGCGGGCTCCGGCAGGGTGAGCGCGTCGACCATGAGCTGATCATGGCCGGTGCGGATCTGCCGCCGCGGGATCTCGTTTCCGGCAAAGTGGTAGACGTCGTCGTCCTTGTCGCGCTGCTGGCGGATCAAAAATGACATGTTGGACAGCTCGTGGCCGACGTAGATGGCGCGGACGCCGCGCTGGATCTCGCGACTGCCCGAGTCCTCCTCGTCGATGAGCTTCACTAGCCGTTTCTCGAGATCGGTGTGCGAGTCTGGATCGGCCACGCCTTCGGGTTCGGGGTGGGCCACATCTAGGGGCCCGGTCGCGGCGGCATCGCTGCCGATCCGTGGGCGCGGCGGATGCGCCGTCGTTCCTTCAGGCTGGACCCCGCGGAAGGTAGTGGTGAATGCCGACGGGGCAGCAGACGGCGGGGTCAGCGACTTGGGCGCCTCGTCTACCGCAGGGGTAGGACGACATCGGATGGGCACTGGATCGAGGATCGATCGCACAGCCAGGCGCTTCTTCTTCTCATGGATGCGGCAGTCGGCTTTGCCGGCGGAGCGACAATTGGAGCAGGGAAGACCGACGACGCGGGCATCGCATCGGACTTTGCGCCGATGACAGTGGATGCAGGCGGCGGAGCCTGACTCACATTAGCCTCGGAGTATTTACGGACTGGATGAGGGGATGTACCTGACTTGCGCTTGGTTACACCATTGCCAGTGGGCGGATGGGTGTTATGCAGGGCGGAGGACATAGCAGCATGGACAGTGGGGCGAGACAGGTTAGGGGGCGAGGGTTCGCAGCTTCATGGTAGGCAGGAGGATCGAAGCAGATTGAGACAGAGGAAGAGAGGGAAAGAGTAAGCGTAAAGAGGAGAAAAGAAGAGAAGTTGGTTGAGACTGGAGAAAGATGGAGGACGTTGTGGGGCTGATACGCGGGGGGTCACGTGGCGTGCGGAGACAATCCGCCCTGGTTTCAATTATCAATCGAAACGTTGCTGGATTTGACTGCCCTGGATCTATCTATTAGTTGGATAGCAGGCAGGCTGAATGGTGGAGCTATCCACTGCGTAATGGTCGATCCACGAGTAGAACTGTCTGGGGCTATCGTGCTCCACTGTAGCTTATCAGGCATGCGGTGTAGATGACTCCAACCAACACGGACCAGTAGATCCAACACTATGTACAACGACACCGAGATACAACAACCACTATATACAACAACCTCCTATATACAGCAGATGATAGAAATCAGATCAGACCATCCCCCCTCCCCCAAACCCTCGAATGTACCCGATCATGCCAACACCACATCACAGCGTTGATCGTCCTCACCAGGACACACAACCCCTCCGGCGCATGGCCCTCGGGATCCATATTCGCCGTCGTTTCGAGCACCCACTGCAGGAGTTTGTACAGAGGAAGCCAGAAAAGCAGAAAGAGCTGCGCTCCGAGCCATTGCCAGGGGGAGTGATCCCTGATTGGAGGATGATACGACGGGAGGGTGGAGAGATAGGCTTGATACGGGGGAGAGAGGTGTTGTTCTCCGGAGCCGGTTGTGATGAGGTCCTTTCCATATATCAGTATATATGTGTATATGTATAAGAAATAATAAGACAAACCATATACCGCCGACTCGGCACCCCAGCCGGCGTACGACTCTCACCCGTCACGAGTGTCACGACGGCCATCCCAGACGCATCTCCATCAGCCGGATATAGCGGCAACGCACGGAGCACCACCCGGCGATACGCATAGAGACCGCCCTCGGACGCCATGATGGAGCGCAATTGCGCAGGCGTCACGAGGTACGCGACGCCTTCGACCGTCGGAGCGATCGTCGACGCATCCTTTTCAACATCCCGCTTCTCGTCCGAGAGGACAGAACCAGGCTGGATAGAGGCAAATGCAGGCTCGATGTAGGGCAAACCGCCAATGTCAAAGACGAGTGTCCAGCCTGGAATGGAGACGGATTTGGTGGCTAGGGGGATGATCTTGCGGGTGCCGGTGAAGATGGAGTGGGCCAGATTCGACCCGTAGGCGAAGTACCAGATGGGTTGGTCTGGAGGGTTCCAGTGGTGGAGGGTCATGTTTGTCTATTGATTTGGTGACTTTGGAGCAGTTGGAGAAGGATAGAGTGAGGTGGATGGTTAGTCAGCTGTGTTCCTAACTATTTGCTACCTGGTGTCTACTCAATCTCTACGATTGATTTACAATGCATCCACCATGTATCTACTGTGTATACTATATAATCTGCTAGTCCCTAATGGTACGGGTTCACGGAAGCAACTATGACAGAAAACGATTACAATGGAGCGAAATCAATTATATTGGACCTACAGAAAGTACATCGTGAAACCCCATTTCCCAATCCAACCAACCAGTTCCTGCTGAAGAAAGAAAGAAAGAAAGAAAGCAATAAAAAAGAAAAAAGAAGAAGAAAGAAAGAAGAGAAATACAGTTAGGTATCGCTTTTGGCGTCTGGTGGATCGTCGTCGTCGTGAGCGAATACTGGTCAGGTCAATGGCGAAAAGATCAGCCGCACTAAGCGTCCAGGTCCATCCCCGTCCCCAGGGATGCCGGCTGGGCGCACATGGTCTGGAGGAGAGGCGGCTCGGCCGGGTTGGCGCCGAGGAGGTTCTGGTCGTGCGGGGCGTCTGCCAGAGGTCGGTCCGACGCGCCGAGGATTTGAGTGCCTTCAAAAGTGATTGGGCTCGCGCTCAAATGGCGCACGGCTGCCTCCCAGCTGGAGCCCACCAGCTGGGCCTGCGTGAGGTCATCGTTGAAGAGGTAGAAAGCGGGAGTGGTGCCAAGACCCAACGGAGCGGCCGGTCGCGCACTGACCAGGTACGCGTTAAGGGCGCGATTCTTCATGAGGATCTCGCACTCCCCAAGGTGGGTCGCGAATTGTCGGTCGATGTATTTTTTCCAGCCGCGCACGGCCGCGGCGATGTCGGAGTCATCCACCTGGATCCGTTGCCAGCTGATCCCCAGGAGGTGCGTGGTGTCGTCGACGGTCGGTTCTTGGGGAGAGCGATTGCGGGCTTCGGGGGCGGCGGCGTGGGGATCGTCTGCGAGAGGATGCGGCATGGATGCGAGGGTACTGTCCTGGAGACCCGGGGTCGTGGGACCCAAGCGCGTCGCCTTGCGGCCTCGAAGATGGTCCGCGCTGGCGTCCGAGGACCAGGACGCGACGGATGGGGTGTTGCTGACCGTTCCGCCGGAAGAGGAGCCAAAGATAGGTGGTTCTTGTCGCTGAGACGCCGGGGTGGGCATGATTATCGGAGGGTTTGGGTGGAGGGCCTCTTCGAAGGCCGCCTCGTCGCGGGATCTCTTGCGGGAGGGTTTGGACGGGGGCGGAGGAGCGGCCCCGAAGAGCATTGCGGGGGGAACGATGTCCCGCTTGGAAGCACGGGAGAAATTCAGGAAGGCATGATCCTGGGACGGGGAGAGGACCATGGCCGGGCCATCGGAGAAGTCGTTGGCGAGCATGGGACACATGGTGAGATGGGGGCGCGGGAGATGAATGGAGGAATCTAGGGAAGCGAACGGATCTGTCCTGTAGGGTGAGCTAATAGTCAATCAACAAGGGCACGCGTGGATGAGGATCCACGCCGTGTCGAGGCAGCGGCGGAGCCTGGGAGAGTCAAATGGATCGTAGGAGGTCCAAAGGGATGGACGAGATAGAGGATAATGGAGTGAAAAGGATGGGATGAAAGAAGGGCAGTCCAAAGATAGATGAGGTGAAATAAAAGGGAAGGGAATGGGAAGGATGAATGAGGCGATTGAGAGAAGACGAGAGAGTAGAGAGGAGGAAGAGTGAGTGAAGAAGAGAAAGAAGAAGAGAAGAAGAGAGGAAGAGAGGAAGAGAGAGAGAGAGAGAGAAAAGAAAGCACTGACGGAAGGGCTGGATGGATGGCGGATGCAGATGATGCGATGCAGTGGAGAGAAGGAAATGCGGAGATTATTACTGTTCTGACTGTGTATTTACCAATATGAAACGATTTGATTGCCGACAATACAGTGTAATGTAAGGTAATATGACAGTACATACCACCATCCACAGACCCACCGCAATCCGATCAACTGGCCAGTTGACCCCCGTGATTGGCCACTGCCTGAGGCCGACCCGGGGATCGCTCGGGTCAGGCAGAAAGATGATTGGCCTGAGAAGCAACGCCTTGTCCACGCGTCCAGGGAATTCTTCCGGCTGATTGGCGGAGGCTGTCATTGATGATCCTGGCTGGAGAGGATCTCTTTCTTCCGCCTTGGTGGCGGAGTCAATCTGACAGAGAGAATCCGACCACTACGCGACCACTGTCAACGAAACTAGCTGGATGCGTGCCTCAGGCGGGGAGGCCTCCGGTGGCTGCCTCAGGCCGTACTCCGGACCTTTCTTGTTTGGTCGACAGTTACTCTGACCTTTTGAGTAGTTCGGTAGTTACTCTCTCTCTGAGTAATCCAGGATCACTGTCAGTCTGACTACTTCGTACTGTAGTAAGCAGCATTCATCCCCAATACTTCCCTAATCGTACTCACCAGTACCTCTGTGTAGGATACTTATGTAGTTATGTACATGATGAGTCAGACACGTGCAGCTGACTCATTCCGCCGGCCAATCAGCGCGTGCGCCCGTGACGAACCTCATCTTGGCCTGAGGTGCCAAGGCCTCCTCTCTCTCTTTTCGACTCCAAACTCCATCCAGTCTTGTCTGTTCCATCTCATCTTCTTCTCTACATCCATATAGACTCTTTCTCTCTCTCTCCCTCTCTCTCTCTCTCCCCCCCCCTCTCTCTCTTCCTGGCTCCAATCCAGTGTCCATCTCTCCACGGTCTGGATTTGTCCCCCATCGGTTGCAATTCCCCTCAACCACCCACTTTTCTTCTTTGGTTCCCTTTTTCTTGGATTTTTTTTTTTCTGCCTCGCGACAACCACTCTACCACGCGCCGGATTCTCGTCCACATCGATCTCCATCCATCCGGGTTCACAAGGAAAACAGGGTTGGAAGGAGAAAAAAGAACGACTCTCGCCGCGTTCGTAACTCGGGTTGATTTTTTTAGCGTCCGCCGTCCCTCGTCGCGCTCCCATCATCAAGCCCCCGTCGTTCTCCTCGCCTATCGCCGTATCACGCGCTTTCGAGACTCCGACTGCTGCTCACAGCCCTTCCCTGGAGGCATAGAGTCAACCGAATATAAACCCCGGTCTGGAAATCGCGCCCCTTCGTCCTCCGGTGTCCCCGCGGTGCGGCCATCTTGGGCCCGGACAGTGGTTGCCCTGCGACTCCACACCCGCTGTCCAACTTTTCCCTCCCCATTTTTCCTTGCCATCCGAAGCGTTCGCATCGGTCGCCGGATCGTCTCACGGCTTCTACCAGCTCGACCCGACCCTGGGTCCCGTCGTCGGCGATGAGTCCCCAAGGCGTCACGCGCAAGAGGCCCGCCCCGGGCACCTCTCCCCTCCCCCATCCTCCTCAACCGCATATGGGCCCCATTCCCAACTTTCCCCAGTCCGCTGGTCCGCAGCTCTCCAACGATCAGTTCCTGCAGTGGGGCCAGAATCCCGCGCATGTCGCCAATCCACCGCCCTTTTCCGATCCTACCGCATACAACAACGCCGCATACGCCGCCGCCCAGGACATCCCCGCCTCGTCCACCCAGTTGGCGCGTCGCCAGGCCGCCCCCGCCCCGGTGCCAACCCGCGGCTCCAGATATGAATCCCCTTCCACCACCTCGGAGAATGGCAGTCAGCCAGCCGACCCGGGCCCCTGGGGCGAGAGTCTGGAGCATCTTTACCAACGCGCTGTCGTCGCCAAGCGGGACGCCCAGGCCAAGCGGAAGCAGATTCCCCCGTTTGTCCAAAAACTGAGCAGGTACCTTGACCCTTGACCCCTTCACCCTCATCTCCCCACCCCCACCCAGACGGAAGCCACTGACCCACCCAGTTTCCTCGACGAGTCCAAGAATACCGAACTAATCCGGTGGGCGGACGACGGAAATTCCTTCATCGTCCTGGATGAGGACGAGTTCGCCAAGACCCTCATCCCCGAGCTGTTCAAACACAACAACTACGCCTCCTTCGTCCGCCAGTTGAACATGTACGGCTTCCACAAGAAGGTTGGCCTGTCCGATAACTCGATGCGCGCCAGCGAGCGCAAGAACAAGAGCCCCAGCGAATACGCCAATCCCTACTTCCGCCGCGGCCACCCCGACCTGCTCTGGCTCATCTCCAAGCCCAAGAACTCCGGCGGTCAGGCCAACCGCCCCGCCAAGCCGCCCGTCCGCGTCAAGACCGAGGACGGCGACCCCGATGACGACGACACGGACGAGCCCGCGGGCCTCCACCATGATCGTGCCCGCGGTCGCCAGCTCTCCCTCATCACCAACAACGACGTCGCCAAGGACCAACTCTCCGGCGTCTACCGCGAGTTGCAGGCCATCCGCCAGCAGCAGCAGATCATCTCCACCACCATCACCAAGCTCCGCCGCGAGCACGAGCAGCTCTACGCCCAGGCCGCCAACTTCCAGGAGCAGCACAGTCGTCACGAGAACTCCATCAACGCCATCCTGACCTTCCTGGCCACCGTCTACAATCGCAGCCTGCAGGGGCAGGACGGCGGCCCGCAGAACCTGGCCAACTCCTTCGCCGGCGCCATCTCGCAGGACCCGGGCAACATCGTCGACGTCGGGGACGACTACTCCCTCAGCACCCTGGGCGCCTCCAATCTCCCCGGCCCCGCCGCCGCCGCCGCCGCCGCTGCCGCCGCCGCCCGCACCGCCAAGAAGCAGCCCCTCCTCTTGAAGGCGCCCCCGGCCCCCGGCGCCAATCGCGCCACCACCCTGTCCCCCGCCGCCAGTGCCTACGAACGCCCGCCGCCGCCGCCGCGCGCCCCCTCCCGGCACCAGCCCACGGCCCCGCCGACGGGTCAGGTCGAGGAGGTGTTCGACGCCAGCCCGCGGCCCAAGGCCCCCCTGCCCCCGAACCCGACGGCGCAGGGAGACGCGCCCCAGCGGGACATCATGTCCGTCATCGAGAACTCTAACGCCCGCAACGGCCTCCCGACCAGCCTCGCCGATTTCCCCAATGTCCTCTCGTCCCTGGAGACCTCGGGCGGGAACGTGCCGCTGACGCCGAACCAGCGCGCGGACATGCTGCGTCTGATGGCCCACGAGTCGCACCCGGGCGGCGACGACGTGCCCCTGTCCCACAACAACGCCCTGATGACCCCGACGCCCCCGCCCATGCCCCACAACTACTCGGGCCGCCTCGCCGACACGCGCGCCGAGATCGACAACCTCGTCAAGATGCAGGCCGAGCAGGACCGGTCCGTCCAGAACCTCACCAATCTGCTGCAGCCCCTCAGCCCCACCGGCGCCATCCCGGGCCTCGGCGCCGACGGCAGCGTGCCGCCGCCACCGCTCGACCTGGACCAGATCTTCAGCAACGACTACTTCACCGACCTGCACGACGCCGACCCGCACCACAAGTCGAATCTCGAGTACGGCGACCCCGCGTCGGGCCAGCACCCGCTCCCAGAGCCCCCGGTCCACCCGGGACCGGACGACAGCGGCCTCAAGGACGCGCACGATCTCTTCAACTTCGACCACGTCCCGGCGGACGACGACCCATTCGGCGCCAACCCGCCCCCGAACCAGTCCTACTACGGCGGATACGACGGCAGCAACGGCTACGGCGCACCGCCCGGTCTGGCTCCGAACCCGGGCCCCGTTCCAAACGACTCGGGCCGGATCGTCGAGACCCTGACCGACAGCGAAGGGACGAGCCCGGCCAACACCGTCGAAGAGGTGCCCACGTACGGCGAGGACAGCCAGCCCCCAGGCAGTGAGAGCAAACGACGGAAAAGGGCGTGATCTCGTAATCTTGTGATCTCGTGATGCTTGAGTTGTCACCAACGCGGGGGAACCACGTACAGTTCTTGGGTCCGACATATATATACCCGACCCATCATCCCCCCTCCCTGTCTCTACAGACGACTAGCCATATTCCACACCAACTCGGATAGAGAAAATGAGTCGACTACGGATCGACTGTCTACAGCATACTTCTTCCATCTTCCCATCATGTCCCTCCTTTCTCTCCGCTTCACCCAGGGTGATATCCGTCATTGTTACTGTCAGATAATTCTAAAAAAGAAGAAAGCCGCCGTGGGCGGAATAGCACGATTTAATGATAGCGAGATTTCTTTCCTTTTCCCGTTTGTGTTTGGTAGTGCGTAATTTAGAGGATCGTTTCGTACGGTAGACTTGTTTGTGTTGTAGTCTTGTCTACCGTAGACGCATCCGCGTGGCAGTACCGAGACAGCGCGATGTCAGCCTTCAACACGTCCATATCGTAGTATCTACACATCTCACATCTCACATCTATCGCTCGCTAACCCAGCCAAAAAGAAAAAAAAATATACCCTCAGCTAGATAGAGAGGAACGACCAACAAAAACAGTCAAAACAACAATGATAATGACGACCACGAAGAAGCGCCAATAGTGATTGCAAAAGCTTGCAAAGACATGAACAGTCAGAATGACAGTCTCTTATGTGAGAAAACAACGCATGTCAGCTGACGTTGGCTGATTGCATTTCTCATAATCTCACATGTATCACTAGTCTCTGGGGTTGTATATAGTTACTGATGGATCGTAGATACCAGCACGAGTACCGGACTGCAATACCGCCCACATATAGTACAAACAGACACACAAATAGAATATAATAAACAAGAAGTATATACTCAGAAATCATTACATATATCCTACACCAACTTCGTCCCCTCAACATCAGAAAAGACCCCTCCCCCACTAGCATCGGAGAAGCAGCGTCTCGCCTCGCGCGTCATCAGCCGACGAGGAGCCTTTCGCCCAGTGAGCAGCTCGAACTGCGCGATGGCCTGCTCGGAGACGTTGTCGAGGCCGTCGACGAGGACCCACGGACGGCCAGTTTCGGTGCGCAGACGGCGCATTTGTTTTAGCAGGGGGGTTTCGAGGGGTTTGTATGCGAACTATTATTTGGTATCAGCATTGTTGATAATAAATGGGGGGGTTTGTTGGGAATGCCAAGGGCCGGGTTATATGAAAGGGAATAATACATCTAATACAACGCCCCCGGTGGTACTACCCAACCACTGGGGTGGCATTTCGAAGTTGGCGGGTGGTTCGGTCCCCGCTGGGTCGGCGGGGACACACGAGGCGATGACACAAGGGGGATTGGCGTTGGCGGGCCAAGGCTCGTCTGGAGATTGGAGGACATGCACAACCGTCGAACCCGCCCACGAATTAAAGTGGTGGGCGACGGTGTCAGCTCGCGAGCGGGTGCGGTTAAAGATGAAAATGTTGCGGCAGCCGAGACGCAGCATGGCGTAGACGGCAGCGCGGCCCATACCGCCGGCGCCGATAACAAGGGCGGTGGTCTTGAGCGGGCTGATGGTGTTGCGCGGGGAGAGATTGCGGTTCACGCAGGTGACGATGCCGACCCAGTCGGTGTTTTCGCCGTACCAGCCGAGGATGGGGCCGGCCTGGTTGCGGCGCGTGGCCTGCTCGTGGAGCGGGAACATGGTGCCGTCGGGGCGCGCGCGCAGCGGCATGATGGTGTTGACGGCGCCGATGGCCTCGGCGTGGCGGCTTTTGTGGGCTAGTTTCTGCGACACCTGGACACGCCAGGGCTGGACGACGCTTGTGCCGCCGAAGTGGGGGTCGCGGCCGAAGCGGTCGAGCGCTGAGAGCGTCGCCGACTCGGGGATGCTGTACCGGTGTGCCATGCCGCAGTGTTTGAAGGCCGCGTTGTACATGGCGGGGGAGAGACTGTAGGCGACGCTGGCGCCGAGGATATAGAATTGAAGAGGATCGAGCACGTAGCTCTGGAAGAGAGCCTGGACAGCGTCGCGCGAGGTGATTTCCGGGTTGCGGCCCGTGTCGTTGGCGCGGTCAATGGCCGGGTGCGTGACCGACGTGAGGATCGAGTTGAAGACCTGCGACGTGCGGCCGAGACTGCCGACGTTGTAGGCGATGAGCGGAGGGTGCGCGCCTGGGAGGGACAGGATCTTGTTGGTGAACTTGGCCACCGCCGCATTGTCTTCGCGCTCGGTCGCCACGCGCAGGACGCGCACGATCTGGCAGCCCAGTTTCTCGGCTTCCAGGTAGAGAGAGACGCACTGGTCGTCATCCCAGGCCACGTTCTCCATCGGCTCGTAGGTGTGGTGTCCGATGATCTTGGTCATGCCGCGGTTGCCCACCACCCACTGCAAATGCACTGGATCTTGGACCAAGTCCACTGCGAGGTACTCGACGGCTAATCGCAAGCCGTGCTCCGCGACTTCGAAGTATACCTCGCGCACCTCCGCCGGGGAGCGGTCCCTGCCGAGCCCCGACGCTGTGCTGTCGATCGAAAAGATGATGGGAAGACGCGCATTTCGCCGCAGCACAGAAACCTGCTTGCTCACGGTGCTCGCCATGCCGGGGCCCCACCGGTCCACGCGCAGTTCGATGGCATCGCCGCCCGATTCCAGCTCGGGAAGGTTCACAGCGCCTTCGACTAGATCTGAGTAACGCACGAAGATAGCGTGGGTAAAGGACCGCTGCTCCGGTGGCGTCTCCAGGAGGACAAACGGCGAGTCATAGGCCGAGTCGTCCACCTCCGTGCCCGTCACCAGACACACGAAGCGCGTAAAGTCCTCCTTGGCCGCCTTGAGCTTGAAGGAGTAGTCGACCGACCGGCGATCGGGCGCATCCTCGTCGGTCGGGATCACCACACTCGACCGGTCCTCAATGTTGTAGAACTCGAAGTTGGAGCAGGTCCGATGCAACGGATCTCCCTCGCAGAGGCGCTTGACTGCCTGGTCCTCGAATCCCAGTAATCTCTGGATGCGCTCGATGTCGCGCAGGAGATATACGACCGGGTTTGTGGCGGAGTACTGGCGGAGGAATTCTTGTACCGGGCGCGTGAGACTCCCAAGTCCACACTCAATCACGCAGCGTGTGCGATGGTTCTCCAGCATGAGTTTCAGGACTTCGATGTCGCGGTGTTGGAACTGCTGGCTGCCATACTGCTGCAGATATTCGTGTCGCGAGATCCCGGTAACCTCCTTGAAATAGTGTTCTTCGGTGATGAAGCGGCGTTTCAAGGCGGTTGCGGCCACGAAGCCCATAGAGCGCTTGCCACAGCCGCGGATGCCGACAAGAACGAGGGAAGCTTCGGGGTCGACGGTGCGACTGGGGCGGGTCACAGGGAACGACGAGGGCACCATGGTGTGTACGTTGGCAGAGAATTATCGGTAACTCAGGATCTCGGAATCATGGTCTCATAGCCATGGCAATGGCGGGAGCTAAGATATGGGATGGATTCACGGTCTGGTGTAGCGGGGTGGGGCTGAGGTCATAGAAGTTACGCACGTAGTAGCTGAAGCTTAGAAGGAGGCCCCAAAATGAAAAAGCTTCTATGTATAATGGCTATAGAGTCAATTTAACAAAACAATATACGATATACTGATCAAGAAAAATGGAAGAAGAACAAAGGAATGAAAAGTGAGGAAGAGAGGATGAAATGAGGTGGATGAAGCTCAGGCAAATCATTTCCCCGGATAGCTCCTTCTGCCGCGTCATACCGCCTCAGCCTGCATGCGGGGAAAATCTCTTACCCGCAGTCACGTGGTCCATACAGATGGTGCCAAGAGCTGGTATCTTGCAGTGGATATAAACTGTCTTGTGTCAATAAGACTGTCTAGTGTCAAGCATAAGGGAGACGTGTGTACTCGTGAACAGGTGGACCTATGGTTGTGCCGCTGGATACGACCCGATTGTGGTGTCGGAATAGCATCGGTAACGTCACTCCTTGGGAAAGCCGGTGGCCTTGTGCCATCCATCTATTACTAAAAAGCAGAAAGGAAAAGAAATAGAAGGAGAGATATACCAGAACCTCTATATAACAGCCAATGTAATTTGCAGGACATGTCACCACACTTCTATACTCCATCCCAGAAGATCAGTCAAATAACAACCTCAACTCCTCAATACGGTCCTGGCGTTTCTCATCATCCCCCCCATCCCCACCAACCCGCAGTCCCAAACTCCCCGCAATGTTCATCTTGCGGTCCTGCACCCGCAGCATTCTTTCCTCGATCGAGTCCCGCACGATAAACCGCGTCACCGACACGTCCCGCAGCTGGCCCATGCGATGCACCCGGTCAATGGCCTGTGCCTCGACGGCAAAACTCCACCACGGGTCCATCATGAACACGTGGTTTGCGGCCGTCAGGTTCAGGCCGACGCCCCCTGCCCGCAGACTAATTAAGAGGACGCGCGGGGTGGAGGGTTTGAGATGGCGAGGGGGTGGTTTTCTTGTGGTTTCCCGGCCTGGCGTGTCGGTGTCGTCTTCT
Organism: Aspergillus candidus; assembly: GCF_002847045.1. Taxonomy (NCBI): domain Eukaryota; kingdom Fungi; phylum Ascomycota; class Eurotiomycetes; order Eurotiales; family Aspergillaceae; genus Aspergillus; species Aspergillus candidus. The sequence continues at coordinate 579,277 of NW_020194009.1, read as the reverse complement.
TCTTCGATCTCGTCGAGCTCATCTCGTGTGAATGTCTCCGTCTTGGTGAACTCTGCTAGGACTGCCGCGCGCGCCTTTTGCGGCATTGTGCCGTCTAGGCGCACGTGCGGAATCCCGGCCCGGTCAAGCTGCGGGGAAATGAGGTCAAGGAAGCTGGTGAACTGAGAGAAGACGACGGACTTCTGGTCGGGCGGGACGCGGTGAAGATGGTTGATGAGCGAGTGGATCTTGGCTGAGGTGTGCGCCGACGGTGATAGCGGGTTAATGCGTCGGAGGGAAATCCGCGGGGCGGCCTGGGAGCTGGTCGGCGGGGTGGAGGCGTGGGTATCGCTGTCGGCGGGCGTGGTCGAACCTGGGGACTGATGTCGCACGACCTCGAAAATATCCCGAGAGCTAATTGGCCCTCGGCAGGAGAAGCAGCGCGGAGCTTCGCCCTTGTCCGTTTGGTGGCGGATGTAGTCCTCGAGGCATTTCTTGCAGGCGCTGTGCCAGCAGGCCGTTACGGCGGGGTCGATCATGGGTTCTTCTGAGCAGATGGGACACTCGCCGCTGGATTCGTTCTGTATCTGTCTCAGCGCGTGGGTGGTAAATTTGATGGACGAGTCGGGCTGGGTTTCCGGATTTGCGGTCTGCGTTGTCGCAGTGAACCGGTTAATTAGCTCCTGGAGATCCATGTCATCTGTTAATCCCTTGGGATCCTCGACCGCTGCTGCGGCGTCCTCCTCATCGGCAACGATTGACTTGTTGCGTGTCAGAATGGGGTGACAGCACGTCTGGCGCAGGCGAAGGATTTGAGCGAAGATGGTCGAGTAAGACTTGAGTAAGGTACCGGCCTCCACGTTGGCATTGAAGGTTTGTTTGGCTCGGGTGAAGATCAGATCGTATATTTCCCGTTCCTGCTCTGGCAACCCAACATCTTCAATGGTGATCGTCCGCCGCGGGAGCGGCACCAAGGGCTCCCCGTCCGGCGTCTTCATCGTCTTGGTGCGGCGGAGTACCAACGGCTCTAGGACCGTCTGCACCACGTTGAGGGCACGCACATAGTCCTTGGACTCAAACGGTACCGTGATAAACGTCTTCCAGAAAGAGAAGTTATTCCACGGCTCGACCTTGAGGAATCGCACCAGACTGAACAGATCCTCCAGACGGTTTACAATGGGTGTACCCGTCAGGGCCCACCGGTGTTGTGCTTGCAGCTCATAGCAGGCCCGTGCAGTCTTGGACCGGCGGTTTTTAATGCCGTGGGCCTCATCCAAGATGATTCGAAAGAAGTTTACTGAGAATAGACCTTGGCTGGCTGGCGCCTGACGGTACTCGGAGAGAACCGTGCCATAGCTTGTAACAATCACGTTGGGTGCAGCTGCGTTGCCAGCAGAGCAGAGCCCCTTCAGGTTGACGCTCTTGTCGGTCCCGTAGTACACCAGTACCTTCATGGTCCCTGGCTTGGAGGCTTTGATGGCCTCACTTTCCCATTGCGAAAGCAGGGAGGTCGGCGCGATGACCAGCGTAGTGTATGGGGCACAAGCCACGCTGGACGGGCCAGGCAGCCTGGTCGGTGTACCAGAGCCCGACACATTGGCAGCCTGGCCCGGTGGAATGTTTCTATGGGCGTGTACAAGACTCATCATCTCAATGGTCTTGCCCAAGCCCATCTCGTCGGCCAAAATCCCGCCAAGGCATTGCTGATCTTGCGCGGGAAACTCGACGGAGAGATCGCCAGAATAGGGGTTAACGTAGAAATGCTCGAACCCAGGGTAGACCGGCAGGTCTTTGTCATCGACATCCTTTGTAGGGAAGGTATACTGCTCCCAGAGAGGATGCATGGATGTCGACCTTTCGGTCTTGGTGTCCTGCTCCTTTGACAACATCCAGTGCAGTGCCTGCTTCTGGTATGTACGAAGACTCATATTAAAAGACGGCGGAGGCTCCGTCTCGGGCATGTTAAAGTCAAACGACTGCGCCTTTTTGTAGAGTGTATCAAGCTGGTCTTCCTCCAGCTCGGCAGGCTCCTCCTCCTCCGAGTCATCGTGGCCTTTACTCTCTTTCTTGGCCCTATCATACTGCTCAGACATCTCCGCGGCGCGCAGCAAACCCTCCTTTTTGTGCTCTCTTGTCATGTCATTGGTGGAAGTCGGTGTCAGACCAATCTCATCAAACAGTTTGACTAGAGCCACCTGTCGCAGCCGCAAATTCTTCTCCTCGGTACTCTCCTGTTCTTCGAAAAGCGCAGTGGAGCGATTGTCGTCGGCCATGTCATCAACCCCCCGCGATTGAATTTCCCCAACACGAAGATAGCAGCGCAGCTGCAAGTAAATAGTGTCATTAACACGAATCCGATCAGGCGCAAACACGCACACCCCGTCTAATCGGCAGATGCGTTGATCAATCAGTGTGGAGACCCACTCGGCCGTCTCACGAGGCAGCCGCCCGATCTCCTGGCCGGCGCGGTTGGTGAACCGTGTTAGGACGTCCGCCTTTTGCGTCATGATGACCCTCCCCGCGCGACCCTTTCGGGCAATCGGCTGCGTCTTGGCCCGTTCAATGTTGACGTGTTCGCCATGCTGAACCAGCCCCGTACCGCTACGAGTCGCCCATGCGCCCACGCCAAACGCACCAATATACCTCGGGCCGGTCGGCATAGCATTGCGGGGTGCTGTCGGTGTGTTTGCGTGGCCTCTTGGCGTAGGGCTTCGGACAACGGGTGGGGACTGGGTGGAAAGGAGTCGATCTCGAGATGATGTTAAGGTCGTCTGGTTAACGGCACCGGTGCTGTTGACAGGGGTCTTCCACGACCCGTCGAAGTATATGTTCACCGCACGCTCAAGATCATCAGCGGCAGCGGTGCGAATTTTCCGAATCGAGTGTGGGGGCAACTCTTCGCCGACAATGGCTGTGAAGGTCGCCGTGTCGAACCCGTCTTCCGGGGCTGGGTGTGGGGGTTCATCCGGGGTGTTTGAATGCGTCCCGGTCGGTGGCGGACTCGGGGCAGCGGCATCTGTTGTAGACTCCTGCAATAACTCGTCTCCTTCTTGCAGTATCCCCCCTTCCTGTAAGTCCTCTGGTGGGGATATCACGTCGACTCCAGGAGATGGATGGTCGGACGCGCCCGGCGCTGCAGGATTTTCATCGACAAAAAAGCGCCTCTTTTTCAGCGGTCGATCGCTGTGGTCACCAAATTCCATATTCAAGTAATATTTGACAGGGACCGGCTGGGAATAGACAATCCCGGGCGTCACTTGCGGCGTCCGGTCTTTAGAGCATTTCGATATCGATGCGGAAGACGCGCCGCGAGACGCGCTCGGAGCGACGTCATGTGTCACTCATTAAAGTGCTGCATAGCTGAGTCAGCGTTGATTATACCTGCATTGCCCATGGCATCATGAATCAGATTGCTTGACCAAAAACACGAGAGTCTCGTTTGTCTCGCTTTTATTGTCTCTAATTCTCTATATTTAAGCTCTGCTCATGCGCTGGTCGCATTTATAGTCCCAGCCGGTTTACGTTTGGAGAACAGCGTAGGTTGAAACTCTATCTCAGACCCCCCTCTACATCGTACATTATAGTAGAGCTATTTCACTTTCTATTATAAATCTCGTCTATGGGGCACATGCAACAGAGATCTAGCTCTCCGTCTGTCCATGCTTGCTCCGCATTAACTCCTCGTAAGCGGGCCATTGGCTCAGTACCATCTCTCGCTCACGCGGGGATGCAGCTTCCCATTCCTCGAGGCCCTGCCGAATGCGCGATGAGACAATATAGCACTGTCGGTCGATGCCATAGCTCCGTTCAATGCGGCGGTGGATGCCGTTCAATGGGTAGCCGAAAAGCCCCCATAGACCTACCCCGTGTCAAACCAGCTTCCTCGTGGAGAATATAGACAGATACTGACCTGCTTGGGGCTTGAGCAGTAACCCACCGAGACCCTTTCCGACGCCCTTCGCCATCCCAATGAAGCCGCCTTCTTTCCATCCATACCGTGGTTGGGTCACGACCCCAGATATCCCATCATACCAGCTGTAGCTGAATTCCTGGAGAGAGTGAGCTTTGGGTCTCGTGCGTACAGCATGACAATGCCAGATTGAAGAACGACAGAGAGTGCGTAAATAGACAAACCTTCTTTGCAGCGTCGATCCCGGACCAAAAGCCTCTCACCTGGGGTGTTTCGCGCACAGTGCGGTCGTGATACCACCGGGGTACCTCATGAAATCCTTGCGATAAGCCGAGGGTCAAACCCATGGGTAACTCCACGATCCAGTTCAGTACCCGGCGTCCCGTATAGCTCGTGTTGGCGATCAACGTCCGTCCTTTACTCCGCTGCTTATTGCCCATGGCTGGTAGGTTCTGACTTTCGTTGCTCGCTGACGACTGGTCACTAGCCGAACCAGCCCTCTCTGACAGCGTTGTTTGATTCTCTGATGTCGGAACTACCGTAGTCGATGTTGAGTCTGCGCCGGTACACGCAGTCGAGGTCACTGATGCGCGGGCATCCCAGGTGGACAACCCATAACTGTCGGCAAAGCGAGCGGACAAGTCCTGGCTGAAGCTGTTGACGACGTCCATTGGAAACTCGGCCAACCCTGACAGAAAACTCGTCATAGATCCTGCCAACCCCTCGATCGCCTGAACGATTGGTCCTCGGGGATCGTGATTTACTTCGTAATGCGTGCTATGGTACCTGGTGCAGTCAGCCTCGACTCCGGTCGACGGGGGTAAAATCAGGAACACAGAAAGAAAGAGAGCCATACAGCCTGACGTCACATGGGTCTAATTTATTCTCCTGAACGAGAACCGCCGCCGCGAACGCACTGAGTAGAATTTTCGTCTTTCGCACGCGCCACACAGCTGGTCTGTCCTGACACAGGTTGCACTGCAATTTGGGGACATCTAGCTGACGATGGAAGCTGGCAACTCCATCTTCCGCACCCTGCTCGGACTGGATCTTGTCACTCAGTTGCTGTACACGTGCGATCATCCATGGCTCGAGACAGAAGTTGATAGCCTCTGCCAGCTTGTCCGCCGTCAGTTTAGTAAAAGTGATGGGCTGCGCTCCAGCCTTGTTCAGCGCCACCAGTGAGCCCCAGAACGGCTGATCCCCGAAGAACGGCACTATCGTCGTTGGACGACCCAGGGCGAGGCCAATAGCGGTTGTCCCTGCGCCGCCATGATGGACAACACAACTGACCCGCGGAAATAGCCAGTCGTGCGGAGTATTCCCAATGAACATCACGTCCTGATCCAACCCGTCCACCATGTGGGATCCGCCCAGCCCACCCCAGCCCTGCGATATCAGCGCGCGCTGGCCGGTCATGCGTATCGCGTTGAGCACCGTGCGAGTCAACGCGTCCGGGTCGTCGACGACGATCGATCCGAATCCAACGTATATGGGCGGAGGGCCGGTTTCGAGAAAGCGGGCGAGGTCTTGCGGAGGCTTGAAGGTACTATTTCCAGACAGGAAGTTGAACCCCGAGACATCGATGTGGGACTCCCAATCGCCCGGCTTAGGGAGCAGCGAGGGCGACCAGAAATAGGTAAAGGGAATGCGCAGCCGATGGAGGATGCTAGGCGCACGCAGAGCATCCAGCTGCTCCAGGCCCAGCTCGTACCGGCGAAAGTCGTTCTGCAGGTCACCCACACCCTGCCAGATGAGGATCTCCGTGATTGCGTACGATGCGAACTTTGCCACGGACGGCTTGATGTCGGTGGTGCGCACGTTGGCGAGTGGGTGCGGAAACGCTTGCGTCGGCGACCATGGCATCCTATATTCTCTCTATGAACCTGCCCACTTGCAATCCAAACAAGGGCATGGGGACGAACGTGAACATCATATGCAATGGAATCCCCATTTTCTCGGCACAGTGGATGTGCGCGAAGCTGGGAGGGTTCGCGATGATAGCGTCCGCTACGAACGGGCGTTCCTTGTTAGCCGCATCGCTAGTAGAGTCAATACCCTCGCCGGCCTCTATACAAGATCTCCAACAGCCCCCGATGATGGCCCGGATCTCTTTGCGCCGGCGGCCAATTGCACCCTGCAATAGGGAATTCATCTTGGGGATCAGTTTAGGATTCTTGACCATGAACGACATGAGCTCTGCGGGATCGCCGCCGATATTGAAGAACTCGAGACCGTTCTCGCGGACGAAATCTCGAAAGACGAGGTGAGTGGCTAACCGCACGCGGTGGCCGTGTCGCATGAGGGCTTTCCCCAACACGATGAACGGTTGGATGTCGCCGCGCGATCCCACGACATGGATGACCAGGTTCATCCTCATCGGGAACGGCTTGTCCGGCTCTCGCTTGTGTGTTGCATCTGGTTCTGTCTCGAATGTCGACTTCCGACGATTCAGCGCGGTTAGGAGATCTGCAACGCCGGAGTCGGCCTTGTTGACGTCCATCTCGACCCGACCACGCTCTGGGACCGTCAGACAGCTCTCGTCATCATTATTTGACATACGCACCGGTAAGATGGAGGTCCCTGTCCAGCCCATCCGCTGCGATCTTGCCCTCGTCACAACATTCGCCCTTCCCCGGGCTACACGCCATCGGCAGATTTGGGGCGACGCTTTTGTCCATGGTGATAGTGAACTGAATCATGCATGTTACACTGAGCGACGGCCTTCTTTGGTAGATATTACCGTTGGGTTCCGGACAATTGATCCGTCAACGTGGCGAAGGCGTGGTTGATGCCAATGACGTCGAAGACTCGTAACCTTGTTAGAAACTCGGCGGGCATTAGACAAGGTCAAATCGCTGAATGGGATTGATATCTTGGAATTAACCGAAAAGACATCTTTAGAAGCGAATGGATCTTAATAGGTCATGATCTTGTCTTACGTCTTGTAAATGTTGGCTATAAAACAAATGAGGATGAAAGAATAGATGGTGTTCCGCGGGGAATATATAGTGGAATACATCACTGGATGCGCTCGTCATCAAAATTACCAAGTCAAGGCCACACTACTATAGGATAAAGATCAAATACTGCAAGAATTATGACAAGTATAGATAATATGATTGTCCTTGTTGAAGAGAAAAAGGAAAACACCGAATGAAATGAATGTCGCTGGAATTCCGCATTGCACTGGCGAGGGGCATAAGGTGGGGTGACGATCGACCCGCAACAACTTCACAACGACAACAACCGCCCCAGTCCAACTCAGTCCACAGAAACCATGTCGAACCCTCCCAGCGACACCCTGGACTTCCCGGACTCCGATCGCCAATTCCTCGAACCTCATCTCCCGCCGCAAGATGCCGCCGTTCCTACCAGCGCCCGACCCTTCGTCACCTTGACTTTCGCGACCTCGCTGGACTCGTCGCTGGCCCTCTCCCCAGGCACTCGAACAGTGCTCTCCGGTCCCCAATCAAAGGCAATGACACACTATCTCCGCTCGCGCCACGATGCTATCCTCATCGGAGTAGGCACAGCGGTAGCCGACAACCCAGGATTGAACTGTCGCGTCCACGGCGTGGGGGGCTACGGCGGATCGGGACTCCAGGGTCAACCGCGACCGATTATAATCGACCCCACTGCGAGATGGGAGTTGAAAAAGGAGTCCAAGATTTTGCAGCTTGCGCGCGAAGGACGCGGACGCGCCCCCTACATCGTGACGGGGACGCGGTCGCCGCCACCGGCGACAAAGGCCGTGTTAGAGAAACACGGGGGAAAATACATTTGGATGGACGTTGCCACGACGGAGAGCGGAGAGCATCGGATAGACTGGGAAGTTGTGCTGCGGCAGCTGCGCGAAGAGGATCTGCATAGCGTTATGATCGAGGGGGGTGGCTCGATTATCAACTCGCTGTTGGCGCCGGCGTGTCAGAACCTTGTGGACTCGGTCATTGTCACGATTGCGCCGACGTGGCTGGGCCAGGGAGGCGTTGTGGTGTCGCCGGAGCGGACGAGAGACCAAGCGGGCGCTGTGGTGCCTGCTTCGCGGTTGACAGGGGTCAAGTGGTATCCATTTGGGGAGGATGTGGTGCTGTGTGGGCGGTTCAAGGCGTGATTGTGTCATGCGACACTACCAAAGACGATTTATACAATTGCAACAAACGGCGAACCAGCGACAATGCATTATGAACTATGGGATCAAATGGTATCTATCTAATTATAACACGAAGAAAATAATCTATGTGAACAATGCAGAAAGGGGGAGGACGGGGCCGGATTATTGCCTCTCTAACCGACTGGATTCGTCTGTCTCGCTTGAGCTCCGCGGCTCTTGGAGTTTGTTCATCTCTTCTTCCGCGCGATTGTAGCGCCGGAAGCAGAGGAAGAAGGCGATCGCTGTGACGAACATAACCGCGCTCAAGGAGATGAACTCTATCAAGACTGTGGGGTCGACTGAGACCGGGGAGAGTGTGATGCCCAGGGCAGCTCCGATGGCGGACATCAGCAGGAACAAGGCGGAGACGATACTGCGCATGGACTGGGGTGCTTTGGTATATGCGTATTCCATGCCGGACAAGACGGCAAAGAACTCAGACAGACCGATCATCGAATATACGGGCACTTGCAGAAAGATGCTGATTTTCTCGCCGCGGCGGGTCTCGCCACAGCCTTCTATTTCGGGACTACGTTGACAGGGGGATGCTCTATAAATGACTGGACCAGGAGCAGGCGATTAGTGGGTTGAATTCTCAGGGAGAGTGATCATACGTACGCTCCTGGAGGATCGCTGCGTATGCGATGGCGCAGGCTTTGATGAAGAACCCCGTCGTCATACGGCTGATGGGTTTGAAGCGTATGTTGAATCGACGCAGCATCGGAAAGATGACCGTCTCACTGGGACCGGTTAGGTTTATTAAACTTCGAAGCGGAGGGGAACTTACAAGAGCGGAACTGCGATGAGAATGGTCGCGGGATTGCAGAAACCCACTGCTTGGGTTAGCAAGATTCGTGGCAGGGATTGAGGTACATACTCATGTCGTTTGGGACGCCGTGGGTGTTCATCGACATCGCTTGGCTGACTAGGTTGCTCGTGGCCTGACCGTTACAGAGCCAGAAGATGGGACTGACACGTCAGATACGACGCGCATATAATCACGGGAGATGTATACATACAACATGAGGCTAGATGCTGATTAGCAGAGACAATATAAACAACGGAGGTCCAACTTACAACACTCGGCATGCGACCAGAGCGCGCTTCAATTCATCTACAAAGACATCGTCCCACGGTACAGGACTTCCACTTTTTTCCAAGGCATAAGGTCTGGCGGCATCGAGCTTTCCTCCGTTCCTTAAGCTGATCCAGAGAACGCGAATGGCGGTCGTGATGGCTGATCCTTGGGGCGGGCGAACAACTGCCGATTGCTGTCAGGACAAGCAATGGATAGAGTGGGGGGAGGAATGTACCATATCTCGTACGCCCGGCAATCAGAGCAACCATTGCCAAGACCCAGAAACAGAGGGGGAGCATAAAAGCCGCCCAGAAATCCACCTTGAGTTCAAGCCACTAGCATTGTTAGCGGACGTTTCCAGGAGCGGAGAATCAACATACCGATACTGGAATGACGGAGAGTCCACCAAGGTTGATCACCCTAACTTGATAAGCTACATTTCTTCCTAATATGGTCGGAGGGTTCCTACCAGAAGTAACGGGCATAGATCGTCTGGACGGTGATACTTGGATCCACCACTACCTTTTCTCCACTAGGTAGCGTCTTAACACGCTCAGGCCGTGCACCGTATTGCTCAGCAATGAGCGGCGCAACATTACTCTTGATCCCACCGACACTGTCCTAAGTTAGTCTTTATGCTTTCCAAGTGGATACAGTACATACCCTAATCCAACCAATATCAATGCAATCATCAGGCCGGGCATGCCGGCTCCACGATCAAGACTGCCCGGCAGTGACGTGACAAATAGAGTCATTACCCCCGATGCGGCAAAACTGGTGTTGTTAGCCCAATCCTGGCCCGACAGGAACATCCATCTCCTTACCCAGTGGCCAGTACGATGGTCTTGAATCTCCCAAGAAAGGTGTCTGCCACAACGGCACCCAGAATAGGTGCCATGTAGCACCAGCATACAAAGAAATAGTTGATTCCAGTGGCAGCTGTTTGGCCCTGCAGTATATCTGTCAGCCACCGTTGTTTATTTCCACTTTGCGCTACAGGGCAGCCATACCATGCCCAGCGCCCCTGGACGGAAAGGATCTTCACGAGGGTTCTGGATATAGTTTTCTGATGTCATGGTCAGCGCGGCTCAGTTTCCCGACAACGCGTGCTTACGCATAGGGGCCGTTATGGAGCGGTAAGTGAACCGCTCTGCCAGTTCGGCCACGGCTACGAGGAAAACATCCACCGATATATCGTCACAGACACGTCTTAGCTGGGCATACTCTTCTGGTGAGTCAACGAATTCGCATTCCTCGCTCAATTGTTTCTCCTTGTCGTAAGTCATGATGTATGTGATGTGCGCCTGGGAATCTGAACACAAATGAGATCACATCTCGGGGACACGATCTTTATATAAGACCCCTACAAGGTCCCACATCGGCACCGCCTCATCTGATCCAAGCAGACTTGTGTTAGACATACGCCATCTCAAAGACTGTACAACGAAATGGCAATCTCCCTACTGGGACGCATGAAATTCCTCCAGTGGCTGGACTGCACAAACCCGCAGGAGCACATGTAATTTCCAGACGATCTTTTCTCCGTTGGCGAGAAGCCACGCAAGCAGTACGACGCTTTTCCCCTTGATTTCGGCAAGAGTTCTCGAAGCTGCTTGGCGATCGCTGGCCCGGCAATCTGTTTCAGCCCTGTGGTGACGATTACAAGCATTTGGTACGGAATGAGGGAGTGATCTACGTGCATGAGGAGCAGATCCTTGCAGAGATGACTCGCTCTGATCTGCCCACTGATGTAATGGAGCTAAGAAGTATAGGTTGGGACTGCTTCAAACACTTGACGCAAGATACCAGCCATGCAGGGGATAGCAAGATTCCTAGTCTTGGCGAGGTTCTCTTCCTATCCCTTTCTTCCGTCGGAGGCTGACGATCTTGCAGTAGTCGATCAAAATCACTGTATCTCTTTCCTGAACTGAGCTGGCACATTCCTGACTGATGTAATAGGTGGCCATAACTGGGCACATGTTATTGTCCTGGGATCATCATGTATGACTTGCATTAATGAGCTTGAATAACTGACAGGCCGTTATTACGACAGTGATGACGACTCTCATTCTGATCAAACCGCCACCAGATGCAAGAGTCGTCATTTTCAACCAAATGGAGTCTTGATAGGCTACACATGGGCACGTTTAAACGACGAACGCAACGCATGGGCCAATGAGTGTTGAACCTGAGATGACCTTGATTTGCCTGACAGATGACCGACAAGACCGGTACTACTATTTTCAATTGCACCTGTACAAAATAGGATATTCTACACCAGGGATGTAAAATCTACACTAACTGCGAATCAAGTAGAATCAACAAAGGTGCCTCCAGAACAGACAATCCCGCAATTACTAACATCCTCATACGGAAACAACGCCGAGCCCCAAACTGTTTTAGCCAAGCAGGGAAAATCTATCAATTCTGTCCAGCACAGCCAACGCCATGACGAGTCAAGTTCCAGAACCTGGCGAAATCAAGGCTTGCTTCCGGGCCGTGCAGATTACCCTGCATTCCAGGAGTCCTCCGTGCGGCCCGGAATGCAGATCATCAATCTTGTCTCGCATACCGACGCAAGGCGGATGGATTTTCTTCATTTGTTGTGGCGGAAAATATCGGGTCGATCTTTCATACCTGCTTTTGTTGTAGGAGTATTATGGCCTATCGAGTAGGGATAGGCGTACTGGATTGGCTTTGGGGGTATTCTCGGAGGTGGCCAAGATGAACATCGCAATGGCGTCGTTGGGAAACTTCATGTGCACTGGCTAGCCAACCATGTAGTCCAACAATGCCAGAGACCAAGAACCTCAAGATACCCAGGTTCCTGGCTACAGTCTCCCACGCGAGGATTGGCTTCTATCTATCCGCTCCCATTCCAGATGCTGTATTCATTGAGATATCCCACTGGGGCATTAAGAGCAGTGATCTTCACTGCTATTGTTTCACATATGTCCTATGAGCCCGTCTAAGGATGTCTAGATTAGGTTAAATATAACATAAATTCGACACAGGACTTGAAATCTACATGTGTTCTGGCATCGCATACCGGCAAAACTACTGGAACGGACGTTGGTGTTGAATAGATCCAAGGATTTACTCTGCATGATGGACGAATGTCAAATAGATTATCACGACCAATAAAACTTCTATATGATGGGAAATATACTTGAATAAACCGTAGATATCTCGTTGAGAAAAGTGCAGAATTGTCTAGATAGTTAGGGCAGTCGCTGCATCTGTCCCATGAAGTCACAACCACGACACCCATTCCCAAAGCCATCATTACACACCAGACCACGTGAAGGACATAAACCCACTCAAAAGACAAAGGAAAGACAAGGCCGTCAACTAGAATCCAAGCCGTGTCATCTACCATACACATTATGATAAATTTCTTGGACCTGAAAACCGCCTCAAGGTGATGGTTGCGCGCAAGATGCTTGAAAATGATAACACTGGTTAGGCAGTGTTCCTATCATATAAAATAGATAACTATATATTAATACTTAGATTCTAGCTATAGTGAAAGTTAAATACGTTTTTAAAAATAATATAATATTCCTATTAATACCAATCAGTATTATTATCTATTTGTATAATTATTTTAAACTTCTTAAGCTTAGATATAAAGATCTAGAAAAGTTCTCACGATGCTATTATTTCACACCAAAGATGTAACTCCCAGCGAAACTTCCCAACCCGGTCGGAGACGGCCAGCGCTGCAGTATGAGGCGCAGCAGTGTTCATGCAGCCATCCATATGGCAATAAACGGAGACAAGGGTGTACGTGTCTATAGACAGTGAGATAGAAGCTTACAACCACTGTGGGTGGAATCCCAACGAGGAGCACACAATTGAAGTTGTTACGAATATCGCCAGACCATGAAACAGGCTGACGAAACTAATATTAGAAATGAACCCTATACAGCACGAGCGTGGGTTCGTACAGAGTAGGCCTCCCGACGCGTCAGCGATGTCTTCATCGGAGGATAATATCGTAGACAGACTCATAGAGAAAGAAAGCCTAGAGCGCGAGATGCGACAGGGCCAGGATCATCCGCGTCGCCTGGTGGCAATATGGGGAGTGTGGCAATAAAACTTGCAGGTCGGTTGGTGTTGACTCTGTTAGGGTTTGTGGCGTTGTTTTTTTCTCCGAGTGTTAAGTTGATCTGGATGTATCGTATATGTGAGTTATATTTATTTTTGTGTTGTCAGTGCAAGGGGGACTGGCTACTAGTTGGCATTATATCTCCGGCCTGCATGAATATCAATACGCTACATTGGTTTGAGGATTAGTTTGAGGATTAGATAATGCGTGTCAGGACAGTGAGACTCGCGCTTGGATCTGATAGGATCTGTAATTTGCATGGATAAAAATAGGACTGTTCTTTTAATAAGTTGAAATGGATATGTGATTATCTCAATTTAAACCCCACTGTCCCAATTACGACGGATGAGGGTGGAGCCGTAGAATTTGGATATTCGCATGAGTGATATGGTGGAAACAGCCGTAGGAAGCAGCCAGTAGATGTACAATTATTCTATCATACATTCGAGGTCTACCCTACGATCTGTAATACCGTACAAGAAACCATAGAAGAAGCTGTCTAAGCATAGATCGAGCAAACCAAGGCACAGATCCTAGACAGCATCATTGGCCCCCAAAACAGGCCTTAATCTCCTTCTCCCCAAAGCGCTTGGTTTTAGTCTGCAGCATGGCAGCCCTCTCCTCCATCGTCATGGAGATCTGATCGCCCATCGGCACAAGGCACTTAGCGAGGTGCATGTAATCCTTGGTCAAGACCTTGTACGTGATCATGATGTAGTCGATGTTGCGAAAGACAAGGGCGTGTTCATTGGCGTAACGGTCCTTCTGTTTTAGGAACGAGACGGGGTGATCGCGCCAGTGGCGGCGGGGGTTGAGGTGGTGGGAGGTGTGGTAGCCGTCGTTGAAGCAAAAACGGTTACTCTGCGATTGTTAGAGTTGATCCAAAAGGGAAAAGAAGACGCAAAGGCTGGATACTCACGGGTACGTCAATGAGGGTGATGCTGGAGCGAAAGTCCGAGTTTGGATCTGTCTCATCGACTAAGGCGTGCTGACCCCAGTTGCCGACCATGAGGCCGACGCGGAGGAGCGATACCGGGAGAATGAAGACAAAGACGGTGGCACGCGCGCTGGCATGGGTATACAGCGCGTAGATGGCGAAGTAGTTGCCTAGCTCCCAGAAGCCGGCCTTCAGACCTTGAAGTAGGTGCCCCTTGCGGATGAAATACAGGGGGAGTTCGAACCAGACGAAGAAGAAGAAGCGGCCGACGTAGCAGAGGAAGTTAGAGAGGTCGTCGCGTTGGTAGCGCACGGTGGAGGAGAGGTCACCGGGCCCGTTGCCCTCGACGTGGTGGTGCTTGACGTGGTGGTAGTAGTACGAGTTCCACGTGTGGCCCATCAGCGGATTGGTGATGTAGGGGAAGACCGAGTCGAAGAGCCAGAAGGGCTTGCTGAGGATCCCGCCCATGTGGATGTGCTGGTGCATCATGAGGGTGTAGGTGCCGACAAAGTAAGACTGCATGATCCAGTGGAGGACGCCATGGAGCCAAGTGAAGTGGTAGTAGAGGTAGAGAGCGCTAGGGACGAGAGTCGTGAAGTAGATAATGAGGTGATTGAGCATCACGACATCAGTCTCGACGCGGACCACCTTGCGGGCTACATTGAGATAAGGCTGCAGCAGCCATTTGTTTGCCCATGGCGGCAACCTGCGTTGCAGGTCGGGAGTGTCCCAGGTGAGCGTGACGGTGGGCTCAAACCCAACACGCCCCGGATCATTGAGAGTTTCCAATTGGTCTATGACCACTTTTTCTGGGGTATTGTTAGCTCAAGATGTTCGTTCCACATGCAAAGGAATAGGCGGTACCTTGACTAGTGCTATGATCACGGTCACCTGACTGCTGGGACCGATCTTGGATATCAGATAACAGGGTCTGCAACACCGCCGTGTCCGGTCGAGTCAGGTAGGGATCGACATATTTATCGGGTTCCATGCTCGCCGACTTACCAACGACTGCGATTGGGGCGAACTTAGGTGGTAGAGAAGGACAGAGAGAATGAGGAGGGGGGGAACAGAGGAAGAAATGACGGTGGAAAAGCTCTAGGGGGAAGTGGAGCGGGCATCCAGAGCTCCACCCGACATGGTCCCGGCCGGTCCTTAGTGCTGTTTTGTCTTCCACTAGATTGATTTCTATGAATAGACTGTCGTTGAAACCGTGGAACGCCCATGGGGATGGATCTGGGTAAGTGATGAGTTCGTCGCTGTATCTGACTGGGATATAGGAGATGCGAAGTTAAATGTTGAAGAGGGGGAAGTCAGTCAGAATGATCTCATTGGCTGGTGGACGAAAAAGCTAGTTACCGGATCGGGTTAGTCTGGCCAGCATAATATTCAGGGGCATATATGCTTATTCAGCGGGAACATGCATTGTATAAAGTTCCGTCGAGGATCTGATACTACTACGGACGAGTAAAACAAGTAAATATCTGACTGGATTGGATCACTCGGATTCTTAATTATAGTCTCCCTTCTCAGAATTAAGTACCCTGCCATATCATAACGTGCAATGCCCTTTGTATACTCCGAAAATACACATTGTGAGAAAATCAAGAAAGATGAAAAAAAAGACGAACAGGGACAAAGGGAGGATTTGTGGAGCCGTCCGACATCATAGCAATGTTGATTGGGAGGATTATGTCTATACCAACTGCAGCAAGTGCACCAAGTGCAGCGCCAAGCGGAGTCATTCTCGGGCAACAATCAAGCCAATAGTTATGACTGATCATACCATTTCATGACGATTCGTCTGGCTCGCACAGTCATCCTTCTCCATATAAATCTCATAGACAAAAACCCGGACAGAAATCTAGACAGCAACCGCGGGAGGAAGACTGCCGTGCAGAGCTTCGCCAGGCACATCGTCCTCTCTGCTACAGCCATCCATAGCAGTATAGAGACTCCGGGTAGCTCCAGTATCAGTGGCTACCTCTGGGACATTCACGTGGGCAGGCCAGATTTCGTGTCCAGCAACCTCCTCCTTCTGGTGATGTGCCGTGACGACCTCGCGCACGGTCTTCTGGAAATGAAGAGGTCCCTTCTCCATCTCAGGGTGGAGCTCGCCGTTGACGAAGACCCCCGCGTTGAGGTTCTTCTGGGTGTTGACACAAAGGACCTTGTCCTCGGACATGATACGCTTATACATGTCACTAATCAAGGTGAAGTCTTCGTCCGTGGCGTTTTTGTGGCGATAGACCTCGTAACGCATGACCGACTTGGTCGGGCTGACTGGGGTGAACCGCTGCATGAAGAAGAAATTGGGTCTGTTGGGTTAACCTAATTGGAAATTAATTTGCTTGGAAGGGATGTACTCACGAGATATTGAAGGACGCGTTAGGCCAGAAATACGTGGTGGCTATCCGGAACCCCTTTTCAACTTGTTCAGGTCGCTGGGCGCCAAAGTGTTGGATGTGGCCATCCTTGGTGTTCACATAGTAGGAGTTGAGGTCGGCGATGGTTGGGATGTCAGGATGGGCGACTCGGCAGTGGTAACACTCATTGTAATTATCGGCAAGAATCTTCCAGTTGAAGTCGCCCTCCATGTCCCAAGTGTGGTCAAAGACATAGTCTTCGAAGTTGTAGTGATCGAAGCGAGGTTGTTCGTCAACGCCGTCAAAGTCATCCTTCCAAGCCACTTCGGGCACGTCTCCAGCATCCAAATTGACCCAGATAAAGCCGTTTCGGTCAATATGGAGATGGACTGGGAGGTAGTTGTCTTTGTGGAAAGCGCTGAGGCTACCTCGATGGTCTCTATAAATCACGAATTGATAGCCAGCGACGTCGTAAGGCACCCAGTCACCGACATTGGGGACACGATGCTTGTGAGTTGTGAGAAGCCATTTCCGAGAGAAGATCGATCGTCGTTCAAGCTCGTAGAAGGCATGGGAGGTGTACCAGGAAGCCGGTAAAGCACGCACGGGCTGCTTATCGTCGACGTCCTTGGCAGAGGACGTACCAAAGAAGTTCCTCAAAAAGGACATTGTGAATGCAAGGCCAGCCTCGTTGTTTGTTGTGAAGAGTGAAAAGAGAACTAGGCTTTTTGAGGTTTGTGAATCTGGCAACTGATCTATGGGAGTTCCTATAGCAGGGACTGCTTCTCTTCTAAATAGCCATCGTCGCAATGACCTCCTCACGGGATACGGAGATCAGCACTCCATCCCCGATGGACCCATCGGTAGCAGATGATATCAGTCCGACATCAGTAGCATATTCAAATCATGACCAGAATGCGAAGGCTATCTCCTCCCGGAGCTGTACTTCAATACCGATCACCTGATCGGAGGGGGACCGGGTGGCGTCAAGTCATTAGACTTCACATGCCCTAACTCATGAACTCCCGCGCGTCGAACGGAAGCTTAGGTCCGTCTCTAGGTTGACGGAACTGAATTCCGTGCGTGCATGAGACCAGACGACATGGTTGATAATTAAGAGGGTCTAGATAATCACGGTGATAAGAATTCTGCTTGTGATAGGGTAACTGCCAACCCTTTATGCGCCACACTGAATTGCTTGATTGGGAAGGATTGGGTTCTCTATATCTCATGACGCCCATGGCGGTTTCTATAGGTGAAAACTGTTATTAGACTGACGTTATCAGCATCTGATCTAGAATTTCGGAAACTTCAGAGAGCAGCTATATGAATAAAATGAGAATAAAGCCAAGAACACCTGGACGACTATCATTCGGGGCAAGGAATGAACGGCATGAAACACTTCTACCAACACAGACGATGACTCCCGACACCGTCGTGGAACTAAAACACACTCATTTATCAGCTCTAGATTTTCTGAAGTTACAGATGAATAATAAAGCGATAGCGACCCCAAACAATATAGTAACAATCCAAAAAGTAAAGATACCCTCCCAAGCCATCGGCCCATGATGGACAAGGTGTGTCGCCAGATCCGCACTCATAGACACTGCAGACGCAGTACAAGCGATAGCAACCCAGCGGTGGAATGACGACGACGGTCGTGGATCAAGAGCGATTAGATACGAAATTACACACTCTTGAGTCATGAACGGAGGCACGGCGATGGAGAAAATCAACCAGGCGAGGTCACTAATCTCGCGGGTCTAGCGAGGGTCACGTTCATCAACTCAATAAATCAACCACGCGAAGAATACACCAATCGGCACCAGGGCAAATCCGGCGATGCAGCCGGAGATCAGCTGGAGTTGAAGAACTATGGGGTCTGCGCCTGGGATCTTTCTCAACTGCATGTTTACCCCCGCCGTGTATAATGGCCGGATAATTGACCCCAAAAGTATGAGCAGGACGGCCACTTCTGTACCAATATTTTGCTCCTTATAGTGATTGGCCGTCTCCTCAGCTGTGACGGAGGGCGCCGGAGGCGGAAAGGAACAGTCGGGATATCAGTCATATCAAGCCTGATAAAGTACTGATTCGCTATTTTGGTGCAGTGGCTGACATAAACTTGATATCCTGGTGTAGATGCAAGCAATCATCATATTAACCCAAGTACAACGCATGCAGAAGGTCCCATCAGGTTTTCGTATAAAAAAGCATGTTTACAGCTTCTTCAATCACTAGAGATACGACAACAGTACCATACTTCTCACGAGTGGGACTGTAGGGACGTGTCATGAGACATGGGAGGGGGTTTCTGCAAAAACACAGACAACTACATGCCCCAAGTCAGCTAACTACTGGGTGATGTCGCAACGTCTAATTTAACTACGGCGAATCATACCTCTGTATTGCAAAACTGTGGTACACCAGATGTTATCCGTGCTCCCTTCACGGAAGATTTCAGCCAGCCATGTAGATGTAGAGTTCCACGGTTTCTAGACATCAAAGTAGCCCCTCATTTCGCATAAAAGCTGTAATAAACAACAAATTGATGGATGTGAAGCCGTGGTCGATTTCAGCTACTTGATGAGATTGATAGTGGGTCGTCGAACAGTCTATTAAACGGTCTTATCAGCCAGTCGGATGAAACGAGCCCTCTATGCAGCAAGAACATAGACAATCATCACAATTTAGCTGACATTGTTTTGAGCCTTGGGACTCCGGGACGCATGTCTCACAATCCCAACTTCGGATATGCGGCTATGTTTGGTGGCCACGGCGTGCGATATAATTTCCGTGGTAGTGGAAGGAGTGCGTCACAAATAAAAAGCCAAGTCACACGGATAGGCACGCCCCCATCTATTGTTGACAAGATCAAAGATGGAACCTTGCTGATAGTACAGCTGCCTTGTTCGCTGAGACCAATTCCCGCCTACAATAAATACTGAGAATTGGACACTGACAGCGTAGACCAAGTCAGAATTACCCATTGATATATATGTCAAGCTAATATACCACTTCTATTCAATCATATACACGTCGGTTGGAGAGGTAAGAAGATGTCCCCATCACTTGAAATGACTACAAACGCCACTAGCTCGATTCAACTAGTAAATGGTAAGTCATAGGTATTTGTCCAAGCTCCCCGATCAAGAGATCTATTGTGCATGGGTAAGCTGATAGACATGTGGTGCACAGAGGGGCTGTCATCTCCAACCAACCGGGAATATCAGTTTCCTGTTAACTACTCCTATGATTACCTCAACGGTGGTATCAAGTATCTCAGGCTTCCAGTGCTTTTGCTCAATGACCAGTTGCAAAACCATGAGTTCTTCGGAATGGACGGCCAAGAATGTGGAGAGAACGGTCGTTCTGAGCATGCAATCGACATTTTCCCCAGCCAGGCAGGCCTGCCATGGGCCACTGCGATTTCATCGTGTCGCCAGAGCAAATACTGGCAAGTCACCGTGGATACTGCCCGAGTGTTTCTGTCACTTTTTGCAGCCGACGAATCCTCGCAGCAGATATTTAAGTCTCGACATTCGATTGCAGAGATTGCGCGCGCGGAGCTCGCGAATAATATGGAGGAGGGATGGGTCAAGTTTCCAGTCTATCTTTTCTCCGAGGGTGATAAACAGCGTACCCGGCTCCTTGCCGTAGTGAACGTTTTTATTTTTATATTCGATGGTACATGGTGTCCAAATGTTTTCATGTCCTCGGGGCTAAATGCTGACAATTCCAATTTTGTTAGACTTCTGGGAAATGCACAACATTGACTATGTGAGCGTCCAAGATTGCAAATTGTTTTTTCCTGCCCCACTCCGTTTTGCTGTTAAAATCCCTTGAGCTGTTTTACTTATGGCATTGTTAAGCTCCTTTGTCCATGCCGTCTAACTTGTTGATGGAATCAGTTCTCGGAGGTCAAGAGCCTATTCGTGGACCGCATGCGACCCGGATATCAGCCCAACGAACAGACAAGAACCCCACTACAACTCCTCATTGACAACGCCATGAATGAGATTCGGTCCCTGGATTGTGGGGCGGGAAACAACGCGGGTGAAGAGATGATAGATCTTATGGTCAGGTTCTTTGAGCGGCCACCCCCACCAAAAGACTTTCCCAATATGGAGGATTTTCTACTCTATCGGCATGAAGATGCTGCAGTTCCGTTGGTTCACACAATATCTCCCTCCATGAAAAGATCTGATCATCTCGCAGGTATGTCCTCGGCTGCACAAAGTTCGCCCTGAATTCTTCTGTCGATCTCAATAGCCCACGACTGGAGAAATACCTTCGGTTGTTGAAGGACCACGTCTCCGTGGCAAATGATTTGGGCTCGTGGGCAAAGGAGAAAAAGGCCTATGACACAGGCAAAGTAATCTACATGATCAACGCCGTAGACGTTGTGAAAGCCCTATTGTGTCTTCCCACCGACGAGTCGGCCGTGGCAATGACGCAGGCTTTCCAGCTGCAAATTGAGATAGGCATGGATGCTGAGATTCAACGGTTGCGGGCTGAAGAGAGCTTAACACTCGAGGAATGGCGGTTTATCGACGCTACTTTGCATGTTGCCAGTGGCAATGTCTTCGTTTCAACGGTCATGTCTCGGTATGGAGGGGAGGAGTTTCGCCTTTATTGATTAGTTATATATGGCTATTTTGGCTTATTATATTCGCTATTCATATTGCGCTTGGCTCGCAAGTACCGCAAGACTTTGGTCCCCTTTTTTTCGGGTTATCTTTAGGGTTTACGAATGTAGTTGAAATCGTGATAGTGTTCTAAGCTGCCTGCTGTTAGAGATGACAATGCATATTCAAGACCGTATCACTTTAGACAATACCTTAGACTTGACATGTCTTTATTGTTCCACTCGTTGTAATCTTTTATTGTCTCCATTTGCTTACCGTTTTCAATTCCTTGTTCCACACAATAGATAGTCGTTTCACCCCATTCTGGGAGTAGACGCTTGCTGCTGATCACACAGACGAATTATTTCGAGCCACATACTCAAGTTTCACACGAATTCCTGTATGTCTTAAGATCGCAGCCCGGTTAGGCTATGTCTCAGAGCCACTCGAGACCCTCCGCAGAGGAAAGAAACACTCGATATGACAAGCGAAGTCCTTCGTAGTTTGTGGTTCCGAATCTGTGTCACAGGTTATTTACGTCTAATTCTGACAGCTATCCCTTGCTCTGGTGACTTAATCAATAGATCTCAAGACAGCTACGCCAAAAGGTTGATTAGCGCTTGGTATAGGGCTTAACCTGACTGATATTCCAACAATAGATGGTTCTCGATCTTACCTTACTTCGCATCGATTATGGGAGTTTAGTATACCGATGGTAATAGAACTTCACCCAAGACAAGGCTGCATAGGGCATAGGTGAGCACCTAGCTGCTCAGACCAAGAAGGTGAATCCGATTAACATTGGTCCATGGTACTACGAGGGGCCAGTTCTACCCCGTGGAGACAGCAGCCAACGGGGCAATTTCTCTAGGGTTGGCGGCGGGGGGGCAGGGGGGTTACAGCCACTTGTATCCTCCGGCCGGTGGAAATTTTAGCCCTAGTTATTGATGTTCCACTGATCTCTTGTCGGCCCAACCTCTGAAATCAACAATCCACTAAACTAGGATTACGGAATACAGACGAAAAAGAACTTTGTTGCTTGTACCCATATTTGCAACACAATAGCCCGGTCCACAAGTTTGTATTCTTCTCGTAATACATAGAGTCCAACTACCCATCCAATGACGGTGCGTACTTTGCGTGGGAGTTTAAATTGCCGGGATCTGACATCGCAGCGGTGTGTTATGTCTTTTCTGTCGGCGGAAAGTACATAAACAGCGGACTCATGTGCCACGTCCAAACCGACCTCTCGCGAGTCATGCTTCCACATCTGCCGATAGATGGATATCGAAGGTGAGTACTATTTTGCATACCATTATTCGTATCACTACCTATGCCATGCTTTGAACGCGTTAGAAGAGATATCATAGCCTATATATGTGACAATTGGATATGTACTCTTTCCCTATACAGTTGCGAGATGCCACGGAAAAGCTGGCTAGCAGCTTTATTATCATCTGCAAGCAGGGTACCTGGTTTTTTCAGCCACCGCTCTAGACAAAACATTTCCGAATAGTGGGAATACAATGGCCATTAAACAATGGTGGCTGGGTGGCTGCTTCGTTGGTAATCTCGGACGCATTGCGATATGCGATCGGGATTCTGCTGGCTCCTAGAAGTCGGGGACCGAGGTATGCTCTCAGGGGATGGAAATAAACATTGTAGATGGTCGAGATTGCTTGTTGTCGTGAGCGGTTAGGGCTGTGACTCGGCTATTTGACACTGGTGTCTCAAAGGGCGCTCACAACAAAGAATGTTATTAGTACAGCGAGACCAGCGGCGTACGGATCAATTATGTCAACCTTGAAGAGAACCATCTTTACTTCGTTTCTGTTCGTCTTGGGGGCTCTTTGGAAATGAGAATTGTGGGACCATATAGCCTTGGTATCTTTAGTTTAACCAAGCTAGTATTGTTAAATTACTGACTTGCAATATGTTCGTGTCTTTATGCCGATTGCTCAAACACGTGTACATGCACTTGTCCTGTCAATTTCGCCATACGAGGATACTGAGATCTACACACACCATTTCTCGATTTATAGTAGAGGTATTACCCGATTGTAGCAGCGACACTTTGACAAAAAGAATGCCTCTATGAACGCTCTAGACTCCATAGGAAATGGAAAAATGACATATCTAGTCCACAGCCAAAGGAAAACCCTCTATCCACGATATATCTACATAGATCTAGATACCAGGACAATAGGACAGGGTGATAGTACCATCCATTTCGACTATGCTATATAAAATGAGACACAAATATCTGTCATCAAATTGACAAGTACAAAACAGTCTGCGCAGACATCGAGTTAAGGAATGAAATAATTGACTGTCCAGCAGCCAGCCCTACAGGCAAACACCTCCAGCCGCCACCGTTATCAAAGCCTGACCGGCCCAAACAATGGTACACATTTTGATCACCAGTACAGTAGCCGTATAGACAACATAACTTAGATGGGAACAACGTCAACCCAGAAGCGGGTGTCGTCAGTCTGGAACTTCTCATCGCTCTCAATCTGCTCCTGGATCCAAGTGATACCAGCCATGTAGTCTGTGTTGATTGATCAGTATCTGGACTCACACCCAAAACCGCGAGGTCAACACTAAGAGAAGAAACGTACTGTGGATATCGTCGGTGTCGGGGTTACCGAGACCAGTCTCGCCGTTGCGGTGACCACCGCACCACTTGTCGAAGCCGTAGAACTCCTCGCTGTCGTGGCGGGCCTGGATGTCCTTTCCGAGATCCTCGCTATTAAGTCATTAGTACACGCTCACTCTCATCTACCACGGCCGGGAAGAATCATACTTGAGAATGGCTCCCTCGTCAACCTCCTCGGCAGACATTCCCTTGAACTCGGACGCGGACAGGCGCAGCATCATCCAGTTTTGCTTGAAGATACCAAAGTTGGTGGCGTCACCGCTCTTGCCGTCTCCTATTAGCTGTTAATATCTGTGTGTGGACCATAGATTTCTGGGCCACCTACCATATTCGTAGTCGGTTCCCATGTTCTCGCTGGACACCAGTTGTTAGTGCGGTCAACAGACAGTACAGTCGGGGAGAGAAAGTTACGTCTCGAGCATGGCAATGGCCATGTCCATGGTGTTGGCGCCAGCGTCCAGCAGCTCCTGCTTGCGTGCACCCAAGCCCGGAGCAGCATAGCTGCCTCTGTCGGCACGGGGAATGACGCTGCCCAGAGCGAGGGGAAGGATGGTGGCAAGGATGGAAAGCTTCATTTTGGCGATTGAAGTTGTTGCGAATTGGTAATGACTGGAGTGTGCTGGGAGGTGCAAGGCTGTTGTGTCTGTTGCAAGATATCATGGCTTTGAACGATCTGTTGCTGTATTTATGCCTTTCGTCTCTATAGTGTGATACTATTGCCATCGCGATGCACGGACATTGTGGACGACGCTCCGTGTTAGGCTCCGTGGACAATCAGGAAATGACGATCGTTTTAGAAGCTATATGGAGCACCTGTTCGAGGTGAAACGACATCGAAGTCCACTACTGACGGTAGATGATGGAGCCATGTCTCGGTCTGCAACGACGATCGGAATCTGCCGATACCACGGGGTAGCTTGGCGCCGATCATTGCCGCCCTGATTCGGTGCGGGTATTTCCCCAGACAGAACGTCGAGGCCTAATGTATCACGGAACTACGATCCTGGTACGATCGGCCAGTGAACTGCCCCTGAAGAGGCGGACAGCCATGAGCAAAATCCGCGCGACGGATTCAACACGGATGATGCTTAACTGGAACGTTAATATAGCTCCGCATGGTTTATACACAGTCAATGTTTGCAACATGCTTTCATCTAGCTGCACCAACGTCACTTCCTAATGTTCTATGGCCATCAGAGTCTATCTACTGCAACCCATAGATGAAACCAAGCTGGTCAACCTCCTCCCCGTCTTGCCCAAAGGCCCCTACAATCTGCCACCCGTCCGCAGCCTCAAAGCTCTGACAATCGTCCGTTTCCGCACCGGCACTCACGGTCCTGCTAGCCGACGTGTCTGCTCGGAGGTAGAAGATTCTGGTGTGGTCGTTTTTCTTCCCCTGGCATAAGGTCGCCCGTGTCCAGAACTCGTCCTTCTCAAGTTGCAGCTCATCTAACTTCCCGCCCTTTCCGCCATGGGTGAAACTCTCGCCGGAGGAAAGTGTGACACCGACGGAGTCTACGCGCTCCTCGCCACGGAGGGAGATCTTTGTTAGTTTTGTTGTTGTGGTGGGAAGGGAAATAAGGTCGTTGAACCAGGTGCTTCTACTTGTCAGTATCTTTATTCAAGCTTACGGGACGAGAAGATACCTACCCATGCGGACCCCCAAACAGATCACTCTGTCTCAGCGACGCAGACCTCTCCCAGGTGAAATTAGCCGCGATGGGATTATGATCCGACAGTAGCTTCCCATCCTGCAGAAACCGGTCATCCTCATACCGCCACGACGTCGCACTCAAGTTGATCGTCCGACTGCCGCGATAGCTACACAAACCCTCAATGAGCTTCACTTCTTTCCCGTCTACAAAAATCGTGAGATCCAAAAGGAAATAAGAGGGGGACATACAAGATCTTATCCACAACCTCACAGGTCTGGTTCTTCGTGGGACTGTCGCACTTCCTCGCCGGCGTGCCCTGTACGGGCTCTTCGCCGCCGAGCACAATATCCACCCATGGATCTTTCATGCCCTGCTCCTGCGTAAACGCGCGCACGCTCTCCCCGGAAGAGGTATACCTGGCATTGGTGTCTCCGAAGACGATGACCGCGTTTCCGGCAGAGTCGGCACCGATCGCATCTGCTACCTGTTGCAGGTTGGCACTTCGCGCAGCGACATCTTTCTCTTCGGACCTATACTAGAGTTAACAAGCGCCGAAACAGACAAAATTAAAGCAGCGCCACAAATACAGGTGCAAAGGAAAGAGAAAAAAAGATGGCAAACAACTTACCCCGCATCAGCATGCAAATTATAGAAATCAACATAGACCCCCTCCTCAACCCTCATCCTCATCCGCGTATACCCCTTCGGTGTGAGACAATCAGCCCCACTAGCCTCGGAGCAAGTCTCCCACTTGACACGTTCAAAGTCCACCCAGGGATACCGAGCAAGGGTATTCAAGCCGGAGCCGATCCCCGCGCCGCCGGAAGTAGCCGTGCGGTGGGGGTGAGCATCGCCGTCCGATTCGTAGATAGCAGCGTGGTAGTTGAAGTCCTCCTGGACGTGGATGACATCGTAGTTGTACTGGGCGAAGCGGCGACCGAGTTCGTGCGAGTTGGCGGTTTTGTCGCCTTCGCCGTTGGGGTTGAGGAAGGCGGGGAGGCCGGCGACGTTTTGGGAGAGGATGTCGAGGGTAGGGGATGCGAGGAGGGGCGGTGCGAGGAGGGGGAGCAGGGCGGTGCGTCGCATGGTGTCTTGTTATGTTTTTATAATTTATGGCTTGGATACTTGACGATATTTAAGAGAAACACTTGAAGAGATCGTCACTATTTAATTCTGTCAATTTGGCACATGCCGATCGGCGTGTTGTGACAAAAAGGGGGAGGCTAAAATGGCGATGTGGGCTGGTGGAGACGCGATCTGATCAGATTGTGCTGCCTAGATAGTAGATACTGGCTAGTGATAACGATATCTAGGCTAAGAAAGAACGACATGCGACGTTACAGCATATGAGACTGATTCCTGCATAGGCTAACTAGGTACAAGGGTTGACAGAATATCCACCTATCAACAGTGTCATCCCGCGCATATATGCTTGATCTTGCCGACCCGTAGCGTGTCGGCCAACTTCCGAAGGCCGAAGGGTTCCAGAACTCCATGTAATATCACGCGACGGATCAGGATCAAAATGGCTCATGTATGTAATGGTGTGGTATCGTCATCATTGAAACATTTCATGTCGTAAGCTGACTGCCAACCCCACCTCTTCAGCTACCAAAGGGCTTTTCATCCGCCGAGATATGGCTCGGACGACGGCTGCCAAACGCCTGGCTGGCCCGTCGCTCCGCATGCCGCTGTCGGTCTGCCTCCAGCGTCTGCGCGAACTTGCTGCGCGCGCGGATCTCGGGGCCCTTCCAGTAGAACACGTAGATCGGGATCATGACCAGCACGCCCGCGCAGCCCAGGAGGGTACTAGCCCACTGCAGGTGGAAGCGTCCGCCAATGTTCTGGTACATCGGGGTGGAATACATGGTCGCGATACCGGCCAGGAAGTCACGGGCAAAGCCGTTACCTCCCGTCGCAGAGGCAGAGTAAGGTCCGTAAGCGGCCACCATGTAATCAATGGTGGCCATGTAGATGCCGTAATTCGCCATGGCGATTAAGCAAGCGAAAATGAGGGGAGCGATCCACGGGGTGTACGCGGGGCCCATGGTGGTCCAGGCAAAGCCCAACAAGCCGATGGGCTCGAGGGGGCAGATGAAGAGGAGGAGAAGAAGACGGCGTTCAGGTAGTCGCGCCCCACCGCCCTTCGCGTGGCGAACCGTCATCTGTCGCCACACGTCCGGCAGGAAGATGGCGTAGGCGATGATATACCCAAGGAGGATCGCGCCGAATGTCATACCGACGGCGAGGACGCTGAAGTCCCATTGTTGGAACACCAGGGGGAAGGAGGCGGTAAAAACGAAGATCAGGGCGTCTGAGAAACCCGACAGAAGCGACAGGAACAGGACGATCGGCTCGCGGATGAACATCTCGAACGGCCGGCGCCAGATGCGGAGTACCTCCTTGGCGTCCAACCCAGGACTCACCTCAGAAGGGCCATAGACGTCGGCTTCCCCAGACTTACGCCGCCGCTTGGCCTCGCGATCGATCAGGATGGTCGCTCGTGTCTCGGGGACCATAAAAAAGTGCATAACTTGGGTGACCACACCAAAAATCAACTGGATCCAGAACACCCAGTGCCAGTCGAGGTACTCGCCGATGAAGCCGCCAAAGAACGGGCCCACCGTCGAGCCACCAACTGAGGAGAGCACGACGAAGGCCACTGCAAAGCCTTGGTCTTCCGCCTCCCACATATCAGCGGTCATACCGAGAGTGACGGAGCCACCAGCCGAGCTGAGACCACCGAGGATGCGGCACACTACGATGGTTGCGTAGTTAGGAGCAACGGCGCAGGGAATCTGCCATATATTGACCAGAAACAAACTGAGCTGCATAATCGGCCAACGCCCCAGCTCCTCACTCCAGGGAGCCCAGAGTTCGCAACCGAATGCATATGCCACGAGGAAAACAGCCTGGCCCACGCGGGCAGCCTGTTCGCTAATGCCAAAATCCTCTGTAAGTCCCGGGATAGCGTTGGCGTAGACACCCGTGTTGAAATTCATGGACATCTGGACAACGAAAATAACAGAGAGAATCATCCACTTCTTCCACCAGGGGAAGCAGAAACCGAGTTTGTCGTAGCACTCGTCGTCTGTGAGTTCACGCCTCCCGCCATAATGGATCTCTTTGGTGGGTTCCCCCGAGCCGTCACTAGCGCTCGAAGAAACATTCTCAGCCAGCGTCTGGGTGGGATGGTCATTGGACAACACTCGAGGGGGCGGATCCTCGAGGCCTTCTATCTTGTCCTTTTCTTTTGCGTGGTCAGACATGTGGATAGCAGATGGGCTGGATGACAATGAAGAAATGGATAGATGCGCCGCGAAAAAAGCCCTTGTTCGTTCTTGTCGAGTGGGCTGTAGGAGAGAGGATAATGGATAGATGAATGATAGTGGTGCACTTAGGATTCCAAAAGAGAGGACGAGAGCATCATACCTATTTATTTGCATTTTCAATTCTACGTAGAGGCACCGGAGTGAGCCTGAAAACGGTGGGGACGTGGAGACGGAACCGGGCCACAGATGCTGTCATCGCCGACTCCACCCCCTCCCTGGTCCTATTCGATCATGACTGGGCGAGTAGGCTACCCATAAGAGAACCCCGGGGAAGCCGAGTCACGATGAGGAAAGCAGTAGAACGCGATGGCGCCATGACGTGACTGTCGGGGCCGGATGCGGAGTTGGGGGAAATGTCGGGTCGTCCAGCCGTCTCCTCTTTTTCGATGTCCCCCCGTATCTTTTCTAAGATAGCCGCTTCCCCACATGTAAACAGAATCACCCCGTGATCACGAGTTGCTCCAATGATACCCCAGCGGATATGCGCATGATAGTATGCCCAATCGCCCGATCGGTTCACAAGGATCTCATGATTCCGAAGCCGAGTCTCAGTGGCTGGTCGTGTCGGCCGTTAGTCGGTTTTGGGCAAGCCGGACCGGCTCACATGGCTGATCCGACGATTCGGGGAAGTTTGCGCAGGGCTGAATTTGGGCAACTCATGGGCCGGATGCAACATTCCCCAAGTCAGTCCATCATTACTCAGTCAGATCTCCCCAGCTTCGTTCGGAATTACCGAATCGGGAAGAGCATACCCGGGCACTGATTGGCGGAAAGACGAAATGACATCATCATGAATGGGCGATTGCTGGCATGAGCTCAATGAAAGTCTAACGTGATTGGTTCAATTGTTGCAAGATCAATGCCGCATCGGGTCCAGATTCGTCCAATCCGGCCGCCGTTCCCATCTCCGCGGGTAGTCACATGATACGCGGATATGGGGTAGAAGCCCGGGGTACAACGTCTCTGTGTATTACGCCTTGATATCTCCGAATAGTCATCATGTGTAATGTATAGCACAGGATTCCATGGTCCCAAGATACTACGCATGGTCGGCCATTCGAAAATCCCTCGGAATTTACACAGTACGCCCGACCGAAACCAATGAGGCGCAAGTATTTCTGCTCCTGATTTGCTTGTGTACACAGTCTTGTAAACTAACCGACCGGTGATATTGATTCACCCTCCTCGGACATCACCACTAGGAGGAACAAGCCCGGGACGGTTACATGGGTCCGCGGAGCTATAGTACAACCCGAAGTCGGCACACGAGTGCAACCCGACTACTCGGATCCCGGGGTCAAATCCGGTTTCTGTGGTTTTAAGCGGGGATAGCACTGATTGCGACTTGTATCAAGGCTCCCTGTTATTAGAACGTTGCTCCCGCGGTACTACCAGTATCTTGTTCTCTGTCCAGGTTATATATATAGTGGTCTTTGCCCAACGGCATGGTGCTCAGTAGGCACCAGTGACACGACCATCGGGCCATAGTTTGAGGCACTGAAAATTCCGGAGATGGAACTGATGATTAAGGTCATGTTACTTGTAACCGATACCGAGCTATCATCATTCGTTTACCTACCTGGTTCTTGACAGTCTGTCTCCCCCCACCTTCCTTGTCCATGTCCTCGTCGGACGTGGCCCATGGGCTATGTAGACAGGGTCAAATGTATTCACAAGGCATTAAACCCACGATGATGCATTAGAAGCAGATATTATGATCAACAAAGCTTTCTAAAACCACCCACTATCATACTTGATCCCGATCCCCACTACTCTAACCCAACATCCCATTCACTCATCCGGTACAAGAATCAAACCAGCTCCTTCCGGAAAAACACCCTCTCATATCCTCCATCCAACCTCCTCTCCAACTCCATAAAGCCCATCCGAGCATACATCCCCACATTCTCAACCATATGGACATTCGTAAACAGCTTCAATGCCGTACATCCCCTCTCCCGCGCCACGGCTTCAGCTTGCGCCATCAGCACACGCCCGCAGCCTTTCCCCTGCGCAGCAGGGTCAACAACCAGGTTATTGATGCTCAAAGCGTTATGATCGGGTGCAGCGTTTAGAACAATAGACCCTAATATCGTATTTCCGAGTCGAAGGACCCAGACCTCGTGGGTCTGCAAAAGTTGGTGGTAGTCGGCTGTCATTGGGCCGGGTGGCTTCCCGATGCGCGGGATGTATTTGGTGTATGCGGCGCATACCATGGCCTCGATGAATGGGATGTCATTGGGCTGGGCTAAAGCGAGGGTTGTTTCGGAAGGTAGTTGCATGGTGAAGAAGATAATGCAGGTGTTATAATTATGAGGCAGTTGTTGAGTGGCATCTGATGGGTGATTTATATTGGTATAGGATAGGTGAGTCATTCTAACTGTCACTAGTAAACATATAGTGAGTACTCGCCAAGAGTGATGATCATGCTTGGTAGATCTGTTTTGTTTTTCTCTAACCTCTGGTTCAAATAATCTTTGTTTATCCATTTAATCTCTTGGTAAATATAAAATTAGCTCTTCGGAAACTCTCTCGTGATCTACGGATGGTCACAGGTATGCATATTGATCCTCACCATCTTGACTGGGGAATGGAAAACAACCCAGCAATCCTTTTTTCCTTAGAACCATGTAGTAATAGTGGTTTCTGATATTAACCCACCCGAGCTTCTTCATATTCTGCCAGTATTAACCTCGTGATACTGTTGCAGGGCCTCGCTGATCATTAGGTGGATGTAGTCGAATAGGCTGTCAAACCCAGCCGGGACTTCGGAGACAGTCCCATCTGGCTCGCTCTTGACTAAAGAGAGCATCTCTTTTGCATAGCCGGCTGCAACCCCTGCAGCATATCTCCGCCAGGTATCGTCCTTGTGGGAGTCGGCATAGTCGCACACTCCGCGGATAGCAATGCCAGGAAAGCAGCTCATCAACGCCGCTCCTTCCATTTCCACGCAGAGCGCGTTGTATTTTCTGGCTAAGCGATTTCGCGCTTTGGGGTCCTTGATTACCTGGTTTCCGGATGCAATCAAACCGTGATGAACGACCGGGTTGTGATTTGGGCGAGGCGGTCGCTCCACGATTGTCGCTCCGTTATATAGATTATCGCTCCGCTCCGCCATCCAACCATACCCTGATTCTCTCATCCGTGGGTACTGCTGTATCATTTTCTCGATATGATCATTCACTCTGCTCCAGTCACCCTGGTTCCGCTGCCGTAATGCATCGACCGCTCGCAACAAAACATCAGGCGGCTCTGGCACATATCCCATAATTTGGATATCCTCTTCACCTTCTACCACCTTGCCTAAATCATGACAGAAGATACCAGAATGCTGACGAGATGGGTAGCTAACCACCACATCCCCAAGACGAACATCATTCTCGCGACTAGGCACCCCGCCCCCAATGCCCACCATGAGGCCGAGGCGAATGCTTGTGAATGTGCGCAGCATGTTGGTCGCCACCCGCGTTGCCGAAGTAAGGCCTGGTACCCCCGAGAGCATGCCACAGAGCACAATATTATGGCCGCTCATACGCCCTAGTACGTATGTGTTGATGTCGCCGGGGATGCGGTGTTTAGGGCGCTCGTGAAATTCGTCGAACATGAATCGGACCGCGGCCAATTCTTCTTTGAGCGCGCACACAATGGCAACTGTGTATTTCTCTGTTGGTAGAGTGGGCATTCGTCCTTGCTGTCGGTCGGGTTGATTGCACGCATTGCAGGTCGTAGCAGCAGAGTTGGATTCGATTATTCTTGTCATTTCAGAATATAAGTATAGAAGTTGGATCATGTAGTGGTAAAGTTGATCGTGAGTCTTTCATAGAACGTAGACACGCATGCCCGTTAAATCTGCCCTCTTATATACGATCGAATGCCGCGTCTCTAATGCCAATCGACATTCTGGCGACCAACGCAAGCCGTCTGCATGGCGCAGGAACATAGACGGCAAGACCTCAAGCCAAGCGATGAGTTGGTCCTGTAAGCGCCAGGATCGATGGATCGATGGATCGACCAAAGCCTATCATTTAGCGTCTACCATCGTAAACACCTTCAATGGTGGAGTACTTTTCTACCTATCAAAGACGTACCAAATATAAAAATAGGAGATGGCAGTAGAGCCCCCAATCATTGGGTCTAGAAAGGCGCTTAGTGGTGCGGTTAGATCACCTTCGCACGAAGCATCGGCAGCAAACATGATATAGAACCGATGGGAATGTTCAACTTAAACATATGTAGAAAGACGAAAAGAGGAAAGTGCAAACTATCTACAGAAATGTAAATCTATGCGTAGATAATAATAATATTTCTGAATATGTAGCGACAGTCATTGGTGGTTGTGGTACTGGCTCCTGGTTTCAAAAATGTTTCATCCCTAGCCGATGCAAATCCTAGCGGTAAATAACTGAGGTAGTATCAATGGTAGTTATCTATCTTTAAGACCTTGCTCTGGTAGAGATAGTGAATATGCTTGTTGATTTCATATATGTATGTTCTAAATATTTCACTTGCCACGGGCCTTATGTTGTCCTTATGAAAATATATATCATTATTCATTACATCTCCATAAACCTTTTATTAATGCACATACTAATTATTTAGCTCTTATCAACTGGAGAATTGCTAATATCATGACACCCAATACATCCAAATCAAGTAGATCACCATTCTAGAGAACAGAATCAGTCATCTGTCCCCGATCAAGCAAGTCTGCTTCCTGGCGCAGCACATCCGCCCGGAACTTCCGGAACGCGGCCTCAATGCGCCTCCTCTGCTCCGGGTCCTTAGTGATACTACGGCTCCCACTGGCCGCTCCACCGAGGAATCCTGTCATAGTCATTAGCTTTCCGCGCGTAGTAGCTCTTCGCTGTGCATAGCAAACAAAACAACAACGAAGAAGGCCGATCAAAAAAGGAGAGCAGAGTTGATCACATACCAAGTTCCCCACCCAAGAATAATCCACCAGCCGAGGCGAAAAAGTACGTCGCAAAGTCACCAAGGGTTGTCGGTTTTAACAGCGGCGTAAGATCGGGGATAGACTCTGCTCGCAAGTCAGTCACTCATGTACAGACCGAAGAAAAAATAAAGTGAAAAAGGGAAATTTACCCTGGCGGCCGTCCGCAAAAAGTAGATGCGTCGGCTTCTCCTTTGCGCGGAACGCCTGGAAAAAGGCTGTTCGCGCGCTGCGGAGCCGAAAAGCGACGTATAGGCCGAGACCAACGCCTGCGGCGGATCCGATGGCCGTCCAGAGTGAGACGGTCGAAGCAGCAGATTTGAGAGTCTCGCGATCTTCGGCCCGGAGGTCTTTCTGCATGTGTTCGTTTGCGAGCCGGGTGAGGTCGTCGGCGCGGCGGCGGCGCAGGAGGGCGATTGATTCGGACATGCTTAATCAATTGGTTGATTGAGTATGATAGATTAGAATAACTTGTGATTGTTGAACTTAGAAAGCAATCAAAATCCAAAGTGAGAGATGTGGAAATTTATAGTTCTAGCAAGAAAGTGGTAATGATGTCATTGGGTGGGTGGGTCGGTAGAACAAGGCTAAGTTGTTTAGCTATGGGGCCTGATGACGGAGTCTGATTGTCGAGGAATACTTCATTACACATGAAGCTTTTCTTTTTTATATTCATGAAGGGACAATTTCTCTGCTCCGACGTTGTGTGCAACCTATATGCCAAGAGAAGAAATACTCAAAAGAGGAACAAAATGGGTAAAAGGAAATAATATTTATTTACTATCCAAACAGCGCCTAATCATGATTAAAACCTTATTCGGACTTAGATCATAGTGTTTATCGCTACAGGACACAGTGAGATCTAGGATACTGTGATTATCTTACTACTGATACTATCCTCACAGTTGACACTCCAATCAAAGTTTTGAGAAAACCAGTTGCATAGTTCGGAGAGTTTCGAATATTGGAATAGCCTAGAACAATTGAATGGCCGTCTGCCTAGTAATAACACCCATTTACATATGCCAGCTTCTTATTCTGTAGTGATGGCAAAACGAAACAAGAGAGTATATATCAAAAGCTGTGCTAATAGTTCCGTGGCCAAGAAAAGGTGCCGTACCCTTTAAAGGCCTCATTTGATTAATGGGAAATAACAAGGTCTGCCCCGTTCCAGGTTGCTGCAACTCGGCGTGGCTCCGAAAGAGCTTCATGTAGGCCAGATCATTATACTTTGATTTAGCTGAATATAGGCTTAGTGTGGGCTGATGACCATTCACGTTGATATGCACTAATTCGTTATATTATATACAAGCTGTTAGCTCTTGCTTTCTCGATATCTGACTACCACCCACCTGGGTTCAAATGAAAACACATATAGGGTTTCTATAAGCACCTGCGAAAAGCCGTCTAGGCAAAGATGATCGAGGCTCACAACGTAAGTCATCTTCAGGCCTACGAGTATCTTCTTCCTGTGCCGACTCTGAAAGGCCGAGCTTTCTCCGGGATAAACCAAGTTGTACTCCGTAAGCTCGCGGTTGTGGGCTCTAACCCCCTTTGGACATTCAGTTTGATTCAACCCATCTTGAACCCACCTCATCCTTCCAGATCAGTGGTGGGGCAGTCATTGCGCATAGCTTGGTTGTCTGATCTGATAAATTGGTCGACCCTATCAGATACTAGTCAATTACGGTCCAACTTATATTTACAATCTCTGTCGTTTCTGTGCACCTGATTATCCTTCATTACTAAGAACAAAGTATCAAAGATGATGGGAACAACAGGAAATAAAACGTTGTTTTAGCTCTTCGTACCTGAAACCCGGGGCCAAGCCTCGAGCGGGGAAAGCGACGCTCTTCCCCTCTCGTCGAGATAGGAGGAGATAGAGCAGCCTGTCGCGTGGCCTGCATAAGTTTATCAGCAAGTAGACCACTACAAAAAAAGAAAGCAAAAAAGATGGTGCCCGAAGCGGCAGGTATAACAAACCTAACGTGGATGAAGAAATCGGGTTGTCGATCCCCGACGGGCGTAGCCCCGCATGGTTTTATCCTCGAGGGTTGTGATGCAGGAACTGTCCCGGCTGATGGTACAATCCCCCTTACCGTCCGGAAAGCCGGTGGCTTGATATTGGTCTGTAGTTAGTTGTACGTTACATTGGCCAATCCCAAGATCGCACTGTCCCTTGTGTTTGCTCCCAAGACAGCACCGTCATCTTGATGTTGCCTCACTCGTATAGTATAGCCCCAATGAGATGGGGAGGGTGGGGTCCCGCGCAGGAAAGATAAGACTTTGCTGTTATAGTGGATATGAGGCAGAATAATCTGCCTCTGCCGGAGGTAACGGTCGATTCCATAAGATCTTCAAACACGAATTGCCAGGTCCACTCCCCTGCAGAAACGACAGGCTGCATTGGAGGTATATGGCTAGCCACTAAATTCAGGCGATGTCACCGAGGAGCGGGGGGCTCTTGGCCGTGCGATGGTCATTTGCAACAATACAACACCAATTGCGCAAGGTGGAATCATGGAAGGTATAAAGTCGGGTCGATCGCGCAGGACGGTGTATACAGGGAGAGGTGGACTGCTCAACTAAAATTCGAAGCACGAGTAAAAAAGATGGTGTTCTTTTCTAGGATTTCGCTGTTCGGCCTTCTGGCGGCTGGGGCTTGGGCTGCTCCCAGCAAAATCGCCCGTCGGGGTAAGTTGTTCTATCCTAGTCGTTTCTGCAGATGCTCACATCACTAGCTATCGACGAGGCGACATTCGCCAAGCTCGAGCTCTTTGGCCAGTACAGCTCTGCTTCATACTGCAGCAACAACTTTAACTCCACGGGCGATAAGATTACCTGCGATGGTGGGAATTGCCCGTTGGTGGAGGCTGCCGGTGCCACCTCGGTTCATGAGTTCGAGAAGTGAGTAGTTCTTCGCGCATCGACCATAGGATATTGACTCACTGATCCAAATCAGCTCCGAAGCGTACGGCGGCGTCACGGGGTACATCGCGGTAGATACAACCAACAAAGCCATCGTCTTGGCCTTCCGGGGTAGTTCGAATCTCAAGAATTGGCTAGCGAACCTCAACTTCCCCTTGATCGATTTCACCGACATCTGCGAGGGATGCCAAGTCCACCGTGGCTTCTTGGAAGCGTGGAACGCGGTAGCGGAGGACGTCACTGCGAAGGTGAAGGAAACCCAGGAAAGCAACCCTGACTTCTCTCTTGTCTTCACGGGACACAGCCACGGCGCTGCACTGGCTGCTGTCGGGGCGACCATCTTCCGCAAGGCCGGCGATGCCGTCGAGCTGGTAAATTTTCCCATTGTCCTCTTCTTTTGACCATATACTGACAGTTGTCACAAGGTCAACTACGGCCAGCCTCGGATCGGGAATATGGAGTTGATGGAGTACATCACCAAGGAGTCGGCCGATTCCACCTTCCGTGTCACCCACACCAACGACATTGTTTGCAAGGTCCCACCCAAGGCATTGGGATTCCATCATTTCGCCCCTGAGTACTTTATCACTAGCGGGGACAACACGACCGTGACGACAGCGGATGTTGAAGCGATTACCGAGATTGACTCCGATAAGGGCAACGCTGGGGCTGACGGGACGACCACTGAGGCCCACCGTTGGTATTTCGTTACCATGAGTGGATGTGACTAATTTTGGATTACGCTCAGTGAGCGTGTATATTTTAAATTTTCTTTCTTTGCCTTCACTAGCCAGGATGCTGGTGGTAAGACAACTTTGGGGATTCTTATCGGAGTAGGTTCTGTAAATGAACTTTTTTGTACATAGGATAGCTCATTATTGTGAGAATTTACATTTTCCTCCTACAAGATACGTAGACGGGAGATATCCACTGACGAACTTGGAAGGGGTATATCTTTTTTGTATCTTGTATTATACTCTCGTCCCCAACAAGTGAGGTCCTAGCCATCAATCACCACGAGTTTCGTACATCATTCATTTCATAGGTAGTTTTTTGGGTGTAGGGGTACCGTAGATAATCTGTGAATCTTTATAGATTGTTATTATTTTTCTGAATCAAACTTCATAACCAGCCATCCCCAGGTCTATTCTATATACAGAGCCATGATAAACATTATATATACATAACAACTTGATGCAAGACATTAATCCATAAATTCCAGCTCGAAACGGTTTGAACCTTGTACAAACACAACCCTCACACCCCCAGCGCAATAGCCAACAACCCAGCAGCACCCACCAACCCTACCGCGACAGGTCCAGTAGGCGCCGCTGCACCACCAGTGCTCGTTTTATTCGGATCATTGGAGCCACCGACACCATTATTGCTGCGATTTGAACCGTGGCCGGAGGCACGCTTAACTGGGTTGTTGCCAACCGATGTAGGAATGGGGGAAGCAAAGGCGGCGGAAGCCCATTCTTGAACACTGGAAGGTAAGCTGTGAAACCAGACGGGGTTGGAAAGAGCTAGTTCGTGAATGGCAGATTCTGCGGTCTCCGGGCTGTTGCAGATGGCGCTGAAGTCGGCTGAGGGGATGGATGACTCCAGGATGGACATCACTGTGGATGGTACTGTGAGGGTGCTGTCTGTGGGTTGTGGCAGGGATTGTGGTGCTGCTAGGGTAGTGTAGGTGAATAGGAGGAGCGTGAGGCATGTGTATTGCATGGTGGATTGGTTTGATTGATTGAGGAGGGTTCTTAAACAATGTACATTCGTGTTTGGGTCGATATTGCTTGAAGCTGAGATTGCAGGATGAATAGACTGGGATAAATATCACCGAGATGGGTGACACGATAGGACTCCGCACAAGGACCTTTTGAGTATCCGCAATAATCCAAGTCTGGCAAATAAACTTGCATAGCCGCAAAATGGTCCGGGTTAGACTGCGGCTGTGATCGAAAGCTCTTGTAAACAGACCAATCACTGCCCCAATAAACCCCCTATTCCTGCCGGCCCGAGTTGCGCTTAGGCTGTTTAGGGCTTAGAGGACCCCATAGTTTGGCCCCCAACAAGGGCCCGCTAGGCTGTGTCCACTATTGACTACACCGTGTTCTAGCTTCACGATGCTCTCATTGGGTTATTACTAGGCATTATAGGTGGATTATTCTATCCTTATTATAATCTTGTGTTTTTCTATTATATCAAAACACATAAAGTATAGCTATAAGCGCCAATTCTTTAGATATGATGCTCCATTAATGCCGTGATCGCCTGACTCGTAGGAGCATTGATAATGACTCAGTCACGCAGTTGTTTGTACACATATTTAGCTCATACTAGTCAGTTGAGGTGTTCACAATGATAAGAAAACACTTAATGACATTTGGCTCTATAGAAGGAACCCCTTGTCAGAACCGATTCTACAATTCTGTTCGAGAACGGGTTAAGAAACGAATGGACACAGTCTGCCGCTAGGAATAATCAATAACCTTTTTAAGCGTTACATCCAGAATAAGCACATTTCCGTCCACCGTGAGTCCAACAACAATAGACAATCCCTGATATCTAGTCAAGTGGTGTGCCAAATATCCGATTTGTACTATGAATTTCATGGTGTTATATAGCATAGAGTATTGATCAATTACGATAGTGCGATCGACTCCCAGCTAATCTAGGAACTTAGATATGTATATTGTGATACTTAAACTCAGTCACCCAGTACAGGACAATCAATTGTTCAAAGGCAGGTGTATTCTTGGGCTATATATATGAATTGATGATGAATACTGAGTATAAGTATCTTACTGGTCAGTGGTTACACTTGTGTTCTAGTAAAAGTGCAAGTTCGCCAAGTGACTAGCAGACTATTCACTACTTACGGCTCACGACACTGGAAGTGGGGCCTGAAGAATCTTTGGGAGTGTTAAAGAAGCAATCTTGTGTATTCTCCTTTCGGTTTAGAATATTACTCTCTGATGTTCCGTTTTATAGCGAACACTAGCGGCCCTGTGGGTTTATTTTCTGTTTGTTTATGTCATATTTCCACCACTTAAAAGGGTCATCCTATTAATAGCGATCCTTTGCAACACAGCGGCCAGAAGCCAATAGTCACCCCCTTTCCAATGAAGACACCGGTCTGTCCTTGTAATATAGTATTCAATACCGGGGGGACCAAAATACCACATCCCTATTAACAACCATTGTCACCGAGTATTGGTGAAGGATCCTCCGTAGTTCTAGGCAACCTCATAACAACCAAGAAGAAGCCACCCCGGCCTGTCTCAGCCCTATGAGAGCGGGGCTGGGGCCCACTCGCCAAGTAGCCACTAACAGTAATGTAACGAACCAGACACCCATACAACACATCATATGCACACGTCGCAGGACAGCGCCCCGGATCGGTGCGGATGGATTTGAAATCTGACGTAGGTATAGTCTACAACGCCTTTTGTACCCCCACCCACCACTGAATGACTCCAACCAGGAACCGCTCCCCCCACAGCCGGAACGGCATGGGCAACACCCTTTGGAACCCTGTCCATCCCAGCCCCTCCCGGATCTGCATCTCTACAAGACGGCGCCAGTCGACTGCGTGGGCGAAGTGAAAGGGGAAGTGGTGCTGGCTGACGGTGCGAATGGTGCAGTCCATTCGAGGCTGTTCGTGCAGTTCAACCTGTGGAGGGTGCAGGGCGGGTTCGGGGCCCGAGAAGTCGACTTCGAGGCGGAGGACGCCGGTTGTGGTGAAGGTTCGGACTTTGACGGAGAGGTCGTGCTCTTTTTTCTTTTTTGTGGAGGGGTCTCGCTTGTGGGTGATCGTTAGGTCGAGGAGAGGTTCGTCGTCTGCGGTAGTGGTGTTGTCCGGGGCTGTAAGCTCGAGTAGAGTGAGGTAGTGGTTGTAGAGAAAGCTGTGTTCTGGGGGGAGGAGAGATACGACGAAATCTCCTTCGAGGATGATGTTTGGAGATCCTGGTTTGGACTTCGTGGTGACTTTTGTGAGGCGGAGAGGCTGGGCGATGGACCGCCATGACTTCAAGATTACTGCCTCGGCGGGAGAGTCATTCCCTTGGCGGGCGAGATTGCTGTTTATATAGCGGATGATACGCTGGCAAATGGCTTGTTCGTATTGATGCCACACTCGGCCGAGGAGGACGTTCAGCCAGAGGACAGTCTCGCCGCGTTCGTGGGCGTTTTTCTGTGCATGATGTCGTCTTAGCTCGTCGCGTATCGCATGCTGTATTCTCCGGAGGGTTACTCTTTGTTGCGTGCGGCAGAAGGCTAGGAGGACGATGATCCAGACAAATCCGAGGTTCAATCGACGAATAGCCCATGCAGTGAGACAGACAATTACGATTATCTTGGACTCGCGATAAGTTTGTTCAACGGCTTCCAAGACATGGCGCAAATCTGGATATTGGGTAGGGGGGTATGGTTTCCCCATGGTGGACAATGTTCATACAGAGAAATGGTGTTACTGTGCATGGGTAAGATTTGTAGCCATGGCACAGCCATGTTGAGTTTCAATTCAACAGTGAAGCAGCGGGAGTAAGGCGGGCAACCTTGCCTTATAAGTTGGAGAACCATTGATGATGCTGCAGTCGCCTGCAGAATCAATGCATCTCGACACTAGTGGCAATGGAAGGGATGTTTTCCCTCCGAGTATTGTAATTAATTACAATGATACTGGGTGTTCTAATTACAATTGTATTAAAGTAGAACGGAGTTGCCTAGAAGTGACGTTGGCCGAATCGGCAGGTCTATAACAACCCCTTGCCAAGTCCGAGTCTATCGGTATCTTCCGAGAAGGAGCCCGGCAATTTCCCATCTTTTTAAAGATTGTGATACATTACATGTTTTTTCTGCTCTTTTAGTAGATGCTATATAAGGCAATGTTTGTATCACTTATCAGATCAAGGTTTTAGTATATTTGTAGCGTGGTAGTAGATGGTGTCTGGACATGGGCGTTGCGATAATATCTCGGCCGTTACGCCAAAGTGTTGACCAGCACTTGGTATAGGGCTTGACCTGACTGATATCCCCACATAGTATCTTAGATTTGTTGTTTACAGACCTGCCTATCAGAACCCACATCAAGTAACAGGTAACACTGATGAGGTCGAATATTGAGGGACTGATGAGGTCGAATATTGAGGGTATTCATAGTGTCTCGCGTCGGGTCTAGATACTAGGAGTATTAAGCCCTATGCTTCTGACATGCAGAAGAATGCCTCAACTTTGTAAATTTCGTTTGTTATATACCAAGCAAGATATTCGGCTAAATATGGTCCGCTTCCCATAACTGGATGTCTTGATTATATAATGCATTTCGTCCCCGATGTATACACTAGGCATCACTATGATTCATATCTTCAATGTAGCTCCTTTGACAAGAAGATGCTAGCTTATCAGTTCAATTGCCAATATGCATGTTGCATTGGTTGAATAGTACTGCGCACAGTAAATTATAGTATATTATTGCTAACGGTGTTTTTGAAACCCACTCGGTATTATGGGCTCTAGGGTATTCCGGCGTGTACTTTGGAGCTGGTCTTTCTGCATATGGTAATGAATATATCCCTCTAGGGTACAGGAATTGTAAGTCTGTGGGAAATATAGTGCATATTTTAGGCTCTACCGATTGAAAGAGGCTTGCTTATTGGTGGGAAAATCTAAGATGTCCCAAAGTTGGCAGACTACGCTATGGCGTTGTCTAGTGTTGTATTTGATAGCAATTGTTAGGCTGAGATTGGCGACTGGCATCCTGAGGCTTGGGGTCTGGCGGCAACAAGTTGGCTGGGCTGGTTGACAACCGCCAGGAAGCGCCAGGGCGCCAACAGAGCCTGAAGCGGTGACGCTCAGGATCGTGGCATCCCGCTAGTATCTCTCTGTCTTAAAGTAGTTGGGGATGATGTGTGTCAAATCAAAGCTCCCAGCTTGGTACCTAACTTAGCTTCTTGGGTGTCGATCGAAGAATCCCCGCAGACCAGACACCGTCCCCGTTGTCGCTCCCAGACACTCTTCGTTCGACCATGGCATCGGAGTAAACGCCTAGAGTAAAATTATGAGAAAGGATCCACGAGGATATACATGTCAGGCCCGCGAGCAACCCTCAATGGATCTAGAAAATCTTGAATTCGTCGCTCATTCTATGATAACAAAAATATGCCACAGATGATACATTATAAGCATAGCTGATCAATCAACACTCGCTTGTACCTCGCCACCCACTTTGTTCTTCCAAGAGCCAGCATAATGATGCGTAACGAATGCAGGGCCGGTGTTATTTGTTTCGTAGGTATTCATCGACCGTGCTAGCGAATAGCCAGGCAGTATCAAGACATCACCAACCAGCATTGGTTCAAGCAGATGCGAAATTTCCTTGTTGTCAATAGTTTTCTGGAGACTGGATTCCAAGCTCTTAATTACTCCGGTAGTCAATCGTCGAGGCCCGGTAAAATCGACAACGTCCGGAATTATGTCCGTTGTCAGGTCGGGGATAGTGATTTGGCGTTCTTCGGTGATCTGATGCACAGCATCAAGGATATCATCGATCACCATCATTAAGTGCGGGGACTTGGGCTTTGCCATGACCGTCCAGGTTGCAAACTGGCGCATGATGTTATCTCCCCAGCCGACATCAAACTCCCAGCCCACGACAAGATTGACGTCTTTTTTTAGTTCTTGCGGGATCCAGTCCCGGATGGGGGTGTCTTCGCAAGAGACATCGAGATCGTTCCAGACGCCGCCCTTTGAGTAAAGCAGGAGGTAACGGAGGAAGTCGGCCTTGAGGATTGGGATGGGGAGCGCGAGAAAAGTGTCAACGATGTCGGGACGAAAGGCGAAGTTCTCTTGGACGAATAAGTCCCCTGATGAATCTGTCAAGACCTCAGATCGGAAGGTGGGGTTTTTTCGCAGGCAGTCATCCCCCCATTTTCGCGCATCGTCACTTAGTCCATTCGGACCAACTTTATACCAGATAGTCTCCGGTACCCCA
Organism: Aspergillus candidus; assembly: GCF_002847045.1. Lineage (NCBI taxonomy): Eukaryota > Fungi > Ascomycota > Eurotiomycetes > Eurotiales > Aspergillaceae > Aspergillus > Aspergillus candidus. The sequence continues at coordinate 535,596 of NW_020194009.1, read as the reverse complement.
GCTGCGACTGAGGTTCCTGGCCATGTGGACCCTGATGCGCCAAGGCCGACCGACAAACTTTTCAAGTCGGCGAAACTTGAGGGGCGGTAGTACAGATAAAGAAAAATAGTAAACAGAACAAACGAGACTGCAATGGATAACTTCAAGATAGGGAGCGACCGATATGAGACCAACATGACTGTGGCTCAAACGCAGAAAAGGATAGGGGAGATTAGCCCGCTTTTAGAGGGCTAAAATTTATGGCGATTACATGTGGGAAAAGAGATGGGCTGGTTGGGGGTCTTTATTTGTCATAAATCGCCCCACCGATGACCAGGAACTAGTCCTGGACCTTATTTATATCACAAGGCGGCCACAGCGTATCTTTGTTGGAGGAGCTAAGAGAACTCGAGTCCATTGGCGCGACTATGGTCAAGCTAAATCGTAGGCTGCATCGGGGGTCGGGGTTGGCCTATCATGACGCTACCGTAACCGCTTCCCCGACATTAGCTCCCGCCTCAAGATCATGGCGAACGTGCGCAGCCGCCGGTTTACTGCCTTAGGGCAAGGCACGTTTACTGGCCCTTTCCTTTGTTTTCTCGCTTGGGCGTCTCCATGACTGACATTTCAATCTGTTCTATCGTCTGTTCTGCCCTTTGCAGCTGCATGCTTCTCTCAGTGACACAGCCGTGGGTGATCGGACAAGATGCTTCACTCGTCGTTTCTTTTGCTTCTAGCAGTTCCGGGTGCCCTTGGAGCATTCAAGTTTATCAATCCACCACCTTTCGAAAAGACGCACGATTTCTCCCTGAACCCAATCTACCCTGAGGGATCAATCCTAAACATAAAATGGAGCGATCAAACGGAAGAGAATACATCGCTCACCCTCTGGCAACTGAACGGAACCCAGTTTATGGAGCCATTTGAGTATCTTACTCGTACGTTGTCATTCCTTCTGCCCAGAAATATTGGCATGAAACTGACTATGCTCTAGAGGATGTGTCGGGTAGTGTGACTTCGTTGAACTGGAAAGTACAGACGACCAAGGACCTTTCTTTCTCGAGCATGTTCTACCTCTCCATCTTTCCCGAGGGGACGACCTCTCCACTGGCAAACAGCCACTATTTCAACATAACCAGCACGAAAAAAGACGATGAACCTAAAGATAAGAGCTCTTCCACCAACTCTCAAAGTGCGACAACGACGGCGACTACCACCACTGCCTCCGCCCCGTTCATAACCGCCGCTCCAACTAGAGCGCCCTCGGGCTCAGCACCGACCCCGGAAGTCAACAACAAAGATGAACATGACGAACCACCGCCCCCTGACCCCCCAAAAGAACCAAAAGAAATGAGCGTTGGAACAAAAGCTGCCATTGGAGTTGGAGCATCTGTCGGTGCCCTCATTCTAATTTGCGTGGCGTGGTTCATTCTCCGCAGAAGGAGACGGGCAAGTGCATCTGCCGCCACATGCAATCACTATTACGAGGGCGAAAAATACGCGCAAAATCTCACGCCTGATCACAGGAGGCTCTCACATCCTGTCGAACTGAGTGGCAGGCCAAGGGTGGCACCACCCACGGTTTTCGAACTCCCAGCGAACTCTTCATTATAACCTTACTTATTCCAGGCAACTGTGTTGTAAATATTCGGAAGGGCTGCGCCCTCGGGATAACCCTAATTCTTGGTTGGCTAGCATGGCTTTTTTCGCATTGCCTGTTTTCTGTTGACTGCTGTAACTAACGAGCGATGATATTCCTTACTGTGCATCTCCCTTTTTCTTTTCTTTTCTCCCATAAGAGTACCATGCTGGTCCATTTAATTTGCCTTGGCAATTGTATTTATATCCTGATCCAAGTGCTCAAATACTGATCCCACAATACTGAGCTTCTAATCTTTATCAACAGAGTGATTTTGAGTGCCACATACATCAACATCCAGCAAAAACCACTAGATCTTATACCATGATACTTATTGAAGATTTTTTATCTAAGTGACAGGTTGTGGGGTCACGCCGGCTCACGATTTCCGGCGTGCCGGCGGACGTGACTTAGGGCTGGGTCAAAGGCTTTCGGGATGAACCATCGCCCACTGGGTTCGACAATACAACTAGTCTTTTCGAAACATACATCGAGATCAACTGAAAATGGATCAACTATATCTTTCCCTGATGAAGATAACTGACCTGCGTTTTTACACCCGATTGACTCGGGATTCTGGAGGTCGGTGAGTCTTGACCCTGACATGAGACTTCATGCCACCAATTAGCTCCTACTGTGAACTGCTCTACCACATCCAAGAGATGCTTCTTTCCATGAACTTGCGCAATAAGCCAATGATGCTGCATTTTGTGCCGGTGATATTCAGATGATGAGTATTGTGTGGTCAAACATTCAAGTGTCCGTAGGCAAGGTCTACCCACACCATATCATCGATCAATGCCACCGTTGTTTGTCTGATATTCCTTGCATGCGATCCCATGCCCGTGCCTTGTCATTATAATGATATTGCCCATCGCATTCGAGATATGAGTGATTCACGTTGATGATTAAACGGTGATGAGTCATCAACCCCGCAAAAGCGGAGGATCATCCGATGGACAAGGAACCACTACAACACCACAACCCCGTTGCCTTATGGGTAGTACCGCCTGTGTTAAGGAGTATATCATGCCCCAATTTGGACCATACTTATGATACACAATGTATTACACACACAGTAGCAATGCCATCTTCGCTACACTCCTAATCCTTGCGACACCACTCTTCTCACATCCATCCCTAACCCGAAGACAGGCCCCATACCATGCTCCTAGCATCCTGGACCACGTCAACCCCCGGGTTGGAACGTATGGGGTCACCCCCAACGGTAACGGGGGTATGATCCCCTCCGTGGCTCCCCCGTTTGCCATGACGCGATGGACACCGCAGACACGCGAGAACTTTATTTCGCAGGTGCCATACGGGGATGCAGATCGTCTGATACACGGGTTCCAAGCTACTCATCAACCGGCCATTTGGATGGGAGAGGCAGGACAGGTCGTGCTGATGCCTGGTGTTGGGGATGTGCGCCCGCTATTTGAGGATCGTGGTCTGATATTCAAAAAAGACGATGAGGTGTCCACGCCTTATGTCTATGAGGTTGAGTTGGATGCTACGTCAAGGCTAGGGAGAGACTGGAATGCGACTGCGGAGGCGGTGGGCGATGGTCCTGATCCAGGCGGTGTTGGGAAAGTTCCGGAGGATGTACAGGATGGGGCTAATGGGCGGGTAAAGAGACAGCATCAGGCTGCGATGCAGACAGATAATGAAGGTGACGAGATGGAAGACACTAGCAATGGAGATACAATCCATGTGAGTATTTTATCTGATCACGAAGTCTGTCTCTGACAAAATACCAGGCCGCCATGTCCGCCGACGCACATACCGGCCATCTTCGCTTCACCTTCAACACCCGTGACCATGCCCGGCCCTACATCTTCATCCAAGCCACCCGCCGCAACTGGACCGGCGAGGTGTCTATCAACCCCGACGCGCGCGAGATCACGGGTTACAACCCTGAACGTCAAGACTATGGAATTGGCCCAGACAAAGCTGCGTCTTTTCGGGGCTACTTCGTCGCGCGATTCTCGCAGCCGTTTGCATCCCACGGCACAACCGCAGGAAACACCACCCACGACGGCGCGAAACACTACCAAGGCAACTTCAGCGGCGCGTACGCTCGCTTCGCGCCCTCCACCAACAAAGTGGAAGTCCGGATCGGGGTCTCGTACGTAAGTATCGACCAGGCACGCACGAATCTCGACCTCGAGATTCCAAACTCGCAGTCTTTCGAGGACACCGTCGAACGCGTCAAAGCCGCATGGCTCGACAAACTCGGTCGCATACGTATATCGGGAGTCAACCGCACAGACGCGGACCACGACCCGCGCACAATCTTCTACACGGCCCTCTTCCACACCTTACAATACCCAAGTGACTTCTCCGAGCCTCTCCCTCCACCATCGAACAACCGCACCTTCTACTCAGGCTACACCGACAGCATTCACACAGCCCCAGACTCCTACTACCAGTCGTGGTCAATATGGGACACCTACCGTGCAGAACATGCACTGCTCACGCTGCTAGCGCCAGAACGCGTAAACAGCATGATGCGCTCCCTGCTCCAGATCTTCACCTGGAGCGGCCGACTCCCCATATGGGCCAACATCGTCGAAACCAACATCATGATAGCGACGCACGTAGACGCTGTTTTAGCTAACGCGCTTACTCGCGGGTTTCGCGGGTTTAATACCACCCTAGCATGGCAAGCCGTTCGAAAGGACGCGTTTGTCCCCCCTCAAGACGATACATCCCTGCTTTACTACGATCGCCAGCCTAATACGTCCTACGAAGCTCGCGCGGGCCTCACTTCCTACGCGAAGCAAGGCTGGGTTTCAAACGATAGGTGGTCCGAGTCTGCCAGTCGCACGCTGGACTATGCGTTTGACGACTACGCGTGTGCTATTGTCGGCGAGCATGTCTCTGGTGCTGACAAAGGGGAGCTTGAAGAGTTACGGGCGCGGAGCAAAAATTATGCGCATGTCTGGAACAACGAGACGCAGTTTATGCGCGCGCGGAATGACAACGGATCTTGGGCACGCGACGCGGACTGGGGCTGGACGGAGGGCGATTCCTGGGTGTACACCTTCGATGTGATGCACGATGTACCGGGTTTGGTTCGGCTGTTCGGCGACAGGGAGGCGCTGTTGGGGAAGCTGGACGAGCATTTTGAAGACGGACATAACGACCACACTAACGAGCCCAGTCACCATGTGCCATACCTCTACTCTGGGCTTGGGGCGCCAAGTCGGGCGGCGGAGAAGATCCGAGCGATCGCGTGGGAGAACCACAACGCGACCAGTGGGGGGCTGAGTGGGAACGAGGATCTGGGCCAGATGAGCGCGTGGTATGTTTTCTCGGCACTGGGGTTCTACCCTGTTGACCCCGCTGGGGATGACTATGTGGTCGGGTCGCCCTTTTTCGAAAGCATCGAGATCATGTGGCCGGATGGGGTTGCGACAGGGGGTGATACTCCCGGCGGAGACACGGATAGAGTTTTGCATATTACTGCGCCTGGGGCTCCGTCGATGCCGTATGTGAGGGGTTTGAGGGTGGATGGGAAGGAAGTCACCGTGCCGATTTTGAAGCATGGCGATATCGTGCAGGCTGCGCGCATTGAGTTTGCGATGAGTGATACTCCGACTTCATGGGGGAATAACGCTGTGTGGTAATGCGTGTCGATGATGTCTTCGCACTGCAAATTATCCCTTCAATGATATATCTCGGGTCCGACCCATGTCCAGTCGGTCACTCCGTGTCTGAGAGCACGGATGTGGATATCCCCCCAGCGTTGGTCTGGACTGTGGCTTGTGGAAAGGATCTTGGCTATCCGATAATTTCCCTCCTGTCAGAGGTATTAATAGCGGACATGAGCCGAAGGCAGCCTTCATGCAGGATATCATAATCCATATCCTGAATCGTCCGGTGGAGCTGCTGGGCGAATTACGGGCTCACGCTTGCATCGGCTTGTCGATCATTACCTGATTCTTTCCTCTCCTTAGCACAGGTCTGAGACACCGGCACAACGGACGTCTCTGGCTCGAATAACAAGGATCGACAAGGTCCTTGTCTCATGTCTCAGTATGACCTTCCATCAATCAAAAGCACTCCCGAAGTTGTACCCAAGAGGGAGCTAAACTCATGATCGACAAGGATAAGCTACGCAGTAGGCAAAACATGGCTGAATAAAACGTGCCAAGCCGCGCCACACCGTTTCACCATACGATTGACCCCATCATTCTGCGACAACCTCCGATGGGGAGGCCATTGCACATAGTCGATTCTCGGGGCAGTTATGCAAATTAGCCGTTTATTTTGGGACCAACGAGCCATGGAGTATATAATTACCAGGGCTTTCTGCGTTCGCCGCAGTTGCAGACAAGGCATTTGTTTCTCGTTTTTGTCCACTCCGTTCTCTCATTTGAAATACTTTCCATTCTTTTTTTGCTAAGGCTGCTGGTTCAGTCAATTTGGTCTGCATCACAAGTCTGCCGATCGTTCCGTTCTTTCTCTTCCTTTCTTTTTACCCCCTAGTCTCTTGACGACCGTGTGCCACTATGGCGTTCTTGCTGGCTCTTGTCGCTGGAACTTCCTTGTTCGGTGCCTCAGTGCAGGCTGCTCAAGGAGTCAGTGGTGCGCCTTTCGGCTTTGCCAACCAAGCAACCGGCGGTGGCGATGCTGTGCCCGCGGCACCGAGCGATATCGCTGAGTTGAAGGAGTGGCTGTCCGATAGCACTCCGCGTGTGATCCTTATCGACAAGGAGTTCGATTTTATTGGCAGCGAAGATACCTGCACAGACTGCGAATGCTGCATTCCCGAGTCCAACACTTGCGGCGATAAAGGTCAGAATGCCATCAAGACCGAGGGATCCGACTGGTGCGGTAGCTATCCGAGCATCAAGTGCACGTATGATAACGCCGGCCTCGCGGGCATGGAGGTTGCCTCGGACAAGTCTATTGTGGGTGTGGGCAGCGAGGGTGTGCTTAAGGGCAAGGGTCTGCGTCTGGTCAATGGTGCCGAAAACGTCATCATCCAGAACATCCACATCACGAACCTGAACCCTCAGTATATCTGGGGCGGCGATGCCATCTCGTTGGATGGCACTGACAACATCTGGATCGATCACGTCAAGGTGTCCCTGGTTGGTCGCCAGATGTTCGTGTCTGGTTTCAAGTCCAGTATGTATTGCCGATGCTTAGTCCAAGCCTTATGGCCTCAAAGAGTGCTAACCCGGTGAACCCACAGGCGGCAGCGTGACTATCTCTAACAGCGAATTCGACGGCCAAACCGAGTGGTCATCTTCGTGCGATGGCAACCATTACTGGACAGTGTAAGTTTCCATGCCTCAGGTTTATCTTGATTATCATGTCTCACATTCACAACAGGCTTGGTCTTGGAAAAGGAGACAAGGTCACCTTTGCCAACAACTTCATCCACCACACCTCCGGCCGTTCCCCCAAGCTCGAGTACGACAGCCACTGGCACGCTTACAACAACTACTGGTCCAGCAACACTGGCCACGCTTTCGACGTCGGCGAGGGTGCCAATGTTCTCATTGAGGGCAACGTCTTCGAACAGGTCGACACTCCCTTCCAGGATGAGAGCAAGCCGGGCGCCAGCTTTGCTGTCGGTTCGAGCGAACAGTCATCTGCCTGCGAGTCTGCTCTAGGCCGGGCTTGTGTTGCCAACGTCCTCACTCAGTCAGGTGAATTGTCTGCCAGTGATGACTCTGTTCTCTCCAACTGGCCATCCGGCGAGGGTGAGATCACTGTTGCCGATGTCAGCGAGGTGAAGTCGCTGGTCAAAGCCAATGCTGGCGTTGGAAAGCTGGCATCGTCGGCCAACCTTGCCAAGCGCGTTCTCCCCCCGGGCGGTCCGAACTTTCTTCCTCCCTCGGAGGGTGGCCTAGGAGCTGACGGATTCCCCGTTCCGCCAACCTCAACTTGGACGACCGTCACCAGAACCCCCACTCCCACGCCTACTAGAACTCCTACTCCCACCCGCACCCCGACCCCCACCAGCACGCCCACCCCCTCTGGCAAGCCCACCTCAGGAGCGTTGCCCGGTTTCAGCTGGGTTGGTTGGTAAAGGGAGTTGGAATATAGTAGATCAGTTCTCTCTTTCCCACTGGGAATCATATCCGATGTATGAATAATCAACCTTCCAGCGGCAAATTCCTTGAGTGTTGATACTTCCATTCAATGTATATCACTTCCTTGGCCAATTTTTAGGTTGTTAGAAGCTCACAATATATAATAATCTACTCAAGTGGATATTAAGTGGCGTGAGATCAAGCCTCGAAATCAGGGGTTATTCTGTCGTAGTCCTCAAAGAATATATATCTCGGATGTACTGGATAACTAAACAAGTCGGGTGGACGGAGCTGTCATGTACGCGCGATGCCGTTGTCTAGTATCGCGAGAAGAAAGTGGGAGAAGAGAGAAAAAGAGAGGCAAGTCATAAAGTGAAATAGGAGATTATTGCCTGTCAAAGAACTCCGAGCAGGTGACCACCCCGTGATCACAGATCAACCTACTTCGACTTCCATTTTCCTCCATTTTCCTCCATCTTTCTTCCACTCACTTCCATAATCCGTGATAAACCTACAACTCGGTCTTTCGCCCTTCTGATCTTTCTTTTCTTGACTTCATTTCGTTCTTTTTTGTCCACCATGTACATGTCCCAATTCTTCCAAGGGGACCGACGCATAGAGCGTTAGGCAATGAGTTAACAGTACTAACGTTGATTGAACTATGCGATTCCCAGAGCCCCTCCCCATATCACCCAGTCTCTCAGCCACATGACCTCTGGTGTACAGAGTAAGGCTCGTGGAACGGGGGATCTCCTTTCGGGCGGACCATTGGGTAATCAGCCAATTCAAGGTGCAGCAGCCACATATCGATAAACGGCGCATAACCCAATCACAGCCCTGGGGTCGATCGGGCTCAGCTCGAACTACCATTGAAGCGGCTGTATTTAGACACCGTTACATCCCGTTGGACTATTGTGGGGCAGTTAATGCACTGGACCGAGGAACTGCTGATGTTGACGAAAGACTGGATGGCATGTGGTTCTTCTTGTGCGCGTCCAATGTTGGGACAACCACGCTCACGCCGGCCACGCGGCTCTCTGTAAGGGGAGAGCTTTTTGGTTGCCCTACACTGACGAAAGTCAGGGTCTCTCCTATCCCTCAGGCGTGGTTACTAGTGGAGCTGATCACCTTCTACCCAATTGGAAGGGCAGGTCTCTCATACCGCCATTTGCGACGATCTCATGCCCGACCTGGCAAAAGGGTTCGTAGATCCCTGCAAGCTCCCAACCTGGCGAGGCGAGGGGAAAACAGTCTTACGATGCCTTTCAAAAACACACCTTTTTGATCCTTCAATCCCAGCTGGCAGCAGAAAAGCGTGATTGAATGGCAGAAGGTTATGGGTCTTAATTCCGACATCTGGATTTTCACCCTTGTACAAGACCATCCAGTGGTTGGTCCGCGTCCGAGACAAATGACGCTTTGACAGGCGCCGGCCTCGACCTTGGCGAGACAGAGAGTGGGCACGTTTGACCTATCACAAGTGGGTCCCACATTCCCCACGACCTAGCGATCTGCCGGAGGACTCTGTGCGGCTAGCCCCTGTCATGCGCTTTGAAAAATCAAAGAATGGGCAGTGGTCAGACCAGCGGGACAATGGGTAGGGCTCATCCAGAATTTGGCCATTCTTTGGAAATGGAACTCCTCGAGCAGACAAGGGAGGGAAATGGCCATTTTCATGGCCGCTGGATAGTCCAATCCTTTGGAGCCTTGGTGCAATCCCAACGACCATCATCTGTGGGTACTAGGCAGTCACCAGCCGCCATGCATAACGGACTCGCAACTAGTGTGACCGGGGCCAAAATTTCTTTGTTTTTTCTTTGGTGCAACAGGCACCCGCTTCTGTCAGCTACATAGGCTCTGACTGGACACCCACAATAAACTTTGTGTGGCCACCGGCCGTGCTGCAGCTGGCTGTCAGCTTTAGGATTATTATTATCCTTCTTTCCTAACATTTGGCACTAGTCTCAAGCCCCCCTCACCCAAGAAACCTCGCCTTCACGTCCTTAATCCCCCTCCAAAGTTATCAGCGAACAACACCGAGAATGAGCGATCACCAAGATGCGGACCCTCAACACAAAGATCCGCCAGGTATCACTGCAGCTAAGCCTGGTACACGAAAGAAAATTCGACCCACATATTCATGTTTAAATTGTCATAAACGCAAAGTCAAGGTACTTTACCCACTACCCGCGCGGGTGCCATCACGACCGTCCGCTTGGGCGCGTTCCTGGATCGAACTACGCACTGACGCTGCGATTCTTCATAGTGCGACCGAGTCAAGCCATGCGGAGCATGTTGTTTACGGGGAACACCCTCCGAGTGCGAATATGGCACCAGCAAGCGGGACCGCCATTATATCCAGCAATCCACCCTGATCGAAAACCTAGTGGAAACTTGCGAGTCCCTGAAAGACCAGCTCGCGGAGGCTCGAAAGCTTGCCAACCTCCCGCCAATCAAATATGAGGACGTCGCGACGGGGGAACGCTCGATCTATCAGATTAAGCGGATCGATGAGGACAATGCTCTGGAAGGTGACGACCTTGCAGACAACCATACGAGCTGCCAGGAACAAAGTTATTCGGATACAACACCCGATGTTGAGACTTCCGTCGAGCTATCGAGACAAAGTAGGTGGTGTCCTCATCATCAACATGCCTCCTTTGGTCCCGACCTGCCATTTGATCTTGTCATGCGTCCTCTCCTGGCGGACTGGTTTTCCGCTGACACGTTGTAGCCAAGGAGTCTTCCCCACCGATGTTGAAAGAAAAAAAACATTTGGTTGACCCGACACTGGCCGGCTCAGTGATGGAATTATTTGTCGAGCGTCTGATAACCACCTTTAGTCCGGAAGACCACACCAAATATGGCGGAACCATCGCCCTGCGCGAAGCCTCAGGGATGCGAGTCTTTTCTCCCTTTCTATGCAATGCTTTCGAGGCAGCCTCCCTCACAGTCGCCGGGCGACGGAGTCAAAATCGAAGCATCGAGGTTGCGGGACATTCACGCTACGTCCGAACTCTTCGGCAGCTGCAAAAAGCCTTGTATGATCCTAAGGATAGCAAATCCACCGAGGTTCTCGTTGTAGTGTTGCTGGCAACCATTGTTGAGGTATGTGTATCGATTGCTTTTCTCGCGTCCCTGCTAATACGGCCTAGGCATTCAAGCAAACGGCGAAAGACTCAATCTTTCGACATCAGGTGGGCGGTTTGGCACTACTCCGCAGTCGCACGCCATTCCGACATCGCTATGGACTCGAGCGATCGTTATTTGTGGACCTTCGATTATACTGGGTATGGATCTTTTGGCTGGTTTTCTTCTTCAAGAACCACACAACGGACTGACCAAAAACGCAGGTCACTGCTGCACTCGTCCAACGGCAGCCGACGTTTATGGCCTCGAAAGAATGGTTGACAGTCCCTTGGGCCGGGAATGCGCCCGCAAAGGATATCTTACATCGACTCTTAGACGTCGCAGTTGACATTCCGGAGTATCTATCCCGAGTCGATGAATTCTCAACACGGTTACTGTCGGGTGACATCCCATCCGCGGACCTTGCAGTCAGCCAAAGCCAACTTTGGGAGCAAGCTTCGGAACTGCAAAACCGACTCCACGCCTGGAAGACTGTATACGCCGATACCTACCCGCCGGGAACGCCGCTCGAGGATTTTGACAGTCCCTCTCCTGACGAATTCCCGGTTTTCCGCTGGCGCAACCCGCTTACGCTGCAAACCCTACCAGCAAAGATTCTCATCTTCCCCGACATCCTTATGGCCACCTCTCTCTGCTTCTATTGGGCCTTGAGCCTGGTTGTCTCCGGCACCGATGGCGGCCTTATCAGCGTTCTTAGCCTGCAAGAGCGCTACCAGTTCGGGTGTAACATCTGCCGCAGCATGAAGTACTACATTCAAAGCATCCCGGGGTGTCTCGTTTCGCGCATCATGTTCGTTCTGCGCGCCGCATTTGACAGCTTCGCCGACGGTATGGTAGAGAAGGAGTTCATGAGAGACTTGTTCCAGCATATTGGGAAAAGGTTCAACTTTCCAGTGTTCACGAACGAATGTACCTCTTCGTCGGTGCAAGCGGTGCCCGAATGACATCAACCTTTCTTCTCGTTTTTACTTTTTCCTAATTGGCTTTTTGCTTTTTTTCATCTCATTCAATTTCGTTCTATTCCCGTTCGAAGCGATCCACTTGCGGGCCCGGTCTGTGCTGTCCTTGGTGAATGCGGAGTTTTTTATCATTGGTGTATAAACCTTGATCTACCGTCCGAGGCGATCATCCCATTAATGTCCATTTTATTACCTACGTCACTAATCAATGCTGTCACAAGATCGGTCTCTTGGTAGACTGTTGTGTATTATCTACTTGTACATACTCATATTTTCGGTTTCTGATGCCATTAACAAGCGAATCCCACGCGTCATTAATGTATCGGTAGTGTTTCTACTCGCCAGGAGAATCGGCTATGTACAGGGAAAACCATGATCTAAGTTTCCGTTCCTCTAATCCTTCATCTCATGTCGATCGGTACCCGACCGTTTAGAGCATCCATGCCAGCTGTCATCTGGACCTGACTAGGCAATCCAACCCGTATTCCCGGTAAGTGTCCAAATCTAGACTGCCTCCCAAACCGCCTATCACCGGTGTCCCGGCGCGCGCGAAATGGAGTGTATCCGACTGTCTCTGTCGCAGCGACCATGGCATAGAAGAGCCACGTGGTAGATATGTCCAACGATGCGATCGACGTCTACCGACCCCAGGACAGTCAGATGGAGCGAGTTGCAGGTCATTAATCACCAAATCCAAGGAAGCAGGCTGGAGCTTTCAGCGGGGAGTTGGACTTGGCAGTCTACCACTCTTGGACGATAAATCTCAGTTTACCTCTGTTGTGTTGGACATTTGCACAGCGTAGTAGACGACAAGCGTCACCGAGATTGTGGGATCTTCTTCGGGGAGCAGTAGTAGTGATTTTCTCAACCGAGATAATTGTATCGGCGTAAATGGTAATACCCCGAGGGTAGTGAGTGATTGATGAACCAAATCAAGCACCAGCTTTGCGGGCATATCGCGGGACGTCGATCGTGAACCCGACCTCGGGGTCAACGGGGAGCCAGTTCGCTGTTAGACGGGTGCTTCCGTCTGGCATTTCGAGAAGGTTATCGTTGTTGTTGTTGTTGTTGTTGGCATTACTTTGAGCCGGCAGTAGCGGATGACCCAGAGACTGGGAATTAGAAAGCGAAGCAACGGCCACATCCGACATGGGAAACGGCTCGCCGGGAACACCGTAATAAATGTCGTCGTAACCAGGGTACGAGAAATGGCTTGTGTCGGGGGAGCTGCAGGGGTCGAGATCGTCAAACGCGAGAAGAGGAGGCGGGGAGTGGTGTAGCGTCGTGTGCGACTGTACTTGTGCTGTGGGGCTACCCGTATTGTTGTTGCTGCCGTCGATGTTAGGATTGGTGGCGGTGCTCATGAACAACGCACGCTCGGCAGCTAGCGGGGAGGCTGATTGTAGTAGGTCGTTCAAGCCCTGCTCATTTGGAAAGGTGGGGAGGTCTGTGAAACTGTGGAATAGTTAGTGGGGGTCTGGGTGTTGTTGGTGACCAAGTTGGCGGTTACGTACAGTGGTGGTGGTGGTTGCTGATGATGGTATTTACCCGAGTCGGCACTTGCGACTCCCATCATCTCCAGTGTGGGAAATATGTTGCCCTCGTTTGATGGTAACTTCCCCATTCCATGGCTCTGCGAGTTCAACAATTGCAACACGTCTAGGTCCAGCCCGCTCATCAAGCCATCGTTGAGAAAGTCTTCATCGTTCGGGAAGCCGGCCTCCAGATGGAGCGTGTGGTCGTTCATCGGGTCGGGGAAGTGTCCGTTGGGGACACCGTATGGTAGATTTGTGTAGTTCATGGTGTTGTTAGAGGTGTTAGGTCGCGAGAGTATTGCTTCCTGTATCAGGACAATATCATGATAGCGCTGTTGGGAAGCGTCGATTTGCGCGATGCGACTCATGTAGCAGATTTCGCGAGTATGTGTGTTGAATCTACACAGAAAGAAAAAAATTGAATGCGGTTCAACCAAGCTATGAAGGGAGAGGGGTCTTAAATATAACATCTACCTAGTCGACAACAATCCCCATCAGTATTTTCTGCACTCCGTCCAACCGAAGGGTAATATGATGACGATCCGAGCTGCAGCTCCAAATTAAGCCAACCGACCGCCCAAAGCATCACATACTCCGAGTGGAGAATTGAGATGCGTCGGCAGATGTGATGGTGAGATATTTACCGATCAGATGACACTGGTGTTTTACCTTGTCGGGCGGTTATTTCCGCGACGAACTTTAAGCCTGGCCTATACGAGCATCCTGCGCGCCATGTGGAGAAGCTCGCCAATTTAACCGAACCCCGGATTTTGCCCACGATGCTCGCCTGTATGCGCCTGGGCATGTGAGAAATTAACCGACGTCGATGACTCGGCCCGATCTAGGCGTCGGCAACAAGCACCTTGTCCACATTAATCTCCAGCTTGATTAACAGGTGGCAAACCTGCATCTGGTCATTGTGATAGACATCCTGTAATTAATAAGGGATTACTCTACGGGGGGATAAATACTGAACGTGGTGATCAACAATATAATTCAAACGAAGCTAGTCGACCATAATGCGTTTGCCATCGTATGCCCGGCAACCTTGAGGCAAGTACTGGTCCAGAAGAGACACCAGTTCTTCATGGACACATTGACGAACCCATTATAGCCTAGTAATCTCGGCAAGTTGGTCAGCTGTGCCGGCATGGGATCCGGGGTCATCGGGATCGAACTCCGCGGGGAAGCTGCTCGACTAGGACTAAGCGCGGTGGAGTGGTAGATACCGTTCAACTTTATTCTGATCGACGAATACACAAGACATCTAGATGGGGTTGAACCGAGTGGGCTTGTCAAGGTTATGTCTGGCCCCGCTTATTCGGAGTATTGCCTTGATCCTCTAGTGCCCGAGCACTTTGAGAACCAAATCTCATGAGCGTGTGGTTAGAAGCAGGGAGATGAAGAAATTGATAATATGCTTGATATAGATGCACCTGCCAAGGCAATATCCACAGATCAGCTCCAGCACTAGTACTGCGTAAGTAGCTTCCTAGTGATCTATGGTTCCTCCTATGAGCTTATTGCGATTTCCACCCCCCCAGCACTTTCTTGTCACTCGGCTGGATGGCACCCTTTTCTACAGTGGATTCCACTACTGATTTACCCTTCGGTGGGTCTATACAAGGCTTCTGAGTCCCTATGTTGAGACTTGGACGTTTACTACTGTCTATCCACTCGCTATGGCTTAAGCAGTTGCTTCGATATCTACTTCCCGAAAGGCCCTAGTAATTATGGGAGAGTGAAACATGATTCGCTTTTTGCATAATAATGCCCAACCACACCAGGTCAGCGTCTGATCGCAGAACTAGCTTAATGAACACAAATTGACCATGATCCAGCTTGTCGTCATTACATAATGCTGACGACAAGAGCTGCTCCTGCGACCCACCACCCGGCTACTGAAAAAGCTCCCTCGAAATCACCCTTGAAGACCGCCCAGAATATTGCAAACGACAAACTTGGAAGAAAGACCACGAGGCCGACGATAAACCACATTTTGGACTTATTCCAGCCTTCTGTCAAGTAGATCCCCCACGCTTCTCTCGGCGGGCCACCCTTTGGCTTGAGGGCTCCGTGGGCCCTTTTGGGTAGCCCCTCAAAGGCCCACGTATGGCCAGGTTTCAACTTCTCGGGATATCGAAACATACTCACTAAAAGATTGGATCCGATAGGCGGCGCGAGCTTGGGTGGTATCGGGTAGTATCGATATTCTGGATTTGGGTCTGCAGTGTCAATCGCTGGTATGCATCTACAGGGTATTCCGATTTCGCAGATCTCCCCGTGGTCTCGGATGTCAAGACACCCATCGTCACAATACAGAAACTTATTGTTAAGATAATCAGTGTTGTGAAACAGAAACGCTGTCAATGATTCAACTCACTTTGACAAACCGGATGCTGACGACTCGTCTCAGATACCAGAATGAGCCGAATCCCGTTTTATGCCCGTCATAAATGCGTTGCAAAGCTTGAAACAACTGTCTGTTATCCATGACAAGTGGTAGAGCCTCTTGGTGAAGTTGGACATGGTACCACCCCCTTTCCAGGCACATGAACAGGTGAAGAATGCTATTTGGCGATCCAGCAGGCTCCATGTCGAGAGTAACATCTTGAACCCCGAAATTTCCGCCAGTGTTGTCCAGCTCATCGACAGTGCCTCGAGGATATGAGGCTTGGGATGAGACTAGACCGAAATTGTGGCGGAAAATATTGGAAATGTGAGAAAGTACGTAGCGCCCGATGCCCCCAGGGGCATCATTCCTGTCATATGTCGATTGATCTAGGCGCTCTTTCAAAGCATCCAAGGCACCCGGTTCGAGTTCCACATAGTCGTCATAGAGCCATCTGCCGCTTGACTTTATACCACATATAAATTAGTCTTCGAATTCCTGATAAAAAGTTACAGTAGAAAGACTCACATCTTGCCATCGAATTCTTTTATGGTTCGCAGGAATGGGTCGCTCTAGTAAACCCAGCATTCTGAGAATCGTGCTCCTAATTTGATAAAGTCTTGCTGGAAAATGTTAATAGACTGGTATCATAAGCTGGGGATTGGCTTCATTACTTAAAATCTCCTCTTCTCTCTCCGAGCAGGGCTGGTCACTGGGGTTGCTGGTGATTTGAAAGCAGCTGTATAAGACACCAGGCAACATCTTCATCAACAAGATGTTTGGATATCAATATGGGTACTGATAGATGGTTTCCTCGCAAGTAATATCTAGTTACCTAGTAAACAGTAAACTGATTCGTGGTGAGAGGTGGGGCGGAAGTGAGAGGTGGGGCAGAAGTGAGAGATGGACTGAGACGGGAGGCAGGACCCAACCAGACACGGAAAGATCTACCAACACCAAGTGCCATCACGTGATTCTACAGTGACGGTAGGATGTCGACATACTGATGACACGGAATGTTGAGGTCGGATGTATGATACTAAAATATCAGTCATATCATTCCTGACCAAATTGCCAAACCTTATCCTTTTAATCGAGTGGTCATCTTCTTCGATAGTCACTGCATACATCGAAACATCCATTTATAACTCTTCCTAAAACAACCAACACCAAACCAATACAAACCCAAGCGTAGACACGTCTAAAAGGGTAAATTACCCATCTACAAGATACCTATTCTACTAGGATACAGCAGTTCGCCCCCGATCGGCGAACGCGGAGAAGCTATACAAGGGTTCAATCTTGGCAGGCGAGAGGCGAGGTGTTTCAGTTAAGTATATTCACGAGCCACAAGGCTGTCAAACAGGCTTACTTTTCGTAAGCGAAGTTTGAGAATCAAACCAAACCCTGATCTGAGGTTAGTGGGGGAAAAAGGTAGATCGGCTATCCTCATCTGCCGACGTGTGGTTTAATTTCGGTTTATGCGGGGTGATAGGAGGAGCATGTATGCCGCTAGTTCGTAGATAAATCGATCGGTGTGTCAGGTTCGTTGATCTGGACTCCTTGGTTAATATACTACTGCTTGTTTTGGTCATGCTGTGCTCGCTTGGGGTGTTAGTGTCTATGTTATACTTCGTAGTGCAGGGTAACTTCGGATCATGTTGATTATAATACACTAATATACAAGTTATACCGAGGCGATATATCCAGTCCGGCGGGGACAAGTCAAAGCGCCAGTCCCGTCCCTTTTCGCGTCCATCGGTACAGAGCAAGAACAGCCTTGCGACGATGGCGAATCTCGCTGTGATTGACAGGCCGACCGCGCGCCTGGGCGACGGCACTGCGCATGACTTGGCGGAAATTGCGCTGGTACTCTGTGTTAAGCGTGACGACGCACGATTCAGTCGCGCGGATCATGACCTCGCATGCGTTGAGGATGCCCTCGCCTGCTTCCTTTTGGAGACGCTCGACGATTAGGAGGAGGAGAAAGCTGCCTTGGAGGAGTTGGATGCCAAAGAAATACGGCATGAAGCTGATGTCTGGATCGTAGCGGAGGATCTGGTCGACGGAGTCGGCTGCGTCGAGCGCGTGTGAGATTGTGGATGCGAAGGCTGGAGAGGAGGTCCAGAAGTCTTTGTCTTCGATTAGGGAGACGGGGTCCCATTTGCCGACGAGGAGGATGTGGAGGACGTGGACTAGGTATGAGGCGTAGGAGATGACGGTTTGCGTGTGCCAGGAGTAGGCCTGCGCCAGGGCTGGGTCGACTGGCAGGGCGTCTGGCTTGGATGTGGGGTATGTGGCTGGGAGTAAGGTTGAGGTATCGACTGTGGTGGCTGCGAAGGTGGTCAGACTTGCTTTGTAGATCTCGAGCTGGCCCAGGACTTCGTTGAGGTGCACGTCCCAGGCGTCTTTGCCGTGTAGGCGGACGCCGAGCATTGGGTGGTTGCGCGCTTGGTTGAGGTCGATCAGTTCTCCGGTGATTGTCATCAGAGGCAGGAAAAATCCGAAGATCGAGTGGTCGTGGCAGATGAAGTTGGGGAACACGCGACGCCTGTTTTTGACGCCTGAAAGCGCACACTGCGGTCCGTCCGGTTTGGGACTGTTGCTGTGGATGTTTCCCGCCTGCCATGACCCTTCGTCGAGCGGCAGGAGGAGGTCCTCGCTCTCGGCGTCTAGCAGAGCCAGTGGTCGATTATAACACAAAGCTAGATGGCGGTCCATTATGTATAAAAGCCACCATGCCCGACGACGCTCCTCGCGGTATTCCTCGTTGATGGTCGCACCGGACGCAGTGGTGCGGTCGCACACGCAGTTAAGGCACGATCGGGCTGGGTTGGCATGGTCGAAAAAGGGACCGGTATCGACCCCGTCCCATCCAGAGAGCGAATAATCGACCGACGGGCTGGAGTCCTCGGGGTGGTTGTCAACACTGGGCATGACATCAATCTCCTGGTTGAGTTTGAGCTCCCGAGCCAACGTGAAGGCCGCATGCCACCTATTCCCGTTAGTCTAACCGTCAAGACGAAACGCTGGGTCGTACTCACCAGCGCATGCTGGCTGCCTTTTGTTCGCTCGATGAGATGATCGATGCCACATGAACATAGGTAATCACATCGTCTAGAGAGCCGGCGGGACCAACTAAGCCCCAGTCATCACCACGGCCTTCGAACGAGTGGTGCACGGTGGGAGGCGGGCCTTCCGGCGCCACTCCCGCAGCAGCACCCGGAGTACTCGTGCTATTTCCGGCCTGATCCTTGAAGGAGACGTGAATCAACGGCCGGAGCAAATGGATCGTCAGCGCGCAGAGGAACTGGCATATTTTCTTGCGTTGCGGAGGGGAAATCGGGAGCGCGAAGGCCCGATCGTCGAGCGCGGCCACCCAGAGCATACTCGCCAGGAGCGCTGGACTGCTGGCGCGATAATTTTCGCGAGTCAGAAAAGACGCCTTTCGTAGCACATAACAGTGTATATGGTGGCACACGGGGTGCATGTAGGTTGAAAACGCGCTGGTAAAATAAAGTTCGAGGAGGTCGAACACTAACCGCCGGGGCAGGTTCGCCTCCACGTAGGGCATGAGGGGCTGCAGCACAGGGTACTTGAGGGAGGTGGCCTGCCCTCCCGCCGACTGACTCGTCTTTGATTTGTTCGAAGTGGGAGCGCCGCCGGCTGCCAGATCGACCCCATTCCACATCTCCAGCACTCGGTGCGGCGCGTCGTCCAGAAGCCCCGAAGCTCTCAAATCTTCGTAGGCTCCAGGAGATACATGAGCCCCGGACAGCCATTCCTCCGTCACATTACCACGCACTCTAGGCCGAGTGGAAGGTAAGGACGTGCTTGCCTGGGAGCGTCGCTCGTCGACGCTCTGGACAGACATGGTCACATCGTTCGTGACGGGCGAGCGATGATGGAAGCTCAGCGACGGGGAGTTTACATTCGCTGCCGGTGTAGCCACCGCGTCGGCACCGACAACTGCCGGTATCCTATCATTTCTCATCGGAGCCGCGGAAGGCTCTGGAGGTGGCGCCTTTTCCACTCTCACCTCTGTCTGTGCTATCTTCGGCCGTGCAATACGTCCGCGCTTGCGACGTTCGCGAGTAAACTGGCAGTGAACATCGCTTCGAAGGCACCGAGAACACGGGAAAGCGCGATCGCATCTTACCCGTCGCGAGTGGCAGGAATCACAGGCAATTCGATTGCGCCTCCACCGTCGCTTGCCGACCGCGCTCGGAGAGTCGTCCGTGGGGCTTTCGGCAGTAACGCCGGCGGGTTCGTCCCCGGGCTGGGTTAAATCCATTTCAGGTCGGCATTGGCAGGATTTCGCGGCGAAAAGAAGAGAGATAGGTGAATCGAATAAAATAGAGAACACCAACGAATGAGCGAGACTACGAAGCAGTATCGACGATATAGGACGACCGATTAATGCGCCAGACCGACCGCGGGTCTAGAACCGTAGCAATTCAAGCCGTAGTCCGTGTCGCACAGGGAAGGCTGTCTTCGGCAGAGGAGTTTATCCAATGATGGACCAGGGTAGATGTCAGAAAATAGACCATAAGACCGGACGTAAGGAAGATCATCAAAGCGACAGCCAGGAGGGAAGGACGAAAGCTATATACGGGTTGTTCGATGGAGAAAGAATCAGGAATGGTGGGGAACCGCCGGACGGGCTCAATGGGGATTAGCGGGGGATGCCTGAGCACACCCGCTGGAGATAAAATTCTCCGTAAGTCCGTCTCCTGGGGGGAAATAACTACTGCTACTTCGATCCTTTTCCTGGAACACAATAGCTAATATGGATGTCCGATGAATAGACTCCATGCTGTGGGGTTCAAATTGCTCATTCTAACAATAGGTCTTGTCTATACATAGGACACGACTTTCATAGGTGACCCCATGATGTATTGTTTTGGCTGTCCAAACGATCATCTTCTCACAGCTCATGGTCATACTGCCACTCATCAGACTCTCCAAACGATTTCAGTTTGGGCTGAGGCAAGTTGTTCTTGTACAGACAGGGTACTTCCTCCACCTTGAACGGAATGCACTGGCGAGGATTGTCGCTATCACCCACGGCTTGTTGGCCCGGGCAAACACCACGGATACCCTGGGAATCCGCTGCAAGGCAAATGCCACAACCTTCCGATGTGCACCATTTCTTCGCGGTGAAGAATTTGACATGTTTTGCGTCCTTGCACGGTTGGTAATGACCTCCGGTGCAAACGAACCATGGGCCGTTGTCCTTCCAATTGAGCCACCCGATCACGTCATGGAGCACAAACTTCCCATCGGACTTGACGGTTCCGCCTGGTGAGCAGTCGGTGGTGCTGTGGCACACGCGGAACTGCCACACAGGAGACTGGTCGGACTTGGCGATGCGGTAATCCTTGTTGTCGTACAGGGCCAGCGGGAAGCCCGTGAGGGCGCTGATCAAACGGTAACATTTGCCGTACTCGATGCCCATGTCGTGTTCATCCGGAGGGCAGACCTGGCGTGCGCACTCTTTGGGATCCGGCTTGGGTGGGTTGGGTCCTGGACTGGGACGTGGGCCGGGGCCGGGGCATGGGCCAGGACTCGGCTTGGGGTCTGGGTTGGGTCCTGGGCCGGGGCCGGGGCAGGGACAAGGGCTAGGGCTGGGGCTCGGCTTGGGGTCCGGCATGTGACACACCCCATCCCAGAAGCCAATGGCAGTGGCCTCGCAGCAGGAGGACTTGCCGGAGTTGGGGTCGACGAACAAGTCGTGCTTGGGTTCTCCTTTCGGGCAGCAGTCGACGGCGTTGAAGGTGGCATTCACGCTGAGGAACTTGTTGTCGCCGCAGCACATGCCCTTCTTTACTTTCTCGCTGTATTCAAAGTGGGTGTCGGCCGGGCAGCATTCCATGATGCCTGTGAGAGGGTCCCGGTACGGGGTTTCCTTTCGCGTCATGCATCTGAAGTTCGCACACCCCCTGCACTCCTGGGAGTCGGCGATGTATTGCTTGCAAAGCCATCCTTTTCCCCACTCCTCCTCGCACATCTTGTCGCACTGCTCTTCTGTTCCACAATTTGTGGACGATTGCGAAGCCGCTCGCGCGGCAAGGAGGGCCGCGCACCAGATGGCCACACGCATTATGAAAGACGGTATCAACAAATGGGAGAGTGTAGAGTGCAGGTCGACTTCTAGTCGTATTCGACTTGGAAGATTCTTGCCGATTGAGTTGAGGTGAACGGGCTGCTGGGCTGGTATTTATACCTTCGTGGCAAGTCTATCTCGCTCGATCCGGCGAATTCAATGCCTAGAACGATGGAGTATCAATGAGCATCGCCTTTGCACTTCATCTGATGTCACTGCACGGCGGAAGCTCGGGATGGATTACGGCCGTTGCTTCGCTAAACTCGGAACGCAACAACCACACTTGCCGACGATCAATTCATTGGCAGTGGGCTGAAGATCCACGATACCTCGAATAATACCCTGGAAAGTGGATGAAGAGGGGCTCGACCGTGAAGATTACGTATGGGTTGGAGATGTTCTCCGCTCTTTCGGGACATACTACGTTTAATTGACTCAATTGTGGAATTCGTTCTGCTCGAGGACCATTGCAGTTGGTACTCAAGAAGTATTATGAGTGGAAATTGAGGTACTCTACCACCTGTTACGAACATATTCAGGGACATGCTCCATCGCGGCTCGGCCAATCGGAAATCCCGCTGGGTCGATGGATCCTTGCAACTGTTGCAATGAGAGTTCGGCCGAAATGCTAGATCTATAACGAACACTTCATACACAACAAAAGAATCTCCGCGAAATTCAAAAAGAATCAGTCCCGTTTTCTATAGAGCTGCTGGTATGTCACCTATGACGACACTGGGCTCCGGAATAGAAACGTTTGTGTCGGGAAGTCCAAAACACACCCTGGAGGGCGACCCTCCCAGCTCATGTAAACATATGGGACGAAAGAAAAGAGGCCATGAAATGGCATCCAATAACGCACTGAAGATATAAAGATATTAACAGCCAAGAGCCCAGCTAGATGTGCAACCTTTGAAGTATTCTCACCACCTCATTCACCGACCGATCAACTGTTGGTCTACACCTGCATCGAAATGTCAAGCATCTCCCGCTGAACACGAACACCGACAATCATCTCAGGGCCCCTCGGAAGTATGTTCCAAACGGTAATCTCATTCAAATTACAACGGAAAGCCTTGAGCCTGGTCAAAGTAACACGACAACTGTAGGTTACATGTGGCCACTTCACACGTGACATCTGAAATGAGTGGACTTCAAACAAGGCAGAGTTGCGTAGATAGAGTTACTAAGAAATTCTGACACCAGAATCAGTCAGAAATGTCCTTCCCCGCACATTCGCAGATACGAATCTGAATCTGCATCAAAACTCCATCCACACCCACACACAGCTACGCACTATAGAATGATCGGCAGCCAGATCTCCTCGTTTCCCCCCGCTTCCGGCCAGGTCCGCTTCCAACCAGATGGGCGGAGTCCCTTAGCGCGGGCGGTAAGAGTGGATCCCATTCCCCAGTGGAGCTGACCCATTAAGGTTAACACAAGAATGAGCTCTGGTCTTGAGTGAGAGTCAGGAAATTTCTCAAAATTCTACCAGTCAATTGAGTTACTAAATGCTCATCCCACAAGGTTGAATAAACTAAATCCATACCTGGTTTCGAAATAAACAACAAGCTATCAGGAATCGTCCGGCCTCATTTCCTTCCATCTCGAATAAACAAACATGCCCGCAATTTACTCTTGTTTCTCGCTGAGCTCCTTGACAACAGACGATTCATATCCTGCAGAAGTTGACGTCGACGCCCAGGAAGTAGACCAGACGAATGACTGCTTGGTTTCTCCTTTATCTTCAACTGAGATCAGGAGATCTATAACAGCGATAAAGATATATGCCCCTGTTCCAGTACATATATGCACCTATCGCGATGAATTAGTGTTATGACAGAAAAACGTGGCGCGTAAGTGTTACGAAACATATCATCCGTGAAGCTCCAATACAAAAGCCCGGGGAAGACCTATTGCTTCTCTCGTCCTAGTTAAAAAGCTGCAGGCCAACTGATCAGCCAGCCAAAGGCAATATCCAAGATTTGAAATTTCTATTCACACCAGTTAGTTGTATGAAATGCTATCGTACAATCGGATTACCAACCCATTCCAAATCTAGCCATTCCCCACGTCTGTCGCCGGGCAGGTGAGTCCGGCAGCGTCCGGCTATTGAATAGCCGGATAGTATAAACTCCAATGAAAGTCACCGTGCCGACAAATGACACGGAGTGAAGGACCAGCTCATCCGTAATCATATGAAACGATATCAGAAGGAGCAAGATAGAACCAAGCACTATAGTATCAATGATGAAGTTTCAACGATTAGAATTGGTTGTCAGGGCACGATGTAAGACCGGGGTTGTGGCTAAGTGCATCGAGAGGTCGTCCACTGATAGGAAACAATCTGCCGTACAGTAGCTGTTTTTGGAAAGACGCAACACATACTCATCTGTGTGTGGTATTAAGGCTGACATGGAATGCAAAAGAGCATAATCCGACCGCTATCAATCCCCAAGACCGACAATCATGAGGTGGGGTGTGTATTCAATATTTTTAATCATGAAACCGGTTTGTCTGTGGCTTGGGCGAGGATAATAATCTGATGTTTTCTCGCTTGAGGATCGTAGACTCGGTGTGGGAGGATTTGTTTATGTTGTAAGTAGGACTAGTACATTATTTGTGGTGTAGGTAGAGAAGAGAAGAGAAGACATGAGGTACAACATGAGAGGTTCCATCCACGTTGATTTCATCCACAAGTCTTTTCTATTAATTGCGTTCATATGTTGGGACTATATCATGGCAAGTGTGGTAGAAACACCATTCTCAATAGACTATATGAGGAATGTCCCCAAACTTTCCACAAAAAACCCACCATATCCAATCTTGATGCTCGGGTCAAGTACCATCACACAAAGGAAGATTCACAGATTAGACATTGATACTCCACGTTGAATTGCCCGTCGAAACAGTCAACGCCCCATTACGCGAGTTATTCCGATCCCTTCCCCACCCGCCCCGTCCCCCAGTAGTAGTACTACCGCCCGGAACACCCATCAACCCCCGAGCAACACCCATAACCGCCTGCGTGCGCTCCACCCACTCGTTCCCCCCAGTCTGCGCACGCGCCCTCCTCTCCTCATCCCTCGCCTTCAGCGCTGAAATCTCATCCTTCACCAACGTACACCCACCCAACTTCTTCTCCCACGCCGCCTGGCGCACGACGGGCGCCCACATCTCCGCAACACCCATCTCATCTTTCCCAGCAGCATACTCCGTGTGACGGATCACCCTCACGCTGTGCTCACTGATCCGCTCGCCGGTGTGCTCGAAAGACGTGCGAGAAAAGAGCCACTGCGTCCGGACGACCTCGTACCGCTTCTCGAGCAGCCAAATCACAGGCCACGTCAAGATCCACAGCTGCAGGATGATGCACGCCCAGAAGGCGAAGGCGTTGTTGCGCAGCTTGTTGATCCAGTGCGGCGAGTACACCGTCACGCGGGACCCGAGCAATACAGGCTCGATCGTTATCGTGCCCTCGTAGTTCAGACTGCGCAGGTGCCCGGTTAGCTCGCGACGCAGAACTTCATAGTCGAAGTCGTTGACGCTGCGGGTGAAGGTGAAGGATTTGACGCTCGCGGGGTCGTTGCAGAACCGCGCGCTCCACATTTTGATCTCCGCCTCGCTTGTTGTCTCTGTGTCGTTGTTGCCGGACTCGAGGTCCGTGTCGGCGGGGAGCTCGGTATCGTCTGTTGGGAGGGCGATGCGGCCGCTGGGGGCGGACGGGCCGGACGAGCGCCAGCGCCCGCCACGGTAGGCTTTTTGGCCGTCGTTGTCGGAGATGCAGGAGGTGTAGGTCCAGCGGGAGGCGGAGTCGCCGTGGCGGATGACGGAGCGGGTGAGGTCGATCTGGAAGTCGAAGTCGACGACTTTGGATTTGTTGTTCTTGGAGCCGCCGCTGTCGGAGTGTTCGCCGTGGATGGAGATGTGGGGCCGTGGGGGCAGCTCGGTGTGTTCCGTGACGAAATCCGCTAGAACTGAAGCATCCTGCGAATATTCGGGCCATAAGGTCACGGTGGACGTGGCACGGGTGGCGCTGGAGAGACTGTGGTAGGGTCTGCCGCCGAGAATGGAGTCGTAGCTGGCTGTGGGGCGAAGGAGATCGTCCTCATTTTGAGATTGAGTCTGGGCGGGAACGGTGGGTGGGGAATAGGCCGGGGGGAGGTCATTCTCGGGGGAGAGGATCTGTTTGCCCATGGTGATGGTGATGGTGATGGTGGATGTTGGAGAAAGAAAAAACAAAGAGGCTGAGGCGCATGTTACTTATATATGGGAGGCGAGAGAGAATTTAGTCGATAAGGCTTGTCTAGATCCGGCTAGACATGAGGCTATCCAGGATATTTATAGGCTGGAGCCTGGTGGTGCCTTGTTTAGCGCCTGGATCAACCAGGAAGGGGAGGGGTCAAGGAACACATTCTTGAAACAGGCTGTGCTTATGGTCTTGGCAGATATGAGACATAACAATATCACCATTCCTCCTCTTATCACAATCCTTACAAAAATCTGCGATGGTTGTCTCGAATGAAATTGTTGAAATTTCAATATCACAGGAAGAATATCCGAAATAATAGTCATCTCCCCATCATTGTTGTATATGATTCTCCATCTCCCTGCAAGCACGCGACAAATTGACAAGAAAATCCAAAACAACTCCCACAGTCCAACCCCTATCAATGCCCTTGTTTCTCTCAAATGGGCTTCATTTATTGCCAGGGCATTGCATCTCAACATCGATAATTCCATAACTCCCGCATGGTGTCCCGTCTCCTGCGCCGCTCTGGACGGTGCACTAAACCCAGTCAGTACCCACAACTTCCTCTAGAAAACATATGCAAGGGACATTGTTCATCTTACACTTCCAGTGGCACATTTCCTTAATTTATACCGTGTTAGTCGTTCATAGCGTCCGAAAAGTCAAGTCCGTATGGGCTAAACTTACCGATTTGAACCCAGTACCTTGCAAGAGGTACCATTACACTTCTGTTCATCGTTGTTAAATATATTTTCCTCCAGTTGACGTGATGGTTGAGCATAGACCGTTCATTCAGGCTATTATCTCATGTATGAAGAGCATGACTTACACCGCACTGTGCCCATCCGTTGGGACATCTCGCCCGAGCTTCGAGGCTGTCATTGCCTCCAGGGGCCGGGGCCGCTATAACAACGGCTGCGCCGGTCATAAAGGCGAGAATAATGTTGGAGATCTGCATTTTCAACGAGCTGATGCTTATAAAGTCTTATCTGAAGACGTTGATGGGATGGCAGGCTTGATATGGAGCTTCAATGCTGAGATAAAAGGAAATGTTCGGACTGCAATCTGAATGAATGAGAGGAAAGGGCTTTTATAGACAATCGCGTGCAATCTGCAGGATCACTTTGCAAGGCTTTCTCTGTCTACACTGCTAATAACTTCTACAGGATCATGATCCAAGTCTCCTGGCTGTGCAAATGGGATCACAGCTGAGCCGGTAGGGTCAGAAACTGAGCTAGTATGAGTAGGATCTGGGCACATGTTGAGCCGGTATCAACTCCTTTTATACCCGCTCAGCTTATCTTTTCAACACATTCTCTGTATGTATACTATTGGGAGTTCTGTCAAGAGCTTTATCAAGACGCCTATCCAGTGTCCTACCCAGCGACCGTGCAGACTCATCAAAAGCAATCGCGTAGAGTCTATGGAGTGAGTATCCGTTGGTTATATGGATTTCAACTACATTTTCCTGTTCCATACCGACTGTTCTCTTGTCCTAGCAAATATTTGAATGGCTCCGCCGTGTCCTTGGTGAAGATAGGCCTAGAATACGGTGATCTTACAGTTAAGGTCATGATATAGCTATTCTCCTGTATATTATTATGTGGGTATATGGTGGGTGAAAAAGTGAAGGGCAGTGTCATGTCCTTGTCCAGGAAGTCAATCCTGGTTGAATATAAAACCATCACTAACCACAATGGATCTAACAACCCCGCATGTATTTTGGGGCCAGATCAGCAATGATATTGCTCCCCCACTCATCCAAGGACCAAATTGGATTGGATCTACACGGTTTTTGCTGCTAGACAGCGAGAAATATCAATTCTGCCTTGACATGTCCGATGTATAGCCTCGCACTTTCTTGGCGTATGACCACATTCCCAATTCGTCCTTAGATACGCGAGTTGCATGTTGATATATCTTGAGTTGTGGGCATTCTAGACCGAGTCATAGGAACGCAGTGGGCTCAAAAGCCTTGTCAAATTGTAAAACATACGTAATGGCTACAATCTCGACATATACAGAAACATCCGTGATCTACTCTGTGATCAGGTCCTAAGCAAGGATCTGTGAAGCATACTGACTACCCCCGATGTTTAGGGATGCTAACAGTATTTTCAAGCTCAGCTTACCTTACCAATATTGTACCAAGACCTGCCACTTGCCAATTGGAGTGTCCAGCTGATCAGTCCACACAAAAGACTTGCTGATATCAACTGCTGACATCCAAACTAGCAGCATTGCCACTCGTATGATGACACTCCGATTTGGACGCAACTTCCACATTGGGTTCAATAGAAATTTGCGCGGTTTGCTTCAAACCATTATATTTGTTCTATGCGACACTTCAATCAATATTTCTGTCTTGGAATAGAGTGTACGAAAATACATGAACAAAATACTAATGAATATGAAAACATATATTCTATTGTTCTTTCCGTCTTCCATCTATATGCCGTTCATGATCATCCAGGGGAGGGATTTCAGCTATCATGTATGATCCATGGGTCTTTGAACTGTTACATTACCCCTAGTAGTAAAGTCACACACTGTTCCTAGTTTCGAATTGGGAAGACATGTGATGTTGAATCGAATTACCTTGGCACTGGCCACAGTCAGATCGACAGATAACAAGCTAATGGGGCTATCTAATTTACCGTATACAATATCTTGGTAATGGAATTAATTAGATATAAATGATTCACAAATGTGGTCTTCCCGCCACATCTAATTTATCTTAATCAACCTTGAGATAACCCAACTCAATCAACTGCTTATCATTGGCTGGGCTATAAAAAGGCAGCTTCAAACAATGGCCTTAGCGAAGGTCGTTGTGAAAGTCGCCTTCGCTATCGCATCCCCCAGCCATTGGACTCGGACCCCAGCTCCACCATGGCTTTTTGACCGTCTCCCGCGGCGGACAGATATCCTCGAAATCAAAGCTTAGCTTAATATTGAATCTATCCTTGACCTCGCGCAATATCTTCAGTGCTTTACAGCAGTCCGATGCGGTGGATGATGTAGAGGAGAGGACATGTCTGGTGCCCACTGCTGATGGTCCCCGCTCCTCATCGCGGTAGAATGTACTCAGAGTACCTACCTCTGAGAGCGCGAGGTTGGCATCACCGAAGACGTAGTCCGTCTCGAATTTCAGAGTATCTTTGACCGCCCAGTAATTGACGACATGCGTCTTGCAGCCCATCTCGGTGCACTCGATTTTCTCCGAGTATTCATACCAGACGTAGTCGGGTGAATCGGGACGACTATGAGAGTAGTCGGTCTCTGGCGAGGCACCTAGCCACCTGATGGTTTTCAATGACCCAATCCTTTGAGTGTGACTTCATTGTAAAGAGATGTATGCCGCAGGGGTTCGGAGTCCATGCCAGCCGAAGCTCAAATAGCCCTTCTCGGTAGCATAGCAGAAGAAGTTCTCGCCTTCCATGGTGGCATCTCGGGGCTGCTGCGTGTTCCAGTTGGGATAATTGAACACCGCGACTCCATTGAAAACAAAGGGGAATAAATTAGGGTTGTCCAGGGCCGCGACACTCGCATGGGCGACCTTGGCGAGACAAGCAATGCCAAGAATGGACGAGATGAATAGCTTTCTTGGCGGTCGCTATCAACAGCAGAATCACCTCGCACCTGTGCAGTACCACGGGCTGACTCCTACATCTCCTGTTGTTTGGATCTCGTTTCAGGTGATTTTGATGAGTTTCAGGGGTGCCGCAAGCGGACCGATTAGTTACTCCACAGCGGTTGAGTTTCTGACCACATTCTTTTTTGGTGAGGAGCGCACCAGGCAAGTTTTGAATACCCCGGAGTTAGTGTTCCACCGGTCATTGATCCATGCGCCTAATGCTACCGACGCGTTCATCCAATTGACTACAGATTTGGGTTACCGATGTAGCAGCGAGGTCTATGCGGGGCTTCTGGAGAGGCATAACCGCGATGTGTGGGAAGTATCGTGGGATATCGGTCTGCCGCAACCTCTTGGGGGGTTGATCTGTGGCAATGGCACAAAGTGTGCTTGGTCTCCTTCTTGCTGCTGTTCAATGTCCGGTAATGGTCCTGGCACCCCTAATTGGATACTGGAAAGACCGCTGGGGATCGCGAATCCCAACAACAATTGCTTTCTTCTCCACGGCACCCTTTTCCCTACTCTCAGGAACAGCGGGTGACGAGCGCTTTCCGTGGTTTGCTGGAGGAAATAAAGGCAAGGTCACTTATGTTTGCTCCTTGGTCACGGCTGGGTGTCTTATATCTTTGCTGAAGTGGAGTAGGGGCAATGGAGGTGACTGGTGAGTTACCTGCGACCTCCTTGGGCTCCAAAACCATAGTGTTAATCGAAGCTTGTGCTACTCCTTAGAAGCGGTTGATAAGCTAGAAAAAAGTCACCCGGGCATTTTTGGAAAGTATGGAGGCTACTCTCGGGCTGTCGCCATCACTAGCATGAGTTGGACAATGGGTCTGATAGTTCGGCCCGTCTTAGGAGGATTCATGGTGGAGAGATTTGGTTACTTTGAATTACAGTGTGTTCAGGGTATGCCTTTTCCTCGAGCTCACCCTCATTCCTAGATATACCGCTAATGCCATATAGCGACTTTGTCTATCGCCTGTGGCATAGGGGCCGCCGCTTACCTCAGTCCCGCTCCTCCCTTGGAGGTTACCGAGGGAAATGAGGCGAATAGCGGCAGCGCCCCCTACAATCCGGCCCAACCCGCCCCGAAGACAACACTACTTCCTGCTACTAGAGAGATCTAATCTTACCTTTTATTTGTATTGATATAAATTTCTTATTGATTGATATTATTATTAAAAAAAATCGAGTATATAGTTCTTTTTGTATTCTAAGCAATCTTATAAATTTTTCTAAAGAAAGTACGTAAGTAATAAGATGTTGGGGATATCGGTCAGGTTAAGCCCTATACCAAACATTGGTCGCGTAGTGGTCATTATAAGATACTATTATTATGATGATGATCAGAAAGAATACTAAGCAATTTATGCATATTCTTTTTTTACCAAGAATCTAGAAATGTATACTGATTATAGACTAGTTCTCATAGGTCTTGAAAGAGTCTATATAATCAATGGCTACTCTGTATGTTTCAAGACAAGAAAGAGAAAGAATACTCTATCCTTAAGACACTATTCAACTTAGATACATATATACTTCCCATACAAGAAAGATGTGGGAGACTTGACAAATCCCAACTACTATTTTGTTGAAGTGCCCATCGTAGGGTGTTAAAGGCACTTGTTAGCTTTGGGTTGTAACCCAAGGGTTGAAGATGCGAGGGAAATTTGAGCTCGGTGAGTACTTTTTTATAGTCAATTTATTTTCCAACGAGATACTTACTTGGCTTTTGCCTTTCTCGGGCACCAATATGTATCATCGAGTTTTGGCAGAGATAATACTGATATTCACTGATTTATCACATCTAGGCTCTTGAGCTTATCTCCGTGACAGCGCCTCGATTTATATAGTTGAAGGTTGAGACATCGGTGACAGGGCTTTCAACCGTCACTGCATTTTCATATCTTGAGTAACAGCTTCCTGGTCACTCACTGTCTCGTGCGCACTTGTATAATTAGACTTCTATGCATGAATAGGGATCTCTAAAAACCGAATTTCCAAGTCAACGTATGTAACAACACTTATCTAATACC
The DNA here is from genome assembly GCF_002847045.1 of Aspergillus candidus. Classification (NCBI taxonomy): domain Eukaryota; kingdom Fungi; phylum Ascomycota; class Eurotiomycetes; order Eurotiales; family Aspergillaceae; genus Aspergillus; species Aspergillus candidus. Next base: position 503,861 of record NW_020194009.1, on the reverse strand, counting down.
TAGTTGCTATGCGGAACTCACTAGACACCAACACTATATCAAAAACGCAAACACAGCATATATTCAAGAAAACCGATAAGTACAAAACAGAAAACACACATAACTATTCATGGTAAAGCCTCCTTACTGTTATATCATCAAACCGCACATTGATGTCCCTTTGATAATTCACTCTTCCCACTAGCCTACCTAACCAGACTTGCCAGGGCAGATCATCTTGACGGCAAAAGGATCAGGATTGCCGCAAATGGTTCCGTCTCCGGCACCGCTTTGCGAGGTGCACTAGAAGGGTTGTCAGGTCAGTACCATGTGGTCTACTTAGGTGTTACCAGTGTCAACTTACACTTCCCTCCTCACAAACCCTATAAAACAATGTCAGTTGATAAGTCTTTGGTGAGGGGAGTTTCACGGCGAACTTACCGGTCCGTGCCTGCCACCTTGCAGGAGGTGCCATTGCACTCCTGATCATGGTTGTTAGACTGGCAGTCTTTCAGGTGCGTTTAGAAGGGGACTTACACCGCACACAGACCAGCCATTGGGGCAGTCGACCCGACGCGCGAGGGTATTCTCGCCGGCGGCAGGAGCGGCCACGGCGACGGTGGTGGCCATGAGAGCAAGGATGATGTTGGTGAACTGCATTGTGATGGAAGATTTTAGAAATGAAGTCTTGCAGGAGGCAGAGGTTTCTGGTAAATTGGGTATTCGGAGAATGGTTGTATAGTGAAGAGATGAGAGTGTTGCTTGGATTTCAACAGGAAGAGGAGGAAAGAAGAAGCCTTTTATATGTTTCTTCGTCGTGATATCTGTCGCTGGCTATCCAAGTCTTGCGGCTGAAAGGTAGACCTGGACGATTCTGTTGCCATCAGTATCATGGTCTTGATTCTCCACCGCGCTCGATCCCATAGTTCTCTCTATGTTACTATTTTCTCTCATGCAAGGCCACCAACGCTTTTACAGATGAGCCACTGAGGTCCTTTTTCTTGTCCGGCATCAGATTATAGCGCTGGCCAGCGCGGCCGCGTATGCTCATTAGCCTGAAGGACTCACATCCTGGATAGATGACAGTAACAAGGCAGGTCTATGCGTGTTTTTAGTTGACTGGACTCTGTAGTTCGAATAAGTATAATCAGCCACCCGAAGCCACCCGAAGCCACCCGTCTGACTACATAATTCAGATGAGCCATGTTGGATTGATAGCCTCCAAAGTTCCGTTCGATTCAGTTCGCACCTGTCCATTGAATCAGTACGCATGAGAACCTAGTACATCAAGATAGTCTATTCACTTCTATCCAGATACCTTCATCCAAAGCCCTAGGACTCACTAGTGTTTGTAGCCTGATGGGGGAACTAGTGCAACTGGACATACGGCTGCTCATGTAGACAATGAATAGAGCCTTAGTCTACAAATGGGCAGCTCATACCACAGGCCCCGCATCCTTCAGGGGGCCTGATCGACAACGAACCCCTCCAAAATCGTGATGATTTCCGCAGAATCGAATCAACTCCAGGGACGATGTGGTCCTCTGTAGTCAGGCAGCAACGTGTGCCCACTAGGTCGTCCCGATCGGTTCAGCTACCAGCCTCAAACTCCATGCGCGTGCTCCACACTCAGAAGCTGATTCCATACGGTTGGCTGGATTTTCAGTAGGCGTGGCGATCCTTCCGACAAGGTCATAGTTTGCTTTCTATGGCTACTAAGCCTCATAATTACGAGGAATGAAATGTCAAAGATATCTCCGGTACCTCTCTATGCTCACATCGCCTATATCTTTCTAGCACTAGTTATGGTGGAGCTAAGAGGAACAAAATTGCTGGTATGTGGTACCCTCCGTCAGCTTGGCGCGAGATCCTATAGATTCAAGCTGTCGAGAAAAATCCGCACTTGATCAAACAGAACAGCCAAATGGAGGATGGTTAGGTCTGAGGGTTATTTTCAGCCCCCAGGTGTGCCATTTAATCCTTTTTTGGCAAGCCTGAGAATGACCGAGGTGGCCAAATATCAAGTAGTCTCATGCGATGGAATCCTTCCGAAATCCGGCTAGCCTTGTAGTAGAAGGATTGCCGAATCTCACCATGCTCCACCACACAATCGTGAATGCGACTCGATATTGAGATATCACACAGTCAGACGCTGGCTTCCAATCAAGTACTAGACCGTCACCACCCGTTGCTTTCTATGTTGCCCAGTTCTGACCACCATCATCAGACTTCCAGCAGATGAGCTATAGGACCGGATAGACTCCATCGGCTGCTCATAGGCCAATCCCTAGGTTCTAAGATTAGCCAGATCTAGCGGCGGACTTGAGCGTTCCAATTCTCGAGTAGCTGACGTACTAGCCGGTTTGCTATACTAGGTTAGGTTTGGGAAGTGAAAAGTCTCCAGGACCTACTATGCTCCTAACCAGAATCAGCCCCCGTACCCTGGCGGCATGTCCCACCGTGCATAAACGCTCACGATCGTCCAAATCCAGCCAATCCACATTCGGGAACCAAGACAAATACCAATAGTCTAACTCCTTGAAGCATCAATCGTCAGCGGTAAATAGATTCCGACTTCCTTGACTCAGGCTGACCTTTGTGTCCGTCATGTGGCATCGGAATGGCAGGCTGTGTTGCTTCACCCGAGGATGCGTTGATGGACCGGACTTTCATTATTGGATATTGCGGTCGTATCGAGATCAGCAGAATTGCACAAATCCAGTCTAGTAAGCGGCTTTTCGGAATGATCCCACAGCTCTCTACCATCTTCTGGAAGTGACCCTTGTGATGGCTCCATTAGACATATACAAGACAGACCGTGAAGCTACTCTCCTCGGTGAGCGCCGATGTCCCCATCGACCCTGTTTGGGGGCATACGATGTCGCCTAACGGCTGTCTGAGGGTTGTGCATCGTAAACGTGGAATCATAATAACTAACACTGCTGGGTTATTTCGGAAGATGGATTGGATTGAAAAGGGCTTCGTTGGATGAGATGACAGTGTTTTCTGGCTCAGCTGTCGAGCGTCTTGTTCAACGTAATCAAGTCTGCATCATTCCAGGCTGTAGTTGGTGGTCGATCTTATACCCTTGTCCTTTGGAGACCTATCACACCTCGACCACGGTCTCAATATCGTCTATTACTTTGATAAATCCTTCTTCCCATTGCGCTAATGCTTATAGTGTCTCGGTCTGGCATCATATGTGAGATATCTCACACTTAGGGTTGGTCGGCACCTGTGACCTGGCTATACCCCCGCATTCTGCCTTATGACGCTTACAACTCCAACGCCCAACCCCGCAAACCTCATCTCCTCTCCTCTATCTCCTCCATCCAGCCACTTCACTCCATCGATCAGGCCACTTCACTCAATCAATCAAGAGTCTTGAACAAGATACAGAACAAAACAAACATGCCCTTCCCCCCACCCCCCACCCCAACCATAGACTGGTCCAATGTCGGCTTCAAAGTCCGCGACGGTATAAACCATCCAATACAATCCCCACCTCACATACCCTCAGATTAACCAACAACATGGCTAACAAAACCTCCGACAGTAAACGGCCACATCGAATCCCACTTCTCCCCCAGTACGAACCAATGGAGTCCCCCAAAATTCGTCCGCTCCCCCTACCTCCGCCTGCACGGCATGTCCCCCGCCCTCAACTACGGCCAACAAGCCTACGAAGGCCTCAAAGCCTTCCGACACTCCACTGCCACCTCCGCCTCCCCCAATGACACCCCCACTACGGAAGAAAAACCCAGCAAAATCACCGTATTCCGCCCCGACCTCAACGCAGCCCGCCTCGCCCACTCCGCGCAATACGTCTCCATCCCGCCCGTCCCAGCCTCCATCTTCACCCAAGCCGTCCAACTCGCCGTCTCCACCAACGCAGAGTTCGTGCCCCCCGCAGGCACACTCAACTCCGCCCTGTACATCCGCCCGCTCATCTTCGGCAGCTCCGCCCAGCTGGGCCTCTCCCCGCCTGAAGAGTACACCTTCGCGGTATTCGTCACTCCCACGGGTGTATACCATGGCGCGAAGGCCGTAGACGCGCTCATCGTGGAGGACTTCGACCGGGCTGCGCCGCGGGGGACAGGGAGCGCCAAGGTGGGGGGCAACTATGCGCCTGTGCTGAGGCATAGTGGGCGGGCGGGCGCGGAGGGGTTCGGCATCACGTTGCATTTGGATAGTGCTACTAGAGGCGATGTAGAGGAGTTCTCGACGAGTGCGTTTGTGGGTGTGCTGAAAGATGGGGATGGGAAGGTGACGCTTGTGCGGCCGGACAGTACGAGTGTTATTGAGAGTGTGACGGCGGCGAGTGTGTGTGAGATTGGGGAGAAGTTGTTCGGGTATCGGGTTGAGAAGAGGCGCGTGCCCTATGAGGAGATTGCGCTGTTTAAGGAGGTGTTCGCTGCGGGGACGGCTGCGGCGCTGGTGCCTGTTAGGAGTATTACGGCGAGGGAGAGGGGGGATAAGTGGGAGTTTGAGTGTGGGGGGGAGGGTGAGGGGGGTGAGGTTTGCGTTAAGTTGTTGCAGGCGTTGAAAGGCATTCAGGCCGGGACGGTGGAGGATCCGTTTGGGTGGAATGTGGAGGTTGGGGCGCCGCCTGAGGGGTATAAGGATGGGGAGGAAGATGACTGAATCAATGCTTATAGGTAGATGGGGTGTGGAATGGTAGACCATGTCTGATTCTAGTTTTGAGTACGTAAGGATAGAACATCAATAGACATCCAATCACCATATCCAGATCCTATCATTCATGCAGTATCCAGACCTTTTTCATGCATGCAGACAGTTCAATTCAAGCCCTCTTCCGAGCCTGCCGCAGCTTAGATACATGCCCGCTCGACATGATATCTCCTCCGTCGTTGGAGCTGTCGCTGTCGCTCTCGCTCTCGCTTTCACTCTCGCTCTCGTCCTCGCTCTCGCTGTCCGACGGACCCGAGAAGATATTCTTGCGATCCGCCCGCTGCGCCGCTTGTGACTGCGTCCGCGCTTGCTGCTCGTTCTTCTGGTCGCGGATCAGACTCTTCAACGAGAGCCGGTTGGGCTGTGACTGTCTCGCCGACTGCGATCCCGCAGGCTGCGACGACGGGGGCTGTGAGGGCGCGCTCGCCCGGCGGGGCGGTTCCGGTTTGCTCGGGGGTGCTGCTACTTCTTCTTCTTCGGACTCGCTGTCGGCTTCGGATTCGGATTCCGACTCGGTTTCCGACGCTGAATCAGTTGATTCCTGGTCTTGTTGCGTTTCTTGTTTCTCTTTTTGGCTCTGGTTCTGGGTTTGGTTTTGATTCTGGGCCGGGGTTGGAGTCGGGTTTTCTTTGGGTTCTTGGGCCGGTTGACCCTCCTCCTGGTGCTCGTCGTCGGAGAAAAGGTTCAGCAGATCGCGTGAAGTCTTCTGTCCCCGTCCCTGGGACTGACTACCATTCGGCCGGGGTGCTCCTGGGCGGTGGGGTGATTGCGTGGGCCGCAGCTCAAACTCGTCATCGGAGCCTTGGGACCGCGTGGTACCTGTCGACTGACGGGTCTTCCTCGCGGGAGCTTGGGCAGAGGTCGGTGCAGACGTCGGTGCCTCAGGCTGTCCCTGAGACTTCTGCGACTGAGGTTCTGGCTGAGACTGGGTTTCTGACTGGGACCGGGGAGTGCTCGTGGCAGAATTGCTGGCCGCGCGACGAGCCGCCGCCGCGTACCGGCTCTCCGTGTTGTTTACAGCCGCCCAAATGGGCTGCTTGGGAATCGGGCGCCATTCACCTTCGGAACTTTCATCCGCCAATGGGCCTGGGGACCGGCGCCGGGACCGAGCTGAGTTCTTGGAATCCGAACCCTTGGAAGATGACCTCTTCGAGGCTGGTTTCTTAGGGGCCGGGTCCTCTGGGCCTGAATCGTCCAGATCCACGCCACTTGGAATCGCCGCCGCCAGTTCTGCCCGCAGACTGTTGATGTTTTTCATGGACGTTTCGAAACGGGTCTTGTTTCTGACCCGGTTTGAATATTCATTGTTAATTGAAACATTCAGTGCTGCCCGCAGTTTCTTGAGTATTTTTACCACGTTCCCAAGATGTCGTTTTGTGGCCCGGTCCACTTGAGCATCAATCCCAGCCAGCTCCTGCAACCTCTTCTCTCTGTCGGGGTTCGTAGGCTCGTCTTTATTTTCGGGTTGGTGTTCGCCGTCTGATTGGGATGGAGGCGCTCCGTTCTTGGCCGCGGCAGTGCCATTCCGGTTGTCCTCTGGCTCTTTGCGGTTGCCATCCGAGGGTTTTGCAGAATCGGCTTGTTGAGACGACATAGGCGTTGACTTCGGCGCCGAAGCGGCAATAATGTCCTCGCCCTCTGCGAATGACACGGATCGGCGTTCGGGCGGTCGGTGGGCCTCTTTGCGCAGCGCCGAATGTGGTGCCCTGGGGGTTTCCGGGCTAAGGGCTCCGTTCGGGGTCGCATGGATATGGGGCTCTGTCGTATACTGATTAATGTCATGCCCTAACGACTGAAACGGACGGGAAAATATGGGCTTCATGCGGGGTGGGGTCCTTGTTATTCCCAAACCAAGACCTTTTCCGGGCTCCGGCCGCTGCTCTGAGAAGTTCAAGCGTCGGCACAAGCCCGAAAAGGATGGAATGCGTTCTTTTCTCCGGGACGGAGAGGGGGTAATAAATGGAGTGTTTGCCCATGGGCGGGGGTTCTCCTTGCTGGTGTCCTTGAACTTACCCGATGTAGGGATGGAGGTTGGCTCCAATCGACGCTCCTTGTTGGGAGGGAGGCTTTCGTCACTCTTCTTTCGCTTGCGCGACTCTGCGCCGCGCTGCGGAGTACTCGTATCCGCCGTGGGTTCGGCATGGGGAATGGCGGTGACACTGGCTTTTGCGGATGAATCGTTGTTCGTCTGGGGGGCATCGGTCATAGGGACATCTTCCTGGGGCTCCGTTTCGCTTTCTTCTGCGTCACTTCCTTCTTCCTCACTTCCTTCCGCACTACGTTCCTCTTCGCTTCCCTCCTCTTCACTAACCTCTTCTCCACTGCTCTCTTCCCCACTGCCCTCTTCCTCGCTGCCATCTTCTTCGCTGCCTTCTTCCTCGCTGCCCTCTTCGTCCTCGTCATCACTCTCCGCAGCCGCGGTATCCAGGAGATCCGAGGTTTTCGGCTGCGGTTGGGACGCCGATTTGCGCGTAGTTAACGGCGACACTGAACCATTCGCCGTCTGCTGCGACTGCGACTGTAGATCCAATTTAGCATGTTTGTCAGTAGACTTTCTCGCATGCTCCGACCGCTGCGGTGCAACAGCCTTCGAACCAGGACGCGTGGCACTGCGCGTCGCTGTGGGCGAAGGTCGAGGCCAGTCGCCGAGTTCCTGGCTCTCCATGCGATGACGCTCCGGTGTAGGCGCAACCGTGCGCCCCTGGTTGTCCCCGGGAGCAGTAGATTGAGTACCCCAGCGAGGAAGAGACCTCGAGGCGTCCTCTCGCTCCACAGACGACATCGGGACCTCACGGGCGTCATGGTCTGGGATACGTTCGTCGATTGCACTGCCAGACTCAAGGTCTGGGTCTTCGTGGATGGTCTTCAGATTCATCATCTTCGCCATTGTCTCCTGCTTGACCTGCGCTTGGCGTTCATAGTCCTGCGCCGCGGCGTCCCAGTCCAGCGACACAGACGGGAATCGGACGGGCGCCTGAGAGGCGGGTCTCTGGATGACGCGGACAGTGCGACGCTGATCCAGCTTGTCCGATGCGCCCTTCCCATGGTCGACAAATACGTCCGCGACGGTGAGGTCTGGGTCAAGGTCTTCGGAATCGTGGTCGTCGTCGAGGAGTTTCTTGATTTCTAACGGTCTAGTCCTCACCATTAGCCCATCGGTCCGCCAAACAAGTAGTCACGCCCGCGTAGACATCACAGCTATCCCTTCGAGTGTATTCAAACAGCGCGGGGCTAACTCGGGGCAGATACTCACTCAGCTTCCGGCCGTAGCTTTCTCCATTTTTCCTGGATCCTCCCCGCCAACCCTCCAAGGGTAATCTCCTCCGGGTCCGGCAGCACCAGCAAAAAGCTAGCCGGTTTCTTGGCCGCGCCGTTGGCTGCCGAATCATTGTTGTCGCGCTCTCCAATCAAGTGCCGGAAGAACGAACCGGAGGATTGGGTCTGCTCGCGCGGATAGACCTTGACGGTCAGCCGCAGGAAGACCATACTGAGTAAGTGATAGTAGAGGACGTTCAGCCACAAGTGCAATTATGTAAAATTATGAGTACAGAGGTAGGTCCGGTAAGGCAGCGGATATCATCATGGAATCGCAGGCCCAAGCGACACGCCTTGCAGACGAAACGCAGTAGAGAGAGCAACCAGGTTCAAGGAAAAGTAGAAATACGAAACAGAAGCAACAATGGGGGAAGAAAGGAAAAGTTGAGGACCGAGACGAGTCACTCGCCAGGCGCGAAGGGAAGAAGCTTGAAAAAGTGACAGAGCAAGAAATTGAAAATGCCCCAGCAGAATACCGCTCGTTGATTGGTGGTTGGGTGGAACGCGGTGCCGACGCGTCTCACCGCCTTGTGGATAGACCATACATAAAATGGATAAAAATATGACAGGAAATGTGAAGTATAAAATGATATCTATGATTCGCCTGAGATATCATGAATGATTCTCTCACGCATAACCAGGCCTACTCGAAGAATAGCTTGAAAGGATCACCACCATCATGGCCTTCCGCTTTGTTGAACAGAGCCCCAGTCGAATCGGCGGCTCTGACATATATAGCATTCGCTGCGCCATGCAACACAAGAATGCAAACAGTCAGAGGTGCCTACTACGAAGAAGACATGTCATTCGAGGGGATGTTTTATGTAAATCAAACCCCATCAATAGATTGAAACCAGGTATCATCCAAACGCCGTCACAAGTGTAGTAGTACAACATCGTCCCAATGCAGGGAACCGAGGCCAACAAGGCCATAGAACAGAAAAGAAATGAGACCAAGAGAGGGAAGAAAAGAAAGAAAAGAAAAAAAAGAGACAGACCACGGTCAGACAGCGCCTTCAATGGGTAATAATCGAGGCGTCCGGCGCCAATGATAACACTCCTGCAAACGACAGACAGCTCTCATAGCCCGTACAGCAACCAAGCTACCGCTCCGACCCATCCGCCCGCGAACACGGCCGTCAGGATCCCCGCCCCGGCTTTATCACCCGTCGTGATCGGCTCCAGCTTGTCGTCCGAGCCATCGTTGGTGCTGCCGGTACCAGCGTGTGGGTCTCCCTTACTCTTACCCCCCGAGTCCGAGGTGAATGGGCCATTGCCACCTTTGCCTCCGTCGCTGGTCTTCCTGTGCGCAATCATCGCCGACGACATGATGCTCAGGGCACTCATGTCCGACTCCAGCGACGTTGACCCGTCCCACTTGGGTTGGTACCATCGCCGACCGCAGGCGCTGCCGGATTTGCCACCTGAGCACTGCTTGGCGGCTGCTTCGGCGGAGGCTTGGATCTTAGGGATGATCCGGTCGCTGGTGTAGGGGGCGATGGTGGTCATGAAGGTGAGCCAGGCGGCCAAGAACCCCTTGAAGCAGTCTTGGTTTCGATCGCACTTCATGTTGGGCTCACAGGCGACCTCGGAGAGGATATTGCTTCCATGCGTCTTGGGGAAGAAAGTCTTCTCCACGGACTTGAGCAGCCCGTCCACGCGATGCTTCCATTTACCGTCGCCATCGGTCTGCAGTCATCAGGTGTTAGCTGCCACGTTCTGCGCTGAGGCCGCCGGCTGATATAGCTGGTGAACATACCAGGTTATACATATATGCAGACCCGCTGAGGTACATGCCGTAGTTGTAGGTCCACTGGAGGTTGCCGGCGTTCTTGCAATTCGTGTCCAGATCGGTGGTATCGGCGACGAACCAGCGGTCCGGCTGCACCAGCGGGCTTTTCGAGCTCCAATCCCAAATCTTGTCGGCCCACTCCGAGTACGTCTCGTTGTTGGTGTACCGGGCCAGCCGCGCGGCCAACTGGAACAGGCCGCCGTTGGAGACCGAGTTCTTGGTCCCGTATCCCTCCTGGTAAGGGTAGATCTGCCAGCGCAAGCCACCGCCGCAGGCGGTGGTATCCCACCGCGGCACCTGGGTGTTGAACACACCCTGCGCCAGGGACAGCCAGGACGGCTCGCCCTCGTCCTCCGGGTAGTTCAGCTCCGCGGCGGTCATGGCAGCCAGGCCCCAGAAGACCTGATCGTCATTCCCCAGGTAGTTGCTGTAGTTGGAGGGGAAGTAATCGTCGTTCCCCTTTTGCCAGTACATGCCCTGCGAGACGGGCCCGTTGTACGAGTCATCGCCGGTCCAGTACCAGTATTGGATCAGGGTCATGAACATGGCGCCACCTTCCCACCACGTGCCGCCGAGCTTTCCGGGAACCTGGCCGGTCTCGTTTCCGCTATATTGGCTCATCATATTGTAGGCCGTCGTCGCGGCCGCTTCTTTGATTGAGTCTATGGGCGCAACGGCAGTGAGTACAGTTTCGCGTCACCTGCGAAGGTGGAATTCCATACCTTCATCATCGGCCTTGAGCTGAAGGCCCATCGCTCCCCGACCCGCCACGAAGACGGTCAGGCATACTGCCCATAACCACTGCGGGAGGATCATCTTAAAAGAAAACAGGATGGATCATGGAAACGAAAGTCGCAGACAGCGCCAGACACAAAGAGAGAAAGAGTCAGGCGTAGCTATACAGTGGGAGGGTGGGAGAAATGAGGTAGAGGGAAAGAAAGGAAGAAAAGGGAAGAGTCCACAGCGACGGAAGAATAGATCACGAATAAGACCAAGAGGGGGGAAATGGTACCATCGTCCGACAAGGTAATGATGTGTGGCCATAGGTATGATCCCATGGCTGCGCTTCCCAATTCGCTCCTGATATTCCTCCTTAGCACGGTGTTTCTATCTGAGATCGTTGTTCATCCTCGGCATCAGAATCACCCCTGTCTGTCCACCAATCCTAGTATCAAATTAACCAAATCCCCATCATCCCATCAATACTACTCCATGATCACAAGTTTCACAAAAGAACCATACTCTACCAGGAACAAATTGAACGAAAAGACGAAAAATCCAGGGTCCTCTCCACCTCAACCAGAACCACAGTCCCATCTCCAACGGCAATAATGCGAGACGAGCGCGAGAAAAAGCCCCTCTTCTTTGGTTCGTCCCCAGAAACGCGCAATGCGGTTTTCAAGAGACATCGTCACTGGTCGAGTATTCCGATCTGCAACACGCGGGAGAAGAAACGCCCCACTCCACACGCTGCGCCAACATGTAGAGCGAAATGATCCCCTGAACATCACTGACATCATTTGCGTCCCAATCATGTCCAGCGGTATTTTTCTCGCCCCCTCTTCGCTCAGAATTAAGCTATGGCCAAGGCCCCAGGATGAGAACACCTCCGAAGCTCCTTGGCGGAATTGCTTGGTATTGACTTCATGTTGACGGGTGTTGCAGGATTTAAGGATTTAATGGATGGGAGATTATGTATGGATCTTAGTCATTAATCTGTCGGTTCAGTGGGACTTTGGATGTATCCGGAACTCCCGTTGGAGGTTGATTGGACGATACCCCTATACACTCTCAGCGATCTTTAGGGAGTTCTGGGTTGATTACACCGTAGGTGGACAGTGAACCGTGGATAAGTAACTTGTCATTGTAGTTGGCGTCGTTGACAATATCCTCGTTCCCCACACGGTGATAGGCATTGTCCGCAATATATTTAGAGGCGAGATTGTACCGCTGTCAAAAAAAAAAAAAACACATACAACAATATCGGTTGCGAAGCTGACGACGTCGATCTGGCCTTATTAGCAATGAACTTATTCTGCGATCGATCTGCAAAGATCTTAGTATTTCGCCATGATACATTCCTAAATCAAGTTTCGTTTGTTAGTAATATACAACGTCGACTCATGACATTGTGTGTCGACTCCAGTGGCTTTTGCATTGAAGAAACTCATGAAGACGATGGATCTACGGAGTTGATGATGATAATGAAGGTGTCGAGATGATCAGATGTTGCTGTGTAGTCAGGTGACGCTTCACGTGCAGGTCATGGCTGATTGTTTCCCATTGCTACAAGACCAGGATGGGCATGCATGGTTTTAGTAGAGGACAACCAAGTGGTGTATAGTGTATAGATATAAGTGTATCAATCGAGGGATTGGCAGATGTACAGTCTAATTTGGTTGGAATGGTAAAATCACCAGGGCACAGAATCATCAGATGCTTTTAATGTATCATATCATGGATCTATCACGGTTATTACGCTCGAAGAGCACGTCCATATCCACCCAGTACCCTCAATCCCCAACCGCCACCAGTCCAACCGCAATCTACACCTTACATGCGATCACGTCGGCGGGGAGCGGAACGGATGATGTTGTCCACACGGAGAAGCAGCTGATATATAGATTAGCATGTGTCAAAAAAGGGATGGAGGGAACGAAAAAAAACATACCTCTGCAGCTTCCGAGGCAGAGGACACCACAGCCTTCTTCAGCTTGTAGCTTTCCACCACGCCCAGCTCCCGCATGTCGGCGATGCCACCACCGGGAGTGGCCAGATCCAACCCGGAGTTCGTCATGCCGCTGTTGATCGCCTGTCGGAGTCGGGTCACCAGGTCGCTGGAGTCCAGACCGGCGTTATCGGCCAGAATGGTCGGCAGCTGCTTCAGGGCGTACGCGAACGAATCGACGGCCATCTGCTTCTTGCCGGTGGTGTTCTGAGCGGCCTGCTCGACGGCCTTGGACATGTTCATCTCTCCGCAGCCACCGCCCAGGGTGACGCGGGGCTCCTTGACCGTCTGCGAGATGACGGCCAGGGCGTCGTGCAGCGAGCGCTCCGCTTCGTCGAGCAGCTGCTCCGTGGCACCACGCAGCACGATGGTGCATGCCTGCCCGGCGGCAACACCGGAGAACTTAATCAGGGTATCTTCACCGATGATCACCTCCTCAATCACATCGCACGAGCCCAGCTTGACCTGCTCCGGGTCATCGAAGGTCGAGGCGATCTCACCACCCGTGACCAGGGCCAGACGCTCGATGCCGTCGAAGTCGGCGTGCTCGATGGACATGATTCCGGCCTCGGTGAACAGCTGCTCGGGCCAGTTGTAGATCAACTGTCGGTTGACGAAGCAGTTGATGCCGTGGGACTTGATGCGATCGACCTTGGCCTTCATCTTCTCACGCTCCGCCTTCTCCAGCTCGGCCAGCTTGCCCGTCGACTCGACCTTGACCCGGGCACCGAAGATCTTCACCTTGTCCGTGTCCATGGCCGTGTTGGCGACCAGGATCTTGGCGTTCTCCAGGCGCTTGGGCTGGTTGACACCGATCTTCTTGTCCAGAATGAAACCCTCGTCCAGGTAAGAGTCGCTAAGCTTTCCACCAGCCTTCTTGATGATCTGGATCTGACTCAGGTCGGTGGATCCGCGAAGACGGAGGACGGCATCACAGGCGAGAGAGGCGAAGTGCTCACGATCCTGCGCCAGGACCTTGGAGCTGAGGGTGGTGCGGGCGATGGAGTGGAGGTCTCTCCGGAACCACTCCTGATCCGAGCTGCGGTCGACCGCGATCTTGTCCAGGGCTTCCAGGGCGGCCTTGCTGGCTATGCGGTAGCCGTCGATGATGGTCTGGGGGTGGATCTTGCGGTTCACCAGTTTCTCGGCCTCCCGCAGCAGCTCCGCCGCCAAAACGGTAACCGACGTCGTTCCGTCACCGACTTCATCATCCTGAACCTTGGAAATGTTCACCAACACCTTGGCGGCGGCGTTATCAAGAGCAATCGCCTTCAGAATCGTCGCACCGTCATTCGTCACGAGGATTTCACCGGTCGATCTAGTAAAGAAAAAAAAAATCCCGATGTCAGTGTCAATCCACGGCCAGCCCCGCAGTCAGAATTCATCACACATACGCTGACTGCAAAATCTTATCCATGCCCTTGGGGCCCAATGTGCTCTTCACCAAATCTCCGACCGCAATGGCTCCCACGAAGGCAGAGAGACGTGCGTTCTCGCCTTTCTCCTCGATAACATCGTCTGCGAAGATCTGGGTCGGATTGCCGAAAGACGCCTATTGGGGGATTAGTACGGGAAGAAATAAGGCAAAATCCTCAGCAAACGACTGACCATGATGAATGAATATTAAGTAAAATGAACTACCGTCGAGATGGTGGACGGACAGCTCAATGAAAAGGAGGATGGGAGATGGAAGAGGGGGGAGGGGCGGAGGTCGGGCAGAGTAACGATAATACGGTTTGATAGCATCGGCCACCGCTGCGGGACAGAAAAGTTCGCGATGGTGGCCCACGCAGGGGAGCTGCTCACCGCCTGCCCTTTCCGCGCCGGGTTGATCCTCTTCCAGCTTCATGGATTCTTCTCGACGGCCCCAGGTCTTGGTGGGTACGGATTCATCCTACGGTTTACAATTACATTCAATCGCACCAGAATGGCTGCAGACGAGGAGAGATCGCAACCCCTTTCCCACAAGCGCCCTCATGCGGCGGTGGATGGGGCTGAAGACAACGGTGTGTATCTTCTCTCGGCATCCATGGCCCACCCGCCCAAGAAGCATTGCGGTTACTAACTGACAGGAATCTAGATGACGACTCGTCGGACGATGATTTCGGTCCAGCGTTGCCCTCCGCCGATGCACCCAAGAAGAAACGACGCAAGCTTCCTTTCGAGAATGTATACGTTAAAGCGCTGCCGGCGTCGGCGCGCTACTCCAAGTCGCTGATGCACAAGGACCAACTGTGCTATGTGACGGTAACGCCGCACACTGACTTTCTGATTACGTCCTCCATCGATGGTGTGGTCAAGTTCTGGAAGAAGACGGCCGAAGGGTTAGAGTTTGTCAAGGAATTCCGGGCGCACACTGGGGAAGTGAAAGGGGTCAGCGTCAGCGCAGACGGGAGGAGTTTTGCGACAACCGGCACGGACAAGACGATTAAGATATTCGATGTGATTACGTTTGGTATGTGCTCAGTGCCCTTTCGGCGGTTCATTGCTGACAGTAGAAGATCTTTTGGCCATGATACCTCTCGACTTCGTGCCGCGATATGTCTGCTGGGTCCACCCGAGGGGCGCGTCCTTGCCGTTGGTCGCGGTCACCGACGATGAAACGAGCACAATACGAATCTACGACGGTCGGGGGGAGAACCACAGTCCTTTACATACGGTGAAGAGCATCCACCGGACACCGGTAGCTGCGATCGCTTTCAACGACGCCTATGACTGTGCGATCTCCGCGGACGAGTCGGGCATGATCGAATACTGGCGCGCATCGGATGGGTCGTTTGAAAAGCCCGATAATGTGTTCGAATTGAAGTCGTCCACCAACCTTTTTGAGTTTAAAAAGGCCAAGTCGACTCCGGCATCCCTCACGGTTTCGCCGTCGGGTGAGCAGTTCGCCACTGTTTCCTTCCCCGACCGCCAGGTGCGCGTGTTTGACTTTGCGACGGGGAAGCTGTACCGCAAATACGACGAGTCGCTGTCCACCATCACGGACATGCAGCAGGCCGGCACAGCTATCTACCCACTGGACGAAGTCGAGTTCGGGCGGCGATTGGCCGTGGAACGGGAACTGGAGAACCCTGTCACGCAGCCACGGATCAACGTGCTGTTTGACGAGTCGGGCCACTTCATCCTGTACGGGTCGCTCTACGGCATCAAGTGCATCAACACCTACACCAACCGCGTTGTGCGTGTGTACGCGCGGGACGAACCGTTCCGGGGGCTGAACCTTGCCGTGTACCAAGGCCAGCCGCAGAAGAAGGGGTTCATGACGGTCTCGATGGCCGCGAGCGCCAACCCGCTCCTGCAGGAGGCCGAGGAGCGCGACCCCTTCCTGGTGAGCACCGGGTTCGGCAAAGTCCGGTTCTACATCTTCAACAATGAGACGGAGATCTCCAAGTCCTCGCGAGACGTGCAGAACGAGCGGCCGACACAGGCGGCTTCGGGCGGTGAGACGGCCACCCAAAAGGCCAAGGAGACCGGAACGTCGGCCATCCTGCACACGACCATGGGAGACATCCACCTCCGCCTGTTCCCGTCCGCGGCACCCAAGGCCGTGGAGAATTTCGTCACGCACGCCCGCCACGGCTACTACAACAACACCATTTTCCACAGAGTGATCCGCAAGTTCATGATCCAGGGCGGTGATCCGCTGGGCGACGGTACCGGCGGCGAGTCGATCTGGGGCGGGGAGTTCCCAGACGAGTTTTCCACGCTGAAGCACGACAAGCCTTACACGCTATCGATGGCCAACGCGGGGCCCAACACCAACGGCAGCCAGTTCTTCATCACCACGGAGAAGACGCCATGGTTAGACGGCAAGCATACGATTTTCGGGCGGGCGGTGCAAGGTCTCGACGTGGTGCATAAGATCGAGAATGCTCGGACGCTCAAGGACCGGGAGAAGCCCGAGGTAGACATCAAGATTGTGAGCATCACGGTCAATTAGGGGGTGTGGTATGGTCTGTTTCGAGCGATTTAGCCATCTATCTATCCCAGTTTGTTATTGGGTGTAGAATACATATATGATATTATGCTGCACGACTGAATTTTGCCTCTTCTCTAGGTCGGTCTAGACGTAAGGTCCAGTCTGTCACTTGTCAGGTGGGCAAGGTCAGTTACTTCTCACTTAGTAGTTATATTGAGCTTCGTTGTTATGGAGTATGAGAAGGTGATACTATACTACTACAGTCTGCCACCAGCCGCTTCACCTCTGTGTTTGTCCGGTCTTTGATATAATTTCTTTCACCTTTAACAGTACTCTCAATATTGACTCTTGCATGGTGATTGAATGTTTGTCAGGTCAATAGGACTGCTGTCACTACGTCACAACCTGCTCAGATGCAGTGACAGGGTGTAGTCCCTGGCCTGAGTATTCACTGACCACGACCAGCGACGTGACCTGCCCAAAACAGGCGTCTGCCCCAGGCAGCCCCAGGCAGCCCTCAGATATAAATCACTCTCATCTCTCACTTCCTCTTCCTCACCGCCTTTCTCTTCTCACCGCATCCTTTCTGCCATCCGTTTCCATCACGTAACTGCATGACTTCCTAATATGGAAGGTGAAGCTGAAGTCCTGGTGGTTGAGGCTTCGGTCAGAACCACTCGGGTCCAGCCGGTGATTGTGCCTGTGCTTATATTCTTGTGTATCTACTTTGCCTTTTACCGCAACCGGGAGATCCGTCAGATTATTCTCAACGGCCCAATCCTGTACCGCGCGTACTTGAATGAGCTCCGTCGCCTGAGAGAGGAGGAACGCCGTCGTCGCGCCGAAAGACGCGCCCAGCGTCTCCAGGAAAGACACGACGGTGCCGGTCCGGACAACGAGCATGATCCTGACGGCGTCATGGCGAATCCCCAGACTGACTGGGTGCTGCTCGATGACTGGGGAGATGTGATTGATTTCCCGGCCATGGAGCCCCAATCCTCCAACAAAAAACCTCCTCCGGCTCATGATGACTCGGACATATCGATGGAATTGCTAGGTGATACTTTGGAGACTCTGGACATCCCCGTCCTGCAACCTGAGGTGAGTTTATCTTTTCATTTGGTCCTATCTGACGTTGTAGCCCTAGTTTCCTAACAAATGTCTGGTTGCGTTAGCTTTCGAATGATCACCCTTACAATAACACCAAATTCCAATTGAACACTGCTGCCCCTTCCATCACTGTCCCTTGGGATGGGAAGATCCACTGGGTCATGAAAAACAGCTTGCCATTCGCCGACAGAACATCCGTCAGACCTCTCACGGCCCCCGGGCGCTACGAGCCCGGACCCGGGACCAAAGATGCCTACCGCTGTGTCGTCATCGAGAACCTCCCGGTGGCTGTTAGTATGGAAGAAATCCTCCCTCTTCTGGGCGGAGAGACCGACTCAGCTTTCTTACTCGACACCGCGCCTATCACGGGATTCCAGTCAGCCCTAGTGATCTTTCTGCAGCAGAGCGATGCGGAGAATTTCGCGTGTACCTTCAAAGACGGACTTCCCCTGGGGCCGGTGCGTGCCAAAGTTGTCCCGGTGCCTACCCCCACCTCGCCGCTGTCCGTTCTCCACCAACGTCTTGTCGACAAGATGGGCTACACCCGCACCGTGCGCGTCTCGGGCACCAGTCCAGCCCTCACGAGGATGGTGAGACATTACCTCAGCCGTGACTGCTACTATCTGTTGGTCGAAAACATCGCAGAGGTGATTGGCGCAGACGAGGTCCACATCCGTTTTAGATCCATCAAAGGGTGCGTGCAGGCGTACAGCGACTTGCGCACGCATCCCCGATTCATGGATTGTCAGTTCGACTTCCTGAAGCACTGGCAGTTCGAGACCGTCTCTGTGGCGTCTACGTCCTCCGACCATGCCAATGGGCACTTGCCGGGGTTCGTGAATGTAGATTGAGCTGGTTCCATCGGGCCGTTCTGCTTACGAGGCGCAACATGGCAGGACTTTCCTGTCCGATCGCTACGGACGAACGGAGCAGCAAAGGACTTAACCTAAAATCAGGAGGAGAAACGCCGTATCTAAACTAGATAAATGAATCAGTGGAGTAGTCTTTTCAATCTCCGTCCAGTGTTTCGCCCGTATATCTTAGACTACCACCGTAGCGGCATTCTCTACCGAGGCCTCAGCCCCCAACCGACCCCGTTGGCGTCACAGCAGACCCCAGACCCCACGAGGAGAGCCGATGATCTCGCGCTAAACCCTCCAAATGAGGCTTTTTCCTCCTTAGCTGCATAATTATCGCCATCTCGGCCGACTCATGCAGGGGGTTCCACAGAGCTAAAGCCGCAGGATTCAAATGGCGATATCGCAACATCACACCACTCGTCGCAGCCAGTGGAGCGAGCAGACGAGCTCCCCATCAACGCAGAATCTAAGCGAAGGCCAAGAGAGGGCCAAGAAGCGGGGGAGGCGGGAATGGACCATGTGGGGATGGGACAAGAATGTCAGACCTTAAGGAGGTTAAGAATTAATAGAGTTAGTCTTAGATTCGGCTCTTAGGGGGTTTTTTCCCCCATGGGGTGAGATTTCTTGGCTGCTCCACTCTCTTTCTCTGTCCCTTTCTGTTCGTTTCTGGAGATAAGACAGGTTTATTACTGACTGCTCACCAATTACCTAGCATGGTTAGGTGTCACAATTGGCCATTACTCGATAATCGAGGTTGAGTCCCTGCATGGATGATGATCCCTCTTGCGGTCTGGATCCTCCATTCCAGGGTTGGGTTTTAAAACTCCGATGACCCCCCTTCTCCCTGGGAGTTTTTTCCTCCCTTGCGCATTTCCTCCTGCTGGCAGTGATCGGATTCATTTTTACTCCTTTTTTGTTTCGACAGACTTGATCCATTGACTGGTGTTTGATTGTGTTCAGGAAGCCAATCTCGCCAAAATGGGCTCCCTCGATGAGAAACCCGCCCACGTGGAAGAGTCCCCCAACGACATCGAGAGATGTTCCACCGCGTACGAGTATCCCGCCAAATCCAAACTCGATCAATTCGAGGACCCGGATGCGGGATTGAGTGCGGAAGAGCGCGCTAAGATCGTACGTTGTGATCCGTTGCTGTCGTCGGTGGATGCTAACAGCCCTGGCTAGGACCGCGCCTTGTTATGGAAGCTCGACCTGAAACTCGTCCCTTGGCTCAGTCTTCTCTATCTGATTTCGTTCCTCGATCGGTAAGGCGTCTGGAGATACATTCTGGTGTGGAATATACTGATCACTGGGCAGAACGAACATCGGAAATGCGAAGCTGGCGAACTTGCAGGAGGACCTCAACATGTCGGACAATCAGTACAATAATGCGTTGACCATCTTCTTCGTCTCGTACTCCGTCTTCGAGCCCTTGACCAATGTCTTGCTGAAGCGGATGCGGCCGAGCGTCTTCATCCCGATCATCATGGTGCTATGGGTATGTGCATGAACACGGTATAGAGAGTGTCTGCTAACGCTCTACAGGGCATCAGCATGGCGTGCATGGGTCTCGTGCATAATTACGGCGGTCTCATGACGGTACGTCGACTCGTCCTTCCATTATACTTCCACAGCTAATAAATGATAGGTGCGCTGGTTCCTCGGCCTGACCGAAGCCGGACTCTTCCCCGGTATTGGATACTTCCTGTCCTGCTGGTACAAGCGGTCCGAGTTCGGCGTGCGCATGGCCATTTTCTTCTCGGCCGCAGCACTAGCCGGCTCCTTTGGCGGCCTCCTCGCGGCAGCCATCGCCAAGATGGACAAAGTCGGCGGCAAGGCAGGCTGGTCGTGGATCTTCATCATCGAAGGCCTGGCCACCATCGTGGTCGGCATCGCCTCCTTCTGGATGGTATACGACTTCCCCGACGAGGCCAAGTTCCTATCAGACGCCGACCGCAAGCGGGTCCTGCGCCGTCTAGCCGAAGACCAGCAGGCCAGTGCGGAGCACGAGCAGTTCAAGATGAGCTATTTCTGGGCCAGTCTCAAAGACTGGAAGACGTACACGGGGGCGGTCATCTACATGGGCGCCGACGGCTGCTTGTACGCCTTCTCGCTGTTCGTGCCGACCATCATCGCGCAGCTGGGCTACGACTCGTTGGAGGCGCAGCTCATGAGCGTGCCTCCCTACGCGGCAGCCGCCGTCGTCACGGTCGCGGTTGGGTTCATCGCCGATAAGACGCGCCAGCGCGGCCTCTGCAACATCTTCGTCTCCATCCTGGCGATCGTGGGGTTCGCGATGCTCCTCGGTGCGAAGTCAGCGGGGGCGCGCTACGCAGGGACATTCCTAGGAGCGATGGGCATCTACCCGTGCGTGGCCAACACGATCTCCTGGGCGAGTAACAACACCGAAGGTATGTCCTCCCTTGTAATTGAAGTTCCCACATGCACATGCTAACAATAAAGGACAGGTGTCTACAAACGCGGCGTCACCATCGGCTTCGTCATCGGCTGGGGCAACCTCAACGGGATCGTCTCGTCCAACATCTACCGCGGGGCCGACAAGCCGCACTTTTACCCCGGCCACGGCACCGTGCTCGCCTACCTGGTTCTCTTCCTGTTCGGCGGGTCCATCCTGCAGTATTTCCTGCTGCGACGGGAGAACGCCAAGCGTCGTCGTGGAGAGCGCGATCACTGGGTGGAGGGGCTGGACGAGACCGAGATCCGCATGTTGGGGGATATGCGGCCGGATTTTATCTACACTCTGTAGTTTATCAACCACCAATATGATGAATACGTCAAGTACAAACAATGTATATACATGTAGATATAATATCCAGATTAAGCCATCTCCCGCGTATAATAATTAACAATATCTTGATCCTTCTTCGGCCCCCGCACAACATGCCTACTCGCCCAACTGAGCACATCGCCAGAGTCCCGCCCCACCCGGAACGCATACGCCGTGCGATACATATCGTTAATACAGAGGTGATTTCCGCGCGCCACAACAGTCGTTGTATCATCGGTGTTCTGATTGTCCGCAGGGGGCACAGGCGGCGTCACGAACGTATCATCATCCAAAATAGCAGACGATAAGGCCTTCCCGTCGAGGACTTCGAACTCGTGGAAGAGGTAGTCTGCTTCGACCTTTTCTTTCTGGGTGTTTGTGTCCCCTGGGGCTGTGGAGTTGGTGGAGGAAGGTTTAACGAACCAGACGCTCACCCCTTCGGTTGGTTCCCCATTAGTGTTGCTACCATGGGGCGCAGGGGTTGAGGTAAACCGCCAAATGTACTTCTTGCCGAAGCGGAGACCGGCTAAGGGGCCTGTCGGGACGCTGCCTTCTTCGGAGTAGAGGATGTCTTGCTTATTATTGTCGTTTTGATTATCATCATGATTGGCGTTGTGGGTGTGATTGGCATTGATATTGTTACTCCTGGCCAAAGGCGTAAAAGAAGCCGTCCCGCGAAGTGAACCCTGGATATCTTGCGGGTTGGCGCTTTTGAGAGTGCGGTGGAGGGTCCAGCGGGGGGTGTCGCGGAGGGAGGAGAAGATTTGGGGGATGGATGGCATTTTCCCCTTTTTTCTTGCTTTTTTGAACTATTTCCTTTATTGGTTGTTTTTGGTTTTAGGGTTGGTATTGTGTGGGTGTAGATTGGATTGGATTGGATGGATGGATCAAATGAGGTTGACTGAGGTGTAAGTTGAATGTTGAGTTGAGAGTGGGCTGGGTGGGTGAGCCTGGGGAATCAATCTCCTTACCGGATGGGGTTAGTCTATCTATATACTGTATAGCTTCACCATAGATCTATGTATTCTGGGCAAGGCCGCCACGACAACCTCGACTACAGCGTCGACGACATCATTCTATCCCTCTCTCGCTTTATATATATGTATATAAAAAAAAGAGAAAGGTTCCACAGGCTAGCGCGATGGCTAATGTAATAGGTACTGTAACGTGATACATCATATCAAAGGGAGTCAGTTTGGGCCGTGTACGGAGAAGAGATGGTTGACTTGTTGGACTTCCAGGCTGTAGTCACACAATAACATTGTACTCCAGAATATCAATACTATTCCAGAATACAAATACTATATCCGCAGACAGTTTAACTCAATCCCAGGCAAATCTACTCTTTCCCAAACCCAAGAAATATCACGCTCCCCCAATCATACCCCAACGTCAGAATCCCATCGCGGTAAGCCGACGCCTCGGGACGCCGGTATCTATCAGGCAGACGCATCTCACGTCTCCCCTGGTACATTATCCACGGATCCTGCAGATACACCTCGGGGTAAGGCGACGCATCGCCAGGCAACCAGCGTCCGATGTCCACACACCCGACGTCGGTCTCGATGTAGGAGCTGCGGCCGGACGCCCCCCCAATCAAGAGGGTATTTTCCACCAGGCCCCACGGCACCGTGTGTAGCAATTTCCCCGAGCCAGCATCCCAGAGATACAGGCAGCCGTCCTCCCCCCCGAGCGCCACCAGCCGCCCGTCCGAGGAGAATCCGACGGCTTGGGGCTGGGGCAGGTTGGCGCAGTCGCGCAACGTCCGCTGGAGCGCGCCGGTCTCCGTGTCCCACAGCCGCACTGTGACGTCGCCCCCCACGGAGACGAGGCGGCGCCCGTCGCGCGAGAACGCCACGTCGATTACGCAGATCTCGTGGCCCTGCAGCGTCTTCTGCAGAGCCCCCGTCGCGACGTCCCACATCTGGATCGAGTGGTCCTTCGAGCCCGACGTCACCCGCTGGCCATCCGGCGAGAAGGCCAGGGCCCGGCTCTCACCGTCGTGGCAGTCGACCGTCAGCCGCAGGACCCCCGTCACCACGTCCCACAGCCACACCCGGTCATCGCAGATCTCGACGGCCAGGGTCCGCCCGTCGGGCGAGAACACCACACGGGCCAGGCCGCCGTCGTATGGGTCGTCCGGGGCCCGCGGTCTGCCCGTGCCAAGGAGGGTATGCCGCGGGCGCCCCGTGCGGGTGTCCCACAGCACAATAGACTGGTCCTGCGCCCCGGATGCCAAGAGCAGGCCATCGGGTGAGAACGCCACGCAACGGACGATTGAGCCGTGGCCGCGCAGCTTATGTCTGAGTGCGCCCGTCCTGGTGTCCCACAGCGCGGCGGTTCCGTTCCACGAGGCCGAGGCCACGAGCCGGCCATCGGGAGAGAAGGTCAGCGCAGACACAGTGGATGCGTAGCCCGCGGTGAAGGGGTCGTCAAAGTTGTCGAGAGCGGTCCGGCGTGGATCCTCCATCCTCGGCGCGAGATCAAGCCAGCAGGGGAGGTCGGCGACCAGGGCGCGTTTGATGAGCGACGAGTCCGGCTCAAAGACCAGCGCCGATGCATACAATTGCAGCGGGTAGTAGCCGGTGACCTCCCAGCCCGGCTCCATGAAGTCTCTCGCCGCGTGGAGGAACTGCATTAGGGGGGACCCTTCGTTGTCCTACATCAGATCGGGAGGTGAGCATGATGAGAGCATCCTCCCACCGCCAAGTCGGAAACGCCTACCGCGAAGGTTTCGAGCAGTGCATGTAGCATGGTCACAGCACCGGGCCCTCCACCCTCCAGGATGATCACAGTCTCCGCCAGGTGCAGGAAGTGCTGTTCCAAGAACCGCAGAAGCTGGTCCATCCACCCCGCGGGATCTGCGATCTGCCGCAGGTGAAACGCCAAAAACTGACACGCATACGCGAGCCCGGATGGGATCGACCGCTCGATCGTCTTGGGGGGGATGTGAGCCACGTTCGTTCCGTAGCTCTCTAGGTGGCATATGTTCTTATGAAGACCACCCATCACGCGCAGGCAATGGGCAACTATCTTGCTATCTACCTGCGCATCGTAAATGGGGGGTTCGATGCCCGCATCGGAGACCCGACAATAGTGGGGTCTCTGTCCAGTCTGGAGGGGGCTGTTAGGATCATCCGGGACCAGGACGAGGGGGTCCAAGAGACGTAGGGAGTCTCTGATAGAATCGTTGCTCTGCCCTATCAGCTGGGACAAGGCTGTGGTGGAGAGGGGTTGGTGGACGTTGAACACGGTGCCAACGATCTCATCAAATTCATGCCGCCCCTCTTTCTCGGCTTGCGTCTTTGCGGCGAGAAGCCGGTCGGTGATCTGCTGCCGTGAAACCATCGCACTGGATGACGGAGCGTAGAGTACTATCCTCCGGTCTGCCGTTCTTTTACGTGTCTGCTGCTAGGCTGCTGCACAGCCACGGTGTGTCCACGCCGGAGCCAACCATGTTGCCGAGATCGTCTTGCTACTTGGCATTTCATGATCAGCAGGATGATCGACTGGTAGATCGCGTTACTTACCCGATATCTTCTCCAGTGTCTTCATCTACATTGAGAGAGGGGCGGTCGGAAGACGCACAAAGAGGGAGAAAGACGGAGAGATGGAGAGGATGACATGTGACCAGGATGAGGCCTCAATCAGGCCGAACTTCATCCCCCCAATCGGGTTAGACCGGTTCCAAACCTCAGGCTGTGATTGGCGATCGCGTGACTTTCCCCCTCATTGAACCCTTCAATCAATCCAGATTAAAGAGTCTGATTCATCTATATAGATTAGATGATGGAACCCGGGGGTATCCGGGGATTGCCTCGTCCATACGGGGTCAATACATGAATACAGCTTCAAGGACACGGATATCCGGCCAACGTGCCTGAATGGAACCGGTCGATCACATCGATCAGTGGAGCCACGGATCGCTCCCAAAAGATAAACTCTGGCAGGAAAAGGGACCGATAGGAACAGGGGAACAATACCTAGGAACGGTAGACGATTAGATCAGGACCACGAGATGAGGATCGGTATGGAGGTAAGGTTGTTACAGTGGTGGATTATTAGATAATAAAGGGATGCAGGGCTCACGCATCCGGGGGGGGAATAAAAATAGAACAGTCGAGTTCTTAAACGATCTGTATCCTGGTAGGGGACGGAATACGGAAAAGGGATCCAACCCGATGGATATCCTGATTAAGATACTCTCAGCAACATCATTCAACATACCTGGGGTTCTTGTATAGTCGTCTGGAGTGAGGAAGAATCGCATGCGGATCCGAGTTGGTCTAGACTACGCCCAACCCGGCCTCAGGCAGATTAACCCGAGGATTTTATTCTATTTTTTCCACTCCGCTTTCTCTCTCTTCTCTTCTCCTTCTCTTCTTCTCTTCCCGTCTCTCTCTCTCGGCTTCTTCCTCTCTTCTCCTATTCTTCCTCCTCCCTCCTCATTGTCCATTCAGATTATCATATTATACTTTTCTACTGGTGACCTCCCACCGTCAACTCCACCATGGCCCTCGGGCCTTTCTCCCCCTCGCTCTACCGCTTCTTCCTCCTCTTCTCCGTCATTCTCTCCGTTCTCGCCGCCGATGACACCCAACTAATCCCCGCCACCGGCTCCAAGATCTTCCCGCAATGTGCCACCACCTGCAATAACCTCAAACAAGCCCAGACGCTATGTGTGCCCCCGACCGCCCCCGCTACTGGTAAAACCGGCTACGTGAGCTGCTTCTGCCAGTCCAACCTCCTCGTCGGCCTCAAAAACTCCGCCGACGGAATCTGCGACGACACTTGCTCCAGTCCCGCGGATAAAACCACCTTGAAGAAATGGTACAGCGACTACTGTTCCTCGGGCGGTGACATCCCGGAGAATTCCGGCGATAAGAACGACGACAACAAAGACGATAACAAGAAAGACACCGACAACAAGGACAACAAGGACAACAATAATGACGATGAAGGCTCGAACAAAGCCGACTCCGACACCGGGTCCCAAGGAAAGAAAATCGAGGACCCGCCCTCGCAGAGCTGGTCAGTCATGAGAACCAGGAATGCGCCCCCTCCGTCCCCTTGCTGACTCCCCCGCAGGATTGCCGGTCATTACCAGTGGGTCATCATGGTCGTCGTTCTGATCGTCGGCTTCGCCGCCCTCGCCGTCTTCGGAGTGTGGCTCAAACGCCGCCACGATGCCAAGTATCCCGGTCTCTACCACGCCGCAGCCACCGGCGCCAGCGATAGCGGAATCCTCCGACCTGGGCAGGGCCCGAGTCCGGTGCCGAGCCCACCGGTCGCGTGGATGGCCGGTCAGGACCCCTCCACCTCGGGCGCCAGCAGCAGCTCACGAACCGACGTCGTCCCAACCGCCGCAGGGGCACCCAAGTCTGGCTCCAGCGGACGACTGCAAAAGTCCGGTCCCTCGCAACCGACGGATGATATCGAGATCCGCGAAGTCCCGCGATGAACAACTCGCACCTATCAGTCCAATTGTCTGAGTCTAATTCACCATCTCCTTCCCATGACCGTGTCAGAGTCGCGATGGATGTCTTGCATAATGTGTTTTGCCTAACGTATGATTCGGGAGAACCGACTCTTCTTTGTTCTAACTTTACATTTTCCTTCTTTCTTATATTTTTTGTATTTGGCATGCATATATTGGCGTTAACGTGTCGGTGTTGAGGTTTGAGGCTGATAATCTTCCTTCACTACTGTTTATGGCCTGGCCGATCCAACCCAAGCTCGGAATTATCTCCCGTACTTACCTACTTACCTTCATGTCGATATGTTTGAACTATTACTATACTTATATGTTGATAATATGATCACTCTGCACTAACTGATCTACTATAGTATCGATTCATATACCATTATCTGTACTATAGCCACCACGTGTATCCATTCCGTCAGCCTTAATCTTAAATACTCCGTACAGTACCTTTGATCTCCTCAAGACCACAATCACAAGACAACCTGCCTATCTATAATATACAGCATAAAATCAACCAAGTACGCAAGTATAAAAAAAGAAAGCGATAAACCCCATATGTAAGATAGTAATAGTGGTGGAAGTAGTAGTAACAGTGTAGTAGTAGTGACAAACTGTACCGATAGATATTAAAAAGATTAATACCAGACAACGTCAACCCCTGATGGTGTAGTTGGTTTATCACGTCTGACTGTAATGGAAATACCTGTCATCAGAAGGTCGCTGGCTCGATTCCGGCTCGGGGGATAATGTTGACTCTTTTTTTTCTTTTTTGTTTTTGATTTTCCTGACCTCACTTTTTATAGAGTGCACCTTCATTTTTTTTTGGAATTATGATTTTTTATTTTTTATTTTGTAATACTTGAGTTTTCTTTTGTTGGTCTCAGTTATTCACTACCATTGAGCTATCCATTATGTTCTTTGTCTAGATCCTCTTGTGTGTCTCGGCTACCACCTATTGATGTCGAACATATCGGTCTGCAAGTCATTTAATCTATTTTTCTATCTGTACTACCTAGGTCATTCTTACAGATAATGTCATAAACTTGGATGAATGAGACATCCTCGTGTTGTGGTTTCAGTTTGTTACCAAAGATAGGGTTGGCGCGCGATATATATAATGCCAGTTCAGTTACAACATTCATACAACACTATCAATATGTACGGAAACATAATAATGTACTGGTGTATGAAACAAAAGAAAACAATATCAGAAAGAGAAGAAAAAGAAGAAGGAGAATCACCCCACAAACTCCCCCTGCGCCAACGCTATCCACGGCAGATTCTCATTCCAACACAGCTGCATCAACGCGCGCGCATTCTGGATCTACCCTCGTTAGTTAGTACGTCTTTATATATACTAGGTATATTAGGTAGGGAAATACCTGCTTCATCCCCGTCTGCTCAATCACTTCAAACCGCTCATTAATAGCCGCCCGCTGCTCCGCGTCCTGCGCCTCGCACCCCGCCGTGAAGAGCGGGAACAGCGCCCCGGAGTCGGCTGCGACGCCGGGGCGGATTTGGGACAGCGCGCGGATTAGTTCTGTGAGGGCGGCGCCAACGGGCGGGGCGGAGGCAGGCGTGTTCAGTACCCGTCGGTGGAGGTGGATGAGGCCCGCGGAGCGGACGGCGCGGTCGATGGCGAAGATGTCGGAGGAGTCGGTTGCGACGAGGTGTTCGCCGTGGGCGTGCGCGTGGGTTTCCAGCACGGCGGAATCGGCAAGGAGGGAGTCTGCTTCGTGCAGGACGGCCGCTGAGGGTTGCCAGTCTGGGAGGAAAGTGCCGAAGTCGTCGAAGCGTTCGTTGTCGCATTGGTGGACGAGGCGGCCGAGTCGGGTGAGGAAGAGTCCCGTGCGCGGCGTGAAGCCTGTGAAGCAGTCGACGCCGAATTCGTCCTCGCCGACGCTTGTCGAGCAGGTACTGAGCACGGAGTAGTAGGCGAGGAGCGGCGGGTCGCTGTGGCGGCAGGACAGCGCGCCCATGATGTCTAGGTATCCTAGCCAGCGCGTGAGGAACGCCCCGACCTCGTTTCCGCGGTATGCTAGGTGGGTTTGGCGCGCGACGAACAGGTCCCGGGCGAGTTTGAGGTGGCTTTGCCAGGGGATGGGCACCTCGAAGGTGCTCGGGGAGACGATCTTCAGGGATAGTAGCATGATGGCGGCGGCTAGATGGCTGTCGGTGACGTTCTCGTGCGAATCCTCGAGGGCGACCCGGAGCGTGGGGAAGACGTTGCTCACCCAGTGTGCGATCCGGTTGGAGGGCTCGGGGTGTCCGAGGTAGCGTGCGCGGTGGCTGGCCGAGTATGCCAGCAGCAGATTCAAGAGGTTGGAATCGCCAATGGCCACTGCGATCTGTCAGTTCAGTTCTCGCGGGTCGGGGTTTGGTACGTACTGGTCGGTAGAACAGAAACAAACGGGTTGTCGGCGCAGTCATGCGGGACCAGCATTCTGGCCGTATGGTGGAGAAAATGGTGAAAGTACATCAGGTTGATGGGCGTCCTCACCAGGGACGGTGGCAGCGGTGACAGATATCGTGGAATGTTGATCGGCACTGGTGATGCATAATAATCGTACCTTGCGTGGTCCGGGCCGTGGTTGGAGCCAGTCCCCGTCGAACGGCTGGCGGGCGCCGATGACGTGTCTGCCCGGCCGCCCTGGTCGAGGGCGTAGTTGATATCAATCGCCGAATGGTCGTCGTTCTTATTGAGATCCAGGTCTGGACGTCCACAGTCGAGGCCGTAGTTGTCCGTCACGCTGGTCAGGTAGGCGTGCCACTTCTTTTCCGAGTGGGTCAGATCGATCGGCCCGTCTACGGCGGGGGGCATGTGGCCACAGTCGGAATAGGATAGACGATCGGAAGCTTGCGGGCGGTCCGTGACTTTGGCTAAAGAGCTCTCCTGCGTGGTGGTGGTCTGCACGGGCGACACATCTCGCAGGTCATGAGACGAGAAGATGGACGATCTCCTTCGATCGGACCCGACGGGATCATGCCGATACTCCGCGTATACATTCCCTATGCTCGCCGACACCGCGAGGTCAATGGAATGGGTAGAATGGCCGGGGGACTCGTGCTCCGACGGGGATCCGTGTGCGACCCCGTGCGATGGGTCGGCCGTCTGCCGCAGGAAGGAAATTGGGCGGGTGACCGGGTCGGGCGAAAAGTTCAGGGCCGCCAAAGAGCCAATGCTGGAACTTGTATCGGCGGGAGAAGGATAGGGAACGCCGTCGAGGGCGTGTGGGATGGGGGGCGCATAGCACGGGGCGCTGTGGGACAGGACGGCGGTCATCTGCGGCGACAGTTGCGGCCACGGACTGGCCGCGTCCGGCCCTTGCGACGGCGGACTCATGTCTACTGACGCACTGTCGCTAGTACAGCTGGGATTTACGGGCGGGCCTGTGGGGGAAGACTCGTGGATGTCATGCGATCCTCTAGGAGAAGACGTTGCTAAAGCCATATTCCCCACCAGTCCACCGTCCCACAGGAAATGCTCCGCCAGCTCGGGTGCCGGCCTTCCATCCGCGCCGTTCGGAGATTTGTGGTCTGTCGCGGGGGAGAACAGATCGAGGGTCATAAACTGCCCATGCGCGGAGTGACCGCTCGACTGGGAGTTGGGCGAGTCGACGGCGGACGGTCTCCTCGCGCGTCCGCCCCAGTTCAACCGGATACTGTAGTCGCACTTTTCGTTCTGACGTCGACAATTCAAGCAGGCCGGCTTTTCCTCCCCACTGCGATGGTTAGCGATGTTAGCGACTGGGGTGTGGAATAGTGTGGAGACCCACCATTTTACTTTCCGAGCCTTACAGGGCCTGGGGATGGGTTAGCGGACACCGACCAGGGGGGGTATGCAGGGGATACACACCAACAGCCTTTGCGCGACCGGCGTTTCGGGTCCGGCGCACCGGGTCTCCTGGGGCGAGGCATTGACGTTCACCGGGAAGAGACCGGGTCGAGAGAACCGGAGAGAAGGAGGCGCAATGGCACAAAGGCCGTTTGGTTCGAGACCTGATGTATTCCCGCACGACTGAACCCAGACTGTTCGCCATGCAGGAGAGCCGGACACGGGAGTTTTTTGCGTCTCGAGGGATGTTTGACCCAGGAGGACCAGAAACGATAATCGACGAGGCAACCACACTTGGTAATCGAACTCATCGAGGGAGGGCGTCGAGAATGGATGGAAGTAAACCCCACAGGAGAATGGTAGCGGTGGAGCTGATGGCGATCGACCGGTCAGATCTATATTATGAATCTGACGTATAGTTGTACGATTGACAGGTTGTTGTAGGAATTGTGGGAGTTGTCGGAGTAGTCTTAAGAGTAGTCTTTGGCGTGGTCGTAGTCGTAGTCGTAGTAATACAGTTGAAGTAATTCGAGTGAAACACCCAAATTCACCGTTGCAACCACCCAGTAGTTACGCGGGAATCGAGTCCGGCATCAAGAACAGGGACATGGAAGATGGAAGGGTTCTCGAAGGGGGAATTGCAGGTGATGATAGGAAGAGAAAAATATCGCAGAGAGCAGAGGCAAATCGGCTGGGGGAGAGAGAGTACTAGTAGTGACTAGGTTAGTAGTAAAAGTTGGGACAGAAGCGAAGCTGATAAGTTGATCATCGCCGGGCTTTCTCTTTCCAGTTCTTCTCTTCTCTTATTGATTGAGACAGCCGAAGTGTTGGGCTTGTCTCCGCTTTGGTTTTACGGGGTTAGCGGGGAATTAGTGGGAGATAAGCCATCTTGGTGCCAATCTAGGATCTTTACGATTGGGTGTAGAATATCTATAGTCTCTCTTCTATCTTCTATTGAAATTCATATTTATATTTATATTTAGATTTATCGATATTTTTATAGATATATTTATATTTTATACCTTCTGTTTGTATATCTATAGTTTCATGTGTTGGAATGATATACCATGATATACTTGAATTATCAGGGATCGGAACAACTCCGCCTGGTTCCGCTTTCTCTTGGCATCGAGAACACTCCTCCATCTACACTTCACCCCTCCTTACTGACCGACTGTATCATCATGTCTTTCAAACTTGTCCAGTCTGTCATGGGTGCTGCACTGAGATCTATGTGGGTTCTCGTTATACTCATGGACCATGTGAGTGATAATTAGATCCTCAGCCTTGCTATTCTCGATTGTATAGATTATCATGGATCGACTTGTCCGTGATGACTGTTCAGAGTCTCAAGGATTCAACCAGTCAAGGGATAAGACTGCATGATCGGCTTGGTTGTGCTTGGCAGCCTTGATCTCAAGAAACCAAATCAAAAAGAAAACAAGAGGAACGTCACCCAAGAGAGTCAAGGGATCTGGGGGATTCTCATTAATTGACAGTATTTCTTGATGATATACTCACAGTGTTAAGCCTCTGAGAATCATCAACCTTGCTAAGGACGATTAGCTCGCTGAGATCATGATGATCGACCGATGTCGTGAACTCCGCCCCAAAAGGGGGATGATGCAGCCTATCCTGTTCCTGATTATAGCGATCATTCCTTAGCCTGATTCCTTAGTCCATAGAGCCTGATCCGGGCTAAATTTTACCGTGATGAAGATTATTTTCTTCACTCAAGGGACTCTGCTGGAAATCTTGACTTCAATGACTTCGGTATAGTAGTCTGGGGCAGTATGGGTCCTACCAACATCATGGTAGCGCGAGACCCTGCAAGCGCCTGCGCAGAACCGCCTTGCAAGTATACCTCCGTGGCCAAGGATGAGAATAGCCAGCCCACCGTGACGCCGTGGACACCTTTTTTCTTACGTCGTTTGACCCTCATTGCATTCTTGTGTGGTTTTCTATCTGTTCTAGCCGCGCTGATTGCACTCTATGTCTATACGGAGCGGGAGGGTCGCAGTCTTGGAATCGTGACCGAGGGCGATAAGTATTATTATCTCTGGGCATATGGGCCGACCGCAGGTATGCACGATGTTTCTGCTACCGCCCGCTAACGAAACTTCTAACATGACTCAGTATTCACGATTCTAACTGCCGGCTGGACCCAAGTTGAATACCGTGCCGTGCAGCTCATGCCGTAGATTTTGATGCGTCAGGGCCCAACGCCTTCTTCAGAGAGCGTATTTCTGGACTACATATCCGCGTGGAATGTTATATCGCTCTACAAGTCCCTGAGAAAGAAGAATTTTCTTGTGTCACTCTGCGTATCAGGGTCGCTGCTTCTGCATGGCGTGACAGTCTTTTCCACCCAGCCCCCCGCAGCCATCTGAAGTGTGAAAGGTCTCGGGTTCCCTGTGAAGGTAAACGTGAAAAAGCGGGTAACTTAACTCTCACATGCGGGGCTGGTGATCTTTGCTATGGTAATTATGGACTCTTGGAATCCAGTTCAGCGAGCAAATACTTCTATGCAGCCCTTGGACTTCCCGGGTTTACCCTCCGCCCATTTCTATACGGCAAGTGGGGTGACGATATCGAGTCGACAGAATATAATTGGTACAACTGCAACGCGACAATTGAGGAAATAGACGTTGACACAAGATTGCAAATACCATCTCTCACCATCGATTCCGATGTTCCACCTCGAGGCGTACCCAATTCCGGCAAAGAAGTCTTCAAAACAGGCGCATGGGCCTTCCCTGGCCTCGATGAACTGGACAACTACGTATAAAATGGTATCCAAGATGCCCTGATTAATGGCGCGAACGGTGTCTCCGCCGAGGCGCTTTTGAATCCGAACGTCATCATCAAGCGCCTCGGATCCGTATGGGGCATCATCACGGCGCAACTATTCGCATCTAATGGCCGTGAAACCTTTCCAGAATCATTGAACTCCAGCTGGTTCGTTCATCCTGCTAAAAGCCAAGCACCTGTCTTCAAAGGCACCTTCCACGACGGGCGGGATTATCTCGTGCAGAACGGAATTTCGACGCGGATTCTAGACGGCCTACTAGGCGGCATGGTCATCTGCGCATTAATCGCTTTGTTTTCAATGCGGACAGACAAAGTTCTCCCCAAGAGTCCGTGCAGTATTGCTTCCGTTGTGAATTTTGTTGCGGGGTCGACGTTTCTAGAAACAATGAGAGATGCAGACCTGCGAAAGGACCTACCCCAACAACGCTTCTTAATGGGCTGGTGGACAGTGGATAGGGTGGTATCCAGTACCTCTTCCATTGATAAAACCTCACGATCTTCTGGTATATTAGAATGGGGAGGTTCCATGCCAGGAGAGACCAGAGACCAGCAGTCAAAGTGATGAGATGGTGCATGACCATTCCATCCAGCTAGATTCAGGGTCGTCGAGAGCGTCGGACCTGCGGAACGAAGAAAGAGCCGGGGAGATTCCACACCAGGAGGGGAGATTGGAACTCAGCATTCAAAGTGATCACAGTCAGAATGATCAGATAACAGATGGTTGTTCCATCCGGCCAGGATCAACTCCGCCGAGTCTGTTAAGCCCCGGGGACGAAGAAATCGAGGAAAGAAGACCAAGCTCGACCGCGGCGAGAATTGAAGAAACGGCTACGGCTCACAGTATTGAGCCCATCAATCCAACTTTGGGCTCGAGAGCTTCGGCTCTGTCTGTTACAGAAGAGAGAGAGGCTGAGGTGGAGAATGCTGAGGTACTGACTAGATTTGGGATTGACGTTGATGAATATAGGCCTTTGCTAGATAATATAGACTGATTCTTGGGTCCTAAACTAATGCTAATCTAATATATACTTTGCTGTACTCTTATTAGTCAAGTGTCCTTAATTCTTACTCACTACCTGTGTATAGTTCTACTACTCTATTCTATAATTTTTTATATTTTGATACCTTTTTATACATTTTACTGCTGTCTAATATATTTATATTGATGTACTCAAATACCCATACAATTTAAATAAAATATCTATTAACATATTAATGGATTCTGGGATTATATACTATGATTCTACGATATATCAGGTACTGATCGGAACCTGTCGCCTGGGTTCCGCTTTTCTCTTGGCATCGTCATCCCATCTTCGTCATCTTTCTTTCTCCTCATCTTACACCTCTTCACTGACGGACTCTCCGACTACACTGTATATCATCATGTCTTTTGTGAAACACCCTTTACAACGCTTGTCCAGTCCGTCATGGGGCGTTTCTGCCTTGATCCACGTGGGTTCTCGTCATACCTATTAACCGTGCGGGACTGATCGCTTTTACCTGCAGGTTCTAGGTCTCGCCAGTTTTGTCTGGTCTTTCAAATTGTATGACCGTCTAAAATACTTACTGGCTTTGTATCATGAACTGACGACAGCAGCATGCACGAGAACCCCAACCAAGCGTATGCCCCCATCCCTCGGGAGATCAACGAGTCAGACAAATAATGACTTGAACGGCAGCAACGAAGCCTATGGTTGGCACTTCCAGTATCTGACCGTCATCGGCCTATCGCTGGCTACTCTCACCTTCGCCGCCGGCCTTCTCGCCGATCTGACCCTTTCTCCGCGCATCTTCCTGGTCAAGAACCTCCTGTCCATCTGCAGCACCCCGTTGGAGGTGCTGATCGGCTTTCTCTACTGGGGTCTCCGACTGGTGGGTTCCAATCTATCTTCCCTGTCGATCAACTACTGACGTTAATCGAATGGTATAGATCGATGAACGACTCGTCGTCCCGGAGTGGGTATACATCCCCATGAACGCTGGTAACGACCGCCTCCCACTCCGAGCTTTACCACCCACTCACATACAAAACCGATGAAACGGATAGACCTCAGCTTTCACGCCGCTCCCGCCATTGTCCTGTTGATTGACTTGCTCTTTCTCTCCCCACCTTGGACCGTCAGCATTCTTCCCGCTCTGGGAATCTCCAGCTCCATCGCTGTCGGTTACTGGTTTTGGATTGAACACTGTCATGCCCATAATGGCTGGTATGTCCCCCCCCCCCTCGCTGTCCTTGTGGCCACTCACTCACGGACCAGGTACCCATATCCCATCTTCGAGCAGTTCGATTTAGAAGGCCGCGTCGCGCTGTTCATCCTGAGCGCCATCGTCATGGCCCTGAGCACGGCGACCCTACAGGCTTTGTACGGTCGGGTCAACGGCTATGGAACGGGTGTCAAGCCCAGAGCGCGCCCTGGAGCTGTCACGCAGAACGGGAATATCTAACCACCATCATCTTTAGTCAAGAGCAGAAAGAAAGAGGGAGAGACGACAGGGTTTAGACTTGGGCATTGCAATAAGACTAGACGTAGACAATTGATACACAAGATGCATAGTGAGGACTAAGCAAGCAAGTCATCGGCAGTCCTTCAGACGAGATAACACCACTAGATCACCGAAATATCATGACAGTTTTGTATATACAGAGCTTGATCTTGCGATAGAAATATATGTAATAGGACGACCCCTCATTAGAAAAGAACCTCGGCGTTCCCCGCATTCCATAGCCGAACCCCAGATTTAGACTCTCACATATAGCTTATAGATGCGCCACTAGATCATACTGCTGCCGTGGTTAAGCAATTGATCAGTCTACCTAGAATAGACTTTACATTTCAATATATATCTTATACTCTTTTTTTGCAGGAAAATGCAGTACCTCCCCGAAAGGGACTATGACGTCCCTGATATTGACCTGTTGAGTTTGATATTTGGTATTCCCCTCCTCATACAATGAACTACAGTGAAGTCCCCCTAACCAAGCAAAAACAGACTCCCCCCTCTCAACCTCCACCGACTCAACAATCCTCCACGCCGAAGCCGCCTTTCCCAAAAACAACCTCACCAAAGCCTCCGCCCGCACCTACACCAAGCGCCTCGCCCACATCTTCCGCACGCACTTCTCCATCGGCGCCCACGGACCCGGCAGAGACACCGTCCTCTGCATCTCCTCCAACCAGGTCCTCCTGCCAGCAGCCTTCTACGGCATCATCGCCGCAGGCGGAGTCTACGCTGCTGCGTCTGCAGCACTGACTGTGTCGGAGCTAGCGAAGCAGATTACGCTGTCGCGGAGTACGCTTGTTGTTGCTAGTGCCGAGTTTGCGGAGAAGGCCGTGCAGGCGGCGAGGCGGTGTGGGTTGTCTGATGGGAGGGTGGTTGTGCTGGAGAGCATGGGGTTGAAGAGGGTTTTGCGCCCTGCGGTTGGGGAGGGGTCGGTGGGGGTGAATTATCTAGCTGGGGGTGAGGACGAGCTAGACTGGGAGCGCGTGACGGATGCTGCCACGCTCGAGTCCCGACTTATCATCCTGCTGTATTCGAGTGGGACGACCGGCCCGCCGAAGGGCGTTATGCTGTCTCATCGGAATCTCGTCGCTGAGGCGCTTCTTCCACAGCTGATGCTGCGCGATTCGCGGAGACGCGTTGGCGCGGTGGCGCCGCCGTACCGCACGGTGGGCCATCTGCCGACGGCGCATATCGCTGGTTGCCAGGGGTACTTTGTTACGCCTGCCGTTGCAGGCGGGACAGTGTACTGGATGGAGCGGTTTGAGGTGGGTGCGTTTGCGGAGTACTGTCGGCTGTACGGGGTGACGTACTTGTCGACGGCGCCGCCGGTGTATCTGAGCATTGCGGAGAGTGAGCGCGCGGGGCGGGAGCATTTCCGTGCGCTAGTGCGTGCTGAGTCCGGCGCTGCGCCGTTGAGTTTGGAGGTGCAGCGCAGAGCGGAGGAGAAGCTGGGGTGTGTGATTACGCAGCGGTGGGGACTGACGGAGTCGACGGGGAGTGTTACTTCTATGCCTTGGGGACAGGAGGATCCTACAGGGAGTATTTCGCCGCTGATGCCGAATACGCGGTTGAGGATTGTGGGTGGGGATGGGAGAGATGTGGAGGAGGGAGGGGAGGGGGAGTTGCTGGTGAAAGGGCCGATGGTCAGTCGGGGGTATTTTGAGAATGATGATGCCACTGCGGCGGCGTTTATGGGGGGTGGGTGGTTTCGCACGGGGGATATTGGGGTGTGGCGTGAGGGACGGATCTACATGGTTGATCGGATGAAGGTGAGTTGGGTGATGGGGAGGGTTTGAGGATGTCTGCTAATGGATGCAGGAACTCATCAAGTATAAGGGTTTGCAGGTCTCCCCGGTTGAAGTCGAGGCGCATCTCTTGACGCATGATGCTGTGGCCGATGTGGCTGTCGTCGGGGTGTCTGATCCTGCTGCTCCGGGGAATGAATTGCCGCGGGCGTATGTTGTCAGAAAAGCGGGAAAGGATGTCTCAGAGGAGGAGCTGAAGGAGTATGTCAAGTCTGGCATGTCGTCTCACAAACAGCTCCGGGGAGGGGTTGTGTTTGTTGAGGCGATTCCCAAGAATGGGTCTGGTAAGATATTGCGGAGAGTTCTCCGGGACGAGGCCAATATGCGACAGTCCATAGGACAGGCGAAGCTATAATATTAGATATATAGAGATTGAGTAGACCAAGAGGATATAACATTGGATACAAACTCAACAATGAGCAGCAACGATGGAGATACAGATAGTGGAGAAAGAAGTGGAGGATGATGTAGTTCGCTGACTAACCGCCAAGACGCCCGGACCTTTCCTTGCCGGACCTTCTTTACTTCTCCATCTCCATCTCCATCTCGAACCACTTGCATCTTCACCACCACCTCGACCCCCCAAAGATGCACGTCACCTCGCTCTCTAGTCCAATGCGGACTTTCGTCCTGGGTAGCCGTCTCGGCATGACCCCCCGATGCCACAACGCAATCACCCCCTTCCACGCTGCCATCACCCGCCCAGCCAGCACCTCGGCCACACAATTCCAGCCCAAGACAACTTCAACAACAACGACACCATCCCGACGACCCCAGCTCAAGCTCACCTCCTCCCCCACCTCTACCGCTCTCACCCGGGCAAACTCCACCACCTCCGACCCCGTAGCCCGCGAGATCTCCAAGCAACTCGACTGGAACTCGTTCTTCAAGCTGCGCGCCTCGCGCCGCCGGTACTCGCTCGCCTCGTCCGTCGCTACCTCCCTGGCTAGCACCGTTGTCGGCGTGCAGTTCCTTTCCACTCAGGATCTGGAGTCGCTCGGCGCCCAGGTCATGGGTCTCGACCCGTTCATCGTGCTGGGTATGGCGACCGCTGCGTGCGGCGCTGCCGGCTGGCTGGCTGGGCCGTTTGTGGGGAATGGCGTTTGGGGGTTGGTGAATCGGCGGTTTAAGCAGTCTTTTACCATTGTATGTCCTTCAATC
This sequence comes from Aspergillus candidus, assembly GCF_002847045.1. Classification (NCBI taxonomy): domain Eukaryota; kingdom Fungi; phylum Ascomycota; class Eurotiomycetes; order Eurotiales; family Aspergillaceae; genus Aspergillus; species Aspergillus candidus. The sequence goes on along the minus strand of NW_020194009.1, from coordinate 465,076 downwards.
TCTTTCTCCTTCGACTGTTGGAGTGTGGGTTGTATATGCTAACTGCTACTGTAGAAAGAGAAAGAATTCTTCGACCGCATCAAGCGCTTCCGCGTCGACCCGTCGTCCAACTCCATTGCGAACCCGGTGCCGGATTACTACGGGGAGAAGATTGGCAGTGTGCAGGGGTACAGACAGTGGTTGAAGGACCAGCGGGTGTACAACCGCAAGAGGCGCAACTTTATCATTTAGCTTGATATCTTTTTTGCAGCATACATTTTCTTGTACGAGTATCTCCTCTTATTGTAGTGTCTAGTTGGTTTAGCGGACACTTGAATTGATTTATTGGCATTTCTCTTGGGATTAACAGAGTAGAGTATTGTTTCCACGAAACTTCTATGAAGGAAGATCACAGCTTCGAAAACTTCTTGGCAATCTTGACATTGTCGACGTTGGCATCAGACCAATACTGATACACAGCAGGGGCATCGTCAACGGTACTATTGAAGTTCGGCTTGCGTTTCTCGAGAAGCGCATTGACGCCTTCAATATGATCACTATCTTCATCAGCATCACACCCATCACGCAACAATAACAAAAAAGAAAAGAGAGAAATACCTAGACCCAATAAACCCCCCAAACACCTCTCCCTCCAACGCATAACTCTCCTCCACCGTCCTCGGACCCCTCCACATCAAGGCACGGTTGACCGCACTCGCCAACACACTCACATGTTCCACCATATCAGCCGCCAGCTCCAGCGCGCGCGGCAGCACCGCCTCCTGCTCCGCCAGAGTCTCAGCAAAAAGACCATCAAAGTGCGACGCCGTGCCGGGGAAGACACCACCGGTAGAGACGAGGTACATCGCGCGGGAGTAGCCGATCAGTCGGGGGAGGAAGTATGAGGAGCCGGATTCCATGGTGACGCCGCGGCGGGCGAAGACGAGGCCATATTTGCTTGTTTGGTGGGCGATTCTATATCATTAGTATTGTATTATATCATTGTTGCCGTTGTGGGTGTATATGAATGGTGTGTGGGGTACGTACCTTATTGTTGCAGGAAGTGTCAGTGTCAGGCCTATGCCTACGGCGGAGCCCTGAATGGCAGCGATGGTCGGCTTGCGACAGTGGTGGATGGCTAGGGCGACGTCATGTTCGCTGTAACTGTCAGTTTATCCCCACCTCATCTCCCTACATATGAGAGAAAGAGAAAGAGAGAGAAAACAAACCTAACTCTCCTCCCCGTCTCCTCCCCCCGCCCAATCTCCAAATCCGCCCCAACGCAAAACGTATCCCCAGCACCAGTCAAAACGATAGCCTTAACCCGGTGGTCGACATCGAACAAAGTGAAGACACGGTGCAGGTCTTCGCCCATGGCTGGGGTAAAGGCATTGCGCTTTTCGGGCCGGTTCAGCGTCACGATCACGATGGGGGTTGTGGTGGGCGTGCCGGGTGGGTGGTGGGAGAGGTTGATGTGGGTTGTTGGGAGGGTTTCGTAGGAGGGTGGAACTGAGATTGTAGTATCTGGCATTTTGGTGTTGTAGATGTTGGATGGATAGGTTGGTGGTAAGAAGTGGGATAGGAAGAGAAGAGGATGGATGAGAGGAGAGAGGTAGAGGGAGGGGTTTTATACTCAGCAAAGAATATTCCTGCGGTGGATTGCTTGGTGAATTGGCTGGTAGGTATCCTTTGAAGTGGATTAACAGTGAATTAGCAATGAAGAGTGATTGATTGACAGTCTACCGATTATTTCGAGCCCGATACGTAGGCAGTTATCCGTCACACCTTTATATACTGGTATACATACCACATCTTACTCTAATGCACTCTAGCCCAGCTAGTTGCTTGATAGAAGATATTTATTCACTATTACCAGTCTGACCTACCATATTTGTATTATATCCATATATAACCAGCTTGACATGAAGAAAAGAAGAAAAGAAAGAGATCACTTCCACTCATCCCTCCCCAGCTTGACAATATCAGCCATCTCCAAGACCCAGTATTTCTCCGGCGCCTTGCCCTCTTCGACCATCCGCGCAGCCGCAACAGCAGCTCTTCCGATAGTAGCTTGATCCTGGCCTGCCTTTCAATCAGTATCTGAACCCAGAATGTAGAATATAGAATGAACATACCAATCCGATCCTGCACTCCCTGCCCCAACACACTCAAACACTCCACAGCCTTCTCCAACAACGGAGCCTTGGATGTCTCCCGCCCGATAATCATCCCCGGTCTCAAAATAACCGCATGCTCAAACCCCAACTCCCGAATCGCATCCTCCACCCCGACCTTCATCTTCGAATACGGCACATAACCCGACAAGAGACCCCTCGTTCCCGCAGAAGACACAAACACATACGTCTGGACTCCCGCCTCCTTAGCAGCCCGCGCGTTCTCAATCACCAGATCATGGTCGATCTTCCACTGATTCTGAACTCCACCCGCTGCGGCCCTGGTGGTGCCGATAGCGTTGAAGACGGATGATGGTTTGGGAGAGAGGGTCGAGATCATGGATCCCCATTTTGTGGTGTCGCTCTCTTTGAGCGCTTCGAGCTTGGGGGATGTAGCTGTTGGGAGGCGTCTGGAGATGGTCTTGATGTGGCTGTAGGTGTCTGTTGCGAGAAGGGCGGCTAGGATTTGGGAGCCGACGGCTCCGGTCGAGCCGAATACTGCTGCTGTTGCCATGGGGATTATTAGTTTCGAGGATGATGGATTGGAAATGTGATGGTAGGATGCGGTGCTGCTGGTGTGGAGGTGAGATAAGACTGATTAGGCCGCCATTGTCCACGCGGTGTCGCTGACGTCATCCATGCAGGAACGCTTTGCAGTAGATGACTGTGTATACTATAATTCCAATAAAGATGTGAGTTGAATATATACTACATGCTGATATCTTATAGAAACAACATTACAGTGACGGACTAGCTTGTTATCCACTCTGATGATCCAGTGGGTCCAGCTGAACCGTGCTGGCTCAGACGATTTAACCTCAATTTAGCCTTGGCAGTATCATTAGGATGAACAGGTCCTGGTGGATCGCTGCATTTCACTGCAGGGGGGATGCAGCATGGTAAACATTTGTATGTATGACACACGTGTACCTTCAATAATGCCCATGACCAGTACCACTGTGCATCCATAGATACCGCACTGAAGACGCGCGTGGCTCCACTCCACACGCCAATAAGAAACAAATTGCAGATAGGGCAGGGTTCTAAGATTATCGTCAGCAATCCACAGTATGGAAGGATGAAAAAGCTTGTTTTGGAATGGTCCTGCCGTGCATCCCTTGACTGGGATACCCCAGCTTACTGGACAAGGCAGTTGGAACTCATCTCCGCTCGGTATCTCACCTCCAGAATGCGTGGCCGCCATGCGTCTAGCGCTTGAGTTCACTCGAAAACAGAGACAGTTGATAGCCTCCTTCGTGGTGGTTTATCTACTCTTGCTCTTTTTCTGCCATTCCAACTCTGCACGCGACCCGACGTCTATCTTCTTCCAGCCGGACGTCGGCTACCGACCACAGCGCAGTCTCCAGCGAATCGACGAGTCCATTCAGTACCTCTCCACATACAACCACTCGTTCACCCCCCATTCCACGGCAGACCTGACCGCGCCGATCAACAATGTCGATATCTGCATCGGGATCGTGACAGTCAAGCGCCCCCTCCAGCAAAACCTCGACCAAACCGTAGGCTCCCTCCTCGACGGGCTCTCCCCGGCGCAGCGTCGCAGAATCGCCCTCCATCTGCTCATCGCCGAACCCAACCCCGCTGACCACCCGACCTACCACCACCCCTGGGTATCAAACGTCGTCGACCGCGTCCTCACCTACGACGACGTAGATGCCCCGCAGTCAACCATCCGTCGCCTCGTGCGAAACAAGCTCATCAACAAGAAGTCACTCATCGACTACAAGCTCTCCCTCGACGCATGCTACGACCACACCGACGCCCCGTGGGTCATGATGCTCGAAGACGACGTCGTGACCCAGAAGAATTGGTACGAGCCGACCATGCGCAGCCTAGACCTGATCACAGAGTGGGACGAGCGCGACGTGGTCAACGACTGGCTGTACCTGCGCCTGTTCTACACAGAGAAGTTCCTCGGCTGGAACGCCGAGGACTGGCGGACGTATCTAGGCTGGAGCGTAGCCGCCGTGCTCTCCGCCGCCGTAGCAGGCATTACCGCCCGCAGCCGGCGGTCCTCGCTGCGCGCAGTCCTCACAAACCGCTTCCTCGCCGTGATCTGCCTCGGCGCCGTGCCCGCGCTTATCGCACTCTACTTCCTAAGCGGTCGTGTGACCATGCATCCGATGCGACCGGGGATTCACCTCATGAACCGCCACGGCTGCTGCTCGCAGGGACTGGTCTTCCCGCGGCAGAAGGTGCCGCTGCTGTCGGAGTATATGCAGGAGTGGGCGGACGTGCGGCACTCCAAGCCGGTGGACACGGTCATTGAGCGATGGGCCAACGAGAACCGGTTTGATCGGCTGGCGGTGTCGCCGTCGCTGATGCAGCATGTTGGGGCGGCGTCGTATAAGGAGAAGAAAAAGGCGTTTGCGTGGGAGGGGTCACATCGGGTTTATGGGGCGCATGGGGTGTGGAGTATGAGTTTTGAGGAATAATATGGGTGCGTTGTTCTATTGTGTGTATTATGAAGCTGCATGGTTATTGTATGATAATTGCAGCTCGATGATCTGGATGAGTGATAAGGGGGATCGCCATAAGAGTCGCTCTTATCACGAACGGTGCAGGGTCCACTGGGCTGGAACTGAAATTTTCATCCCAGTATCATACTCTATGTTATCGAATAGATCTGGTCTCCAACTATAACCGAAATACATGACAATATCCATTTATTTATTCTATATCAAGCTAATGATCAATCTGAATGACCAATATTTAAAAACCATACCTTATCATAGCTAAGAAAGTGGATAACAAACGTGATCCACTTCGCCCAGTAAGACTAAGAGCTCGACTAGACCTTTTTCTAATCCACTGCGGGATCAACTCGGTCTTGTCCTTTCCTTCCACTTCCTTTCATTCACCTGTCTATTTGCGCATTGTCGGACCTGGTTCTATCTATTCTCTGCCGTACCTTACTGGCAGGATTCCCCTTTGCCACATCGCGGCATTCCTCCGAGCCAAGATTCTTTCCCTTTTCTTCCTTTCTTTCTTCGGCGCAAACCTTGACTCCTCATCCACCTTACTCACACCAACAAATCCAACTCACAATGGGTCGCATCATCTCCCACGGCCGCGGAGGCGCAGGTACTCTCCCACAAGATCCTAATCAACCTCCGAATTGTTACATACATCAAGCTAACGCATCATCGCAATGCAGGAAACATGTTCACAGCCGAATCCTCAGCCCCGCCCCCCGACCTCGTCACCCCCACCATCAAACAAGAAGTCTACACCACCGGCCGCGGCGGTTCCGGAAACATGGTGCATAACGATCCGGACCATCCCGAGCTTGCGCGCGAGAGTCAGGACGTCGAGTCGCCGCCGTTGCGCGTGGAAGAGGCGGCTCATCATACTGGGCGGGGTACGTCCCTTCTCTACTATCTTCGTCCATGAAACGTTGGACGGGATATCTATGAGAATAGTGTGGCTAATGTGATATCCACAGGCGGCGCAGCAAACATGTACATCCCCTCCGCCGAAGAAGAGAAGCGAGTGCGCGAACAAGAGGAACAGCTACGACGGGTGCGCACACAGGAGGAACAGCGCCTCCGCGAGCAAGACGAGTATCTGCACCGTGTCAAGACGGAGAGTAAGGAGCGGGTGACGAAGGAGGAGACCGGCAGTCGGGATTCGTCGAGTTGAATTTTCCCCTTTCTTTCTCTTGTCTTTTTTGTGGGGTCGTGAGATGTTAGATAAGTAAGTGCTGCTGGCGGTGCTTTTGCAGTTATTATTTATATTCCCTGTTTCTTTGTGTTGAATAGGGAGGTGGTCTGTTGTTGGTTGGTATGGTCTGGTTTGTTTATCTGTATTTTTCACTGCTTCTTTCATCTTCTTGAGGGTTATGTCTTCAGTGTTAGGTGTCTTTGTTTATCGGGATATGCTAGAGGTCCATCTCTAGACTGAATTCTAATGCTGTTAGGGTATTGCTGAAATATGTCCTAATGACCAGATAAACTCTTGCTCAAGTCTAGTAACAGATGATATGGTCGATGAAATAGCACAATAGATTAGAGCTAAGAAGTATAATACCTAGTACAATATTAGAAACTCCATCATCAGACATAACTCGTATACTCTATCCACATCACATTGCATGATTTGAGTATAGTTAGTACCGCCAATCGAGACCAGCTCAACCTCCTAAACAGAAGCCCAACAAAAAAAAAAAAAAGAAAAAAAAAATCAAGACAGGTCAATAAAAACCCCCGTCGCATCAACCACCCACCCCAACGCCCCCTTCCACTCACCCCCCAAAGCCAACCCGCACTCCCGAATGATCCGCTCCCCCCACTCACCCACCCACCAAGACGCGCGCATCGCATGCAGTATCACGGCATAATGCGCGAGTAGTACTAGCGCGAATGGCCGTCTCTGGCGCGCGAGGGGGAGAAAGGCCGCCGGGACGTGGTAGGTCCATTGCATGGTTGACAGGGGGGTTTCCTCGTTGCCGCCACTGTGGAGTAGGGTTTTGAGAGAGGAAGCGAGGTGGATTATTGTGGTGGTGTAGGTTGATACTGGGTGGGAGGGGTCTTGGTCGGATAGGGTGTTGTTTAGTCTTGTGAGGGCGATTATTGCTAGCTGGGAGGTGTTGGGCATGTGGGTTTCGTGGGTGGATGGCGAGTGGGGTGAGGGGGGGCTGAGGGGGTTGTCTTGTGTGATGGGTGATGAGGTTTGGATGTGGGTGATGATGTGGCAGAGGTTGTCGATGGGGTTGTTGCTAGATAGCTCGATCGTCAACGGCAAGGCGAAAGAGTATACAAGGTCGATATGGCACATGGCGAATACGGCGTCGCATGTAGACTTGTCAAGACTTTGGACTGCTTTTCGGAATCCACACACGGTCTGGCTATGGTGACTCTGCGCCGTCTTGATGTATTCCTCTCGAGAGTGATGATCGCTGGTAGAGGCGATGTGGAGAGCCGACAGCGCCAGGAGCCCGTGTGTCAGAAAAGGGTGGGGGATGGCCTCTTGGGGAATGACAGTCTGCCCGATCTTCTCGAAGGAGGTGCCTGTGGCGATGGAGCGATAGGTTGCTGTGCTCCATTGGACGGTGAGCTCCAGGTCTTGCGTATTGGGTGATCCGGGGGCATCTACGGCGTCGCTATACTTCGACGGGGAAGTGCCAGATGGTGTCGACGGAGAGTTGATCATGATGGTGGATGTCAGATATTTGACCTTCGCGCTGCGAGGTGGAGAGTAGCGCTGCACAGGTCAACCAGTGTAATGGTAGGAAGAAAGACAGGAGTCAGTAGGCTCATCCTGTGTCATACCTTGATGTGTCTCTCGTCGCATTCTAGACACACATACTGCGACAGCCTACGCGATGGCTGTATAGGCATTATAAGTAGTTGATTCTGCTTTCAAACCAAAATCGACCAACACCAGCAGAACCGAACAGGTATAAGTAGTCTGCAGACAAGCTAGCCGTACAATCAACGGCGCTATGCTCGGGCGCTTGATTTATCAGACATGAGTGCCTCGCAATTGACCGCAGTGCGCATTGATAGCGTGCATGCATATGTATATAGGAGCGAGATGACCAAACCAGTAAATGCAGTAAATGGGTAAACCGGTAAATGCAGCGCTTGGACCACTGAATCCATCCCCACCGGACATACATGGGATAAGCAACTGATTGGAGAAAGACACCAACTGCATTGTCCTATCTAGGAAAAAGACAACAGAGATCCGGTGGCCAACATACTTTGAACATCCCTGTCTGTCAGTCGGGATTCCAGAAAGATTGGCAAGGAATCCTGACCTGAACGGGATAACCGATGGGACTATTGATAATTAATTATAGCAGCCAGTCCAATCTGCTGCTCCTGATCATTGACCCATCGGGGTTAGGATTGTTACTAGCTGTGGGGCAGACTAGCGAGATGAATTGATCTTCTCGTCATGCCCGGTTGGGACAATCCTTTTACTCTTTTGGGTAATACTACTTCTTGGATCTTTAATCAACCATGTCTGCTTGGCTGTCAGATCTCTCTACTCCACAATTCGATCTTTTTTGCCAGTTGACGCTATGACTGACATCACGACCAGTCGAAAGAAACCCTATCTTTATGATGGATGACCTATGATTATACATTATCAGCAGTCCGGCACTGAAAACCCCGTCGCAAGAAGACACAAAGAATATTCCACCATGCGCCCACCAGCCTACATGGCCCCAGGATCACGATCCTCCAGGATCTAGTACCGTGACTACAATCTATCGCTCTTCTTCCACGGCGTGTCTCATTAGAGCATTGCAGGGTTGTGATGATACTGTTGGCAGCTAACTAAATAATAGGCAAGCACGAGTCATTTATGCCAGCCAGCCAGCATCTCACTGGCAAACCCTAGAATATGCACGAGCCTGCATTGTCTTGATGAGGAACCGCTGCCTGCAGGATGCAACACAATATGGCGTTGATTATCATAGGATGATGCTTTTACTCGATTCGTCCTGGTATATGCAGAGCAGCCGATAAAAGCACACCAAGCTACCCCAACAAGGTAAATGCACATCTCACATCAGCTGGCTGTCGATATCCGAGCTAGTGAAGTATATGAGAGTACCGCCACTACGGTCTGTGTGCAGCCTGACACAGTGCGCGAATTATTCTTTCTACTTTGTTGTAGTGAGCGGTTCTCATCCAGGATAGTACCGACATATGCACTCTTCCTTCTGGTCTACTCTTTTCATTATTTCATGTCCACTTTATTTCTCATGGTGTCTATCATCTAATCGCTCCTGAAATTGTCAGCGAAATCATTGAGAAGATAGACCTTGGACTTGCGACAGGTAATAAGTGATGGATAACCAACAATGTATCAATTTCGGCACTGTCGTACAACGATCGGCATTGCATCTCGGCAACTGGCATTTGCCTTTCCTTAAGTAAGTGTAACCTGGGAAGAAAATAAAAAATCGGCAGGAAGGTGATTGCTGTGGATTACTGCTATAAAAGAGTTTGTTACAGGTCTGTGCTATCATCTGTTTCTCAATTGAGTCAAACACGATATAAGCTAGTCCACTAATTCCAAACGCGCTAAAAGATAAACCACACAGATAAGGTCTCAATCAACCAGTCCACAAATTCTTCCCATACAACGCCAAAAGCGCAAAGTGGCTGCCCAGAGCCGGTCTCGCGCGGAACGCGTAGTAATCCCCCGCCTCTCCCTCATCATTATCCGCCACCCAATACCGATCGGAGAATGGTGCGCGGTTGCGCCCGTTGGAGATGTACGCGTGCATGTCCGAGATGAACATCTCGCGGGTCGCTCCGTCCACCAGCGCCGCCCCGTACCCCTGCCAGTTGGTCTGGCCCCAGTTGAGGTCGCCGTTGAGAGCCAGCCCCGCTTCTTTGCGGACCGTCGGGTAGAAGTCCGTGGTGATGTTGTACACCTCTTCCGGGAAGACGTTCAGGCGGAAGAGCCGGTCAGGATAGTGGTTGTAGACGAGGAACCAGGTGTCGCTGCCGTATTGCATGACGAAGAACTTGCCCTCCGGGTCGGTACCCAGGCGCTCGCTGTACAAGGCCTCTGCGATCTCCTTGCCGTACTCGATGTAGTCGTTCTCGCCCGTGAGATGGCTGTATAGCGCCAGCCCGCTGGCGGCTTTCATGGCCAGGTTGGTCTGGTTGGCCATCGCGCCGAGCGCATCGTTGAGGGACTGCTGCTTTTCCGGATACTTGCCGTGGACCTGCAAGTAATCGGCGTACTGCTTCAGCAGGTCGGCGTACTGGGTTGACATGTCTTTCTTGCCAGTAGCGTCCTGGTAGCCGTAGATCATGATGATGACGTTTCCGGTCTCTTCCACGGGCATGTACTGTCCCTCGGGGTCGTGGCCAGTTGCATTGGGATAGTGCCGGCCCAGATCGTGCACCGCAAACTCATCCGGATACGCGTCGCTGACCATGTACTCGAGGACGGGCTTCATGAGGAGACGGATGTAGTCGGGGGTCAGCGCGTAGAACACCGGAAACGCGGCGTACATCACGTCGACCGTGTTGATGTTGCCGTTGCTGGAGATCTCTTTGATGAACGCGCTGGCTTCGGCCGTATCCATGGTATCGTGCGGCACCACGATCTCAATGCCTCCGTAGATCTGAGGGACGGACAAGGCGAGAATGTCCGAGTAGTTGGCGCCGTAGGATTTCACGCCCCACTCCTGAATCATGCGGTCGAATTTGACCGACTCCTGGGCCGCATCTTCGTAGTCGTCCAAGAAATATGTCACAGCCGAAATGGCCGTTGGATATCTTGCCCGATAGTATCCAGTCCGGAGACCTCCGATGTAGTTGATGGCTTTCTCGCGGAAATGACCAATGGCAAATCTGACGGAAGTCTCTCCTTCAGCTTCACCGAGGTCGTGCGCGAAAGCGACGGCACCATCGGCAGACCAATCAGCGACGGTATCCTTGAGAACCCCGTTCTTCACGAACTGCGATCGGACAGCAGCCGTGGGTCCCGCCTGTGTTGACAATTTGCTCTTTCCTGATGGACGGCTAGCATATACCGTTTCGCCCCACAAGGCCTGGTTCTCTTCATTCTGCGAAAAGGTGGCTCCCCCTACCGGATTGACATGAAACGCAGATGTCGTGCCATTGTGGGAGGACCGCCAGTCCGCCTTGTTGGGCTGACCCGTCCACGAGGAATCGATATCAGAATATATCTGAACCTTACCCTTGCCCTCACCGACAGTAACAGTGAGGTAGGCAAAAGGCAGGGACTGGCGTAGAAGATTCTTCGGGGAGATTGGAGAGAAAAAGTCCAGCGTGATGGTGCGCGACCCTGCCGTGAGGGTGAACTTGCTGTGAGTAGATGTGTAACTTCCCCTGGTGACAGTGGCTGGCTTGACACCCTCCAAGTCATCAGTCACTCCAAACAAACTGTACGCTTCTCCATCTACCCGGGCAATGATTGACCATGTCAGATCATTTCCGAACCAAAACTGCGGGGAGCTGGATGGTAAATTGGGCGCAAATTCCCCCGGAATCCAGACTACCAAGGGTCAGCACATCACAACCCAACCAATCACACTGTAAGCTGTGACTTCAGAACAGGTGAAAAGGTAGAAGGAATCGAGCGTGTAGAAAAAAAAAAATTAAATAAAGAAAAAAAAAAAAACTAACCAGACAGGTACGGAGTACGGACAGCCAATGGATATGATGGAGGCGTTAGAGGCGTAAAGGATGGAGCAGCCGTCGTGATAGACAAAAGAGCAGCCACCACGACTGCCCATTGGGCCGTCAACTTGGCGAAGTAACCCATAGTATATTGTGGGCAATGTGAGGGTCAACAAAATCCAAAATTACGACCAAAAAAATTCGGTCGCTGCGACTCTCTACCCAAACAGCAACGTTTGAAGGTCGATCCTTCCAAGGGGCTGGGGTGATACAAATACCTTTCCCCTCAACCCCCGTCCCAGACATGCGGGCTGCATTCTTGCGAGGGGATCTTCATCAGGCCCAACAACATCTCGGCAGCATGAATCTCACATCCAGCGGACGGCAGGGGAAATATGGAGCAACGGCATGGGATGGACCAATGGTCTCTTGTGATGCGCGAGGGGGGAGGGACCATGCGGGTCATGAGGCGCAGTCAATGCGATGATAGAGGGAGGAAGGAGGAAGAAGAGGAAGTCTCGGAGGTGAGAGAGGAGCTGGTTTGTTTGTTTCTCACTAGTTGCATCTTTCAAGGCTTACAAGTATCATCCATTTGATCCATCTGCCCAGCGGAGTCTCCACACTACTCTCACTAACTCGGTCAAGCGGCGATGCAAGTGCAGATCACACAAATCATAAGGACCCAGCACCTCCACCCCTCCAAGAGCTAAAATCTTATATATTAACTATTATCAGCACGCCATTCCTTGGGTGACATGCGACTCCGACTTTTGCTCGATTCACCTATCAGAATGTTTATGAGTCAAGGTAACACCGGGCAGTCTTGAGACTCTCCCAATAAGGAGGGTGCATCCCGAGAAGATGCATGGAGTCGACTCTTAGTACATGTATCGAGATCAACTCCCCGCAAGGGATACACCGTTATATTGACGGGATGTGTCCCGCCCAGACTAGGCTCACAAAATATCATCGTTGGAGTGTCGTGTCTGTCGGAATATACCGTCGTGTGTCTTTTTTAGGAGGTTGATCCGGTGGGTTCAGATGATGTCTGCCGTGGATGCATCTATTTAACCAGACAATACGGGTACTAGTGCACTCGCGTGCATTCCAATTTTGAACTCTGAATCAACTGAGGGTCGTTGGCGATTATCAGCGGAGTGATGGATCAAAAGGCACCATGCAGGTACTCTTCGGAAGATTCTCTGGTGGAGGCCGTCTGCCAAAACGATCCGACTGTGCTACCTTGCGTCTCCCAGAGCCATTCGATGGTGATGATGTGATCCTACTGATAAATGGTGTTTGCGCGGCTGCAACGCATAAGGCGCGAGATCCTCAACGGGTGGACATGGGGCTCACTTCCCGAGCAAGCACTATCATACCAAACCTCACTAATTTCTCGTCCGTGACACCACATCGACCAGCCAAGAGACCAATATTCAATACCATCAGGCGACCCGTCTCCCCCGCACAGTCTCGGACCATTCTGGCTCTTGTATAGCACGCCAAGTCTTCCCACAAGGCCAGACACAAAGTCCCCGACCGCAAAGGCTCAGGTCGCCGGGACAATTCAGCAGAGACCTTGATTTGGAAAGCTAGTGGCCGTGGGGGTTGGGCAGCGATACAGAGTCCACCTTGTGACAAGCTCACCGACAGCCGAAGTGCTCTCTGGACTCTCCAATAAGAACCCCGCAGTATACATCATACGAGAGCTCCCTCATGGACGCTATTCTTAGCGCCCTGCACGTCTGCCGTCATACTTGGCGCTGGCGGGACTTGTGTGTGCGGGGTAGACAGCCGCAGTCAAGATCTTATCAAGCGATCTACCTCCCTGGAGCTTTTGACTCAATGTCACAAGTGGGCTGCAACCGTAGGATTTGCATAGTCTTGGAAGTCACCGGACGGCATCAGTCTACCGTGCACTTTCAAGCGGGGTTCTTTAGAGTTCCGGTGTCCTAAGAGACTCATATGACTTGGTCAAGAAAAACAACAAGGCTCGAAGCACTACTGTTGCGCTAGCTTATGAGATGTACGGAGTAGGCAGACGGTACAAAAACCAAGAGACTATACGAGATCAGGTGTTACTTATGAAGTCATTTCGACTATCTCCTCGGACATGTTCGCTGCAGTTATACAGTTGACAGTTTGAGATACGACTCGCGGATTAATTTTACCGTAGATATGTGGTAGACGTTCTAGACAATCCAGATGTCTCTTTGTACACACCGCTGATTCAACTAGGAAACTGGGTAGTATTGGTTATATCCAGCGCGCTGCTAACCGGTGGGTTAGTTGTATGGATTCCTACGCTACTCGCATATCTATCCTATAAAGACCGTCCCCGAAATATGCGTTATTTGGATCTTTTTAGTAATGCCAATTGATATTATATGAAAACAGTGTGATTGGTACTGACTATGCCTGAGTCTGGGCCTTCCTGTACTTGTCTATGAGTGCACTCCTACTTTTGCTTAAAATCCGAGTAGCAGTGACAAGCAAGACTGTTATACCAAGAGAATGCTTTGTGCCTTTATTAAACCTCTCACCCTTTGCCAAGTTGTCTCCTCACCACCTCTGTCTAATTCTCCCGTCTCTCTAACCGCTAATGTGTATCTCCTTCCCCCCTGGTACACCTAAGGTGGGTTACATCTTACGGATACTATAATGCCACGCTACCAACCCTGCGACTCTGCAGAATATTGTATCTGGTCGCACAATAGATGACACCCCTACAGTACACAGAATCATCATGACATCTGTGTAGACAAATGTATATGTCCATCTGTATTGCCCTCGGCTCTCTACCATGGAGACGGATGCGGCTTGACTTTCCCGTTGGGCTTATACTCTAGCCCAGGGTGGAACAGGAACTGCCTCATCTTCGGGGTTTGTTTGATAGGTGGTTATGCTCTGTTGACCTTTGCTTTTTCCAAATACTGCAGAATTCCACCGTCACGATAGTTGAGAGCACGACAAGGATAACCGCTTGTTGTTAGGACAGTCATCTAGTTGGTTGAAACCCACCATCACCAGCTGGGAGTGTCATTCATCTAGTCTATTCCATTCTGGAGCCCTTACCGAATGTCCCACCCAGTTTGTAGCTTGTCGAGATGACCCATGGATGCTCAACTTCCTGGTTCATGTCTCCCTCATCCAGGGAAATGAGTCAGGAGCGACTCTAAAAAGATAGCAGACCAATTAAAACCAACATGCAGTGGTATAACCAAGTCGCATAACAAGCCCTGGTTTTTTCCCTACCCTTTTACTCCATAGTCACAGCTGAACTCATCAGCTCTCTTCAACCGTTCTCCCCCATGGACCCTCTGATCTACAAGAGCATTAACCCGCCAACGGTCTTGAGTCCCCTTTCTCTTCTGGCGGCATCTCGGCACAGCTAGTACCTTCTTCCCAATAGACTCTCCCGGATCGACAGTAAATAAAAGCCATGTATTCGCATAAAGGCCTTGATCATCCTCAATTTCAATAATGTTAATCTGTAACGCTTCCAGGTTGGGATCATCAGCAGGGACGAGATGGTCGAATATTACGCCATAGTAGTCGATCAACTTAGTTGAATTAAGGGATACCAGGAATAGCTCAATTTGAATCCACTAGAAAGCAGACAAACGTACTGCTCCGGACGCTTTTCCAGCATCCAGCCGAAGTACTCACCCCGCACCACCAGATCACTTCGAACGTCCTGACAAGCATTGCGTTCGTATAGTTCTTGATATGTCAACCGTGCGAGCTCTGGGCCTGCTGGCTGCGGGAATGGCCGGTCTAGAAGATCTAGATGCCACGGGATATGAGGCAGGAGCCGTTGGATGGCGATCAGAGGACCTTCAATTTGGATCCGGAGTGGCTGGTCAGGTGGTGAAAAGTGATGCTGATGGCTGGGAGTGTGAATGCACGGTGGGATGTACAGTGGGAGTGCCATTCGTAAGAATGAGCCGCCTAATTACCTCGCTGGAGTTGATTGGGGAGTTGTGGTAGATCAACCCAATTGTTCTCATAGAAGCAGGATACTGGATCATTGGAAATTTGAGAGCGGTTTCATGTGTCCGGTGAAGAGAACTAAGGTGCCCAGAGCCGTATGATGTACATATTTGTATCTTCATTCAATCTTCGCGTGGAAACCAGGCGCGATTAAGATGCAGCGGTTGGAATAGACACGGTTCGATAACCAGGCTGAATGTAGTCTTATTGAAAAGAGCCACCTTGGTATTTCGATAAGATGAACTAGAAAGGGAAGAAAAAACCATACGAACAAACAAACCTTTCAATGACATTGTCCAAAGATCTCAACCCCGGAGTCAACCACTGGATAACAACATATCGATCGCAAACCATGCCGTGTTTCCGCCTCCCTTGGAACTCCGCACCATGGCAACTTTGTCCCTTCTCTCCACTTGTCCCTTCCTGCCCCCTTTTTCCAAATGATTGGTCATTTATCTCCCTTATTCCCTGCAGAATAAGCGGACCTGTCTCATTTCCCCCGAGAATGACAGATCATGGCATCCACGCAGCCGACATGCGCAACACCCAATTGACATATGCCACCTGCCGCTCCGTCATGCACGCCGCTCGTTCCGGTAGGCTGCGTTGTCCTGGGGGGCATTCTGCATTGCATGACTTAATGGAATTCCACAGTTGGGCTACTTTCGGTTTGATGATAAGGACTTTTTGCCCTCATTCTCAATTATATTTATTCTACGGAGTGTTTAACAAGCAATGCTGTTCCAAGTTGGACGCGATTGATTGACTGACAATGAGACTCACCGCCCGGCTTACTAAGTGACCACCAGATTATCTACAGAGTATACGATCTACAGAGTATACGAACACGGAATACAGCAGGATGATCCCTCAAAAGAGCTGAAAGACATCAGAGCTTGGACCATCGGGCGCAAGAATAATTTGTCATGAAGCCCCATCCAATGTTGCTGCAAACGGGGGACGATAGTGTTAAGTTGCAGGTCAACCCAAAACGGGTCCGAGGGGACCCAACCGAAAGGTTCAACGGTGCGACCATTGGTCGAGTCATCTTGTCTTCCCCACGTCGTAGTCAGTCTTCAATCATTTTTTTCTCACTTGTTGCCCCCAAGTCTAACTTAGTACTTCTAGTCTCCTTCTATTTTAGAGATAGGCTAGGGAGCTTGTCTTGCCGGAAAGAAACCCGGTGGGTGGGTGAGTGGGGGGGAAGACGGTTACATTGCTGGAGCCCCACGGGTATTGCATGTTTTCGAGTTGAGTGAACGAAGGATGGGGAGGAGGAGTGATCCTGAAGGATGATCAGGATGAATTGAGAAGGTAAGAGAGGAAGTCGTAACTTGTTGTGTCGAACAGAGGATGACGGTCAGCGTCAGCAATGAGCAGTCATGACACTGATTCAGGGGCTTTGACTAGGACCCTTGCGATTAGTTCGACCAAGTCAGCAGCCAATATGGATTCGTGGACAACCGTCCGAACCCGACGGTCTGGGTCGCGGAGGTTCCTGCGCCGCGTTGATCGACTGATGGGAATTGGTCAGAAAAGGGAAACAGTTCCAAGTTAAAGGACAATTGAAGATGATGAAGATACCGATAGAATTATAAAATTCAGTTGTCTTGTAGAACCAAGATCATGACACGTATAAAAATCCGTAGACATGACCTAATAATGTCGAGGATCGGGGTCGTGAGTAGTGAGTGAGAAAAGAGAGTAAACGAATCGAATGAGCTCATCATCCCCGACGGATTCTCCCACCGTCACGGTCTGGTCTCGACCCTTTTTCTCAATCGTCACTGCTCTTCGTCACTTCCACTTCTCTCTTCTCTTTCTTCCCCACCTTACTGCTCTTCTCCTCTCCCTCTTCTCTCCTCTCTCGTCGCTTCTCTTTCTCTTCCTCCCCCTCTCCCTCTACATAACCGCCAACCGACCGACCGTCCTGCTTCTCCCGGCATCCTGCAGCTTCCCCTCATCCTGACGTCGTCCGTTCCCTCCCCCACCATCCTTTCGCCGGATCCGCACAACAGACTCGCGCTTTGTTGGAACTTTCCGACCTTGGAACCTCTGGATTGCCGTGGTGGGTGAACCCAACGTACTGTACGGTTGACCCGTGGGAGGCGCAGTCAATCTCCCGCGCTTGACACTGACAGCTTTCCGCTTACCCAGACGATCAACCCTTATTTTCTATCGGGAGCTCTTCCACTTGACTAGCGCACACCTTCACCTCGCCCTCTTCCACCCCTGCTCCTGAAGCTTCAATCGTGATCGAAACGCGGAACTCGACGGCTTCTCGACAGCTTCCTGCGCCGTGTGTCCCGGTCCATTCGCGCTTTTTGGGTCGCCCCTCCTTTCGCCACACCATAATTTCGTCACCCTCGCCTAGGGAGAGTCTCGGAAAAAAAAAAAAAAAAATCACGAAGAAGGGCAAATAAGGGCAATTGCATCTCGCAGTCACCGTCCGATATCTGGTCGACCTCGTGAGCACTCGATTTCCGCCGCAGGTCGCGCGGTTCTGCTATCGTTGAAGCAGACTGGTCAGGCTCGATTTGCGCAACCCCTCCGGTCGCTGAACCCGATGCTGCGTCGGTGACGGTCAAATCCATCTCTTATTATTCTGTCTATCCGCACGCTCTCTACCAACCCACCTATATCCGTTTATTGAAGCGACCAATCACTGAGGGAGCATTCCCCTATCCACTACTACCGTCCTTGTCTTCTAGTGATATAAAAAAAATATGTACGGGGTAGAAGAAAGACACCCCGGGCCGCCGCAACCCCCTCCGCTCTCTATGGATCGCATTCCTCCTCCTTCCTCCTCCTACCCGACCCCCGGGTCGGCCGGTCCGATGGGATCGGCCGGTCCACCGCATATGCCGAGTCTGGCACCGGTTTCGACCATCCATGAAGGTCGAATCTGGTCGCTGCAGGTCGTACAGCAGCCCATTCGGGCTCGGATGTGCGGTTTCGGTGATAAGGTGCGTAGTCGCCTCGCCACAATCGGTGCCTCGAGGATGTCCCATTATGCTCACATATTCGCTGCCTAGGATCGACGACCCATCACCCCGCCCCCATGCATCCGGCTCATCGTTCGGGATGAGCAGACCGAAAAAGAGATCGATATCAAGTATGTCCCCGGTTGATCTATGTTTGCGCGGGGAATACCGTTACTGACGCCGGGCAGCGAAATCGACACGTCATTTTATGTGCTGATGGTAGATCTGTGGAATGCCGACGGGACCGGGGAAGTGAACCTGGTGAAGCACTCGGCCACCTCCCCCTCGATATCGACGGCCATGTCCTCATCCTACCCCCCGCCCCCGCAAACCATGTCCCCCTACTCGGGGTACGGACCGAACCCCTACGGGCAACCGATGGGGTACCCCTCGCAGATGAACAGTTACTACGGCAACCCGCAGCTACAGTATGGATACGGGGCCAGTCCCCAGGCGCACTACTACCAACAAGCACAGGCCCCCTACTACGGGAATCCCGTCAATGCGGCCAACCTCTCGTCAGCCCAGCCTGTGTCCTCGGGCCCGGGCGGGATGTTTACGCGCAATCTGATCGGCAGTCTGAGCGCCAGTGCATTCCGGCTGACCGACCCGGAGAACAAGATTGGCGTGTGGTTTATCCTCCAGGATTTGAGTGTGCGGACAGAGGGCGTGTTCCGGTATGCCCCCTGCTGCTTTTTGGGGGGTTTTTGGTGTTGTCTCGAGCTAACGTAGTGTGCAGATTGAAGATGAGCTTCGTCAACGTGGGCACCCAATCGAATGATATGCCGTCCGGCATGACGGTGATCAATCATGGATCGGCACCGGTGCTGGCCTCCGTCTTCTCGGAGCCGTTCCAGGTCTTCTCGGCCAAGAAGTTCCCCGGGGTGATCGAGAGCACGCCGCTGAGTAAATGCTTCGCCCTGCAGGGGATCAAGATTCCAATCCGCAAGGACGGAGTGAAAGGGAGTCGCGGTCGCAACAACGACGATGATGGGGATGACGATGACTATTAGGCGTAAGGAAGGGATAGAGGGTGGCGGGAATGGACGAACGAATAAAAATGGGGAGGGATATACATTCTCATTCCGTCGACTGGTCTTGACGCATTTACGGGCCTCGGATTTGGTTAGTGGTGTTTGGCCGGGTCTTTCTTTTCTTCTTTTTCTTTCTATTTTTATATTTTTCCTTACTTCTTTCTTTCTTCCTTTTTTTTAACGGTTTATCTTGATATTCTATTGTTTGAATGGGTTGGGGTGTTGTCTGTATCGATGTTTGGGTTGGGGTTAAAAGGCTGTTCTTGTTTGTTTCCTTCTCTGGAATCAATTTCATTCAATCCTCTTTTCTATCTCTTCAATCTTTTTCGATGTATCTCTTATGGTCTTTATTTAGATCGGTCCCATTACCGGTTTGCCCGCAGGACCTGCATGACACTAACACCGAAGAGGTTTCGGCCCCGACGGTTCACCTCGGAGGTGCATCGACTGGAATATCCTCTCCTCCGGTCTAACCGTGCTCAATTCTTCAGCCGGAACCCGGAAGGCCATGTCCTTGGGTTGTGGGGATGGTCAGGTGGTGGTGGTGGGGGGGGGGAGGCACTCTTGGCCTGTTATTGTCGCTATGATTGCTCTTATGGGAATGGATCGAACAATGTCCAGCAAACGAACACGAGAGCTGAACTGAGACTGAACTGAGACTGAACTGAGACACCATGCGGAAAATTCCCCGCTTCACTTCATTTCTCATGGAACGTCATATCAATATCATGTTTCCTTGCGTATCTTCGGCATCTGCCCGCCTCACCGGCGCGGTTGGGGTGGCACCCGGGTTTATATAGGCTAAAATGCCAATATAAATACCGTCTCCTTCCCCATCTTCAGTGATCCGTCTCAATCCCTCTCAAATACCACCTCAAGATTCCTCTACAAGATGAAGTTCCAAATTGTCGCCTCTCTCCTCCCCCTCCTGGCTTCGGCCGCTCCCACCGCGGAATCCGCCAAAGCTGCTGCCCCCAACCCAGCCTTCGGCGTCATGGCTGCCAGATCCGCCTCCCCCATCCACTACCTCCCCATGACCGCTTCCAGCCAGAAGTTCTGGCTAGGCGGCAAGACGTCCTCCTACTGTCCTACTCCTCCTGTTTCCAAGGAGGACTGCCCCCCGGGAACGGACACGGTTTTTTCTCCGGGTGGATACGGCCTAGTAAGTCTCATTCTACACTTACACCATCTATACCCATCCATCCCCACAGTATCCATATACTAACGAAAATCAAAAAAATAGAACGTAATGGTCCCCGGCGGCCAACGCATCTACGTCGACCCCACCGGCGCCCTCCGCTTCACACAAGCCCACTCCGGCGCCATCCCTCCCGGCTCAGCCATCGGCCCCTTCGAGTACACCCCCGGCGACTCCTTCGGTCACTTCACCTTTAAGGGCTGGGGCACAGACGGCTTCATGGCTTGTCCGGCGGAGGAGAACCGCTGGCAGGTGTTTGCTGCGATCCAGAATGCGACTGTGCCGGGTGGTGATGTGGGTGCGTGTTTGGGCTTTTCAGCCATTGCGCCGACGGCGCAGGATCAGGGGTTTGCGGCTTGGCAGTATACTTGATTTGGTTTATGGGGATTGGGATTTGTGGAGAGATTTGGGGGTGTGGGAATTTGGGTACATATGTACTCGAGTATGCATGTATAAGAATGATGGTGGATGGTGGATGATGGGTGGATATGATATGGATAGTAAAGAAGATAATGATAATGAATGGAGTGATGGGGACCGGCATGGGACCATCTGCGATGTCAAGTTTAATAAGTTACGATAATATAATGCAATCAAGCTCATTCAATCTATCCAAGTCTAGGGTATCTCAGTTCCTCCAGATGCGAACAGCCTTGTCCTTCCCCCCACTACCCACCTTCTGCCCATCGGGACTCCAATCCACCGCGAATACCTCGTCCCGATGCCCCGGCAGATCCATGGCCAGCTTGCCCGTCCGCAGATTCCACACTTTCAGCGTCGTGTCCTTGGATGAGGACACCAGCATGCGCGAGTCGGCGGAGAAGCAGCATTGGTAGACGGCGCCGACGTGGCCGCGTAGGGTGGTGATGAATCTGATTTGTTAGTTTATTTCCATGGTATGTGGATATGTGTGTGTGTGTGTATAGCAGGGGATACGTACTTCCCGTCTCGCCCGTTCCATAATTTGACGTGGTTGTCGAATCCAGCCGAGGCGATGTACGCCATGTCCGGCGAGAACGTCACGTAGTTGACTTCCTTTTGGTGGCCCAGCAATCGCGCCACCGGCTTGTTCGAGCTCTGCGGCTCCCACAGGTACATGGTGAAGTCGTCGCTGGCGGAGACGAGCTTCTCGACGACCTGGTTGTTGACGGTGGCCGCCTGCTCGAAGCGGCGCTTGGCGGCCGCGACCTTCTCCTCGTCCGAGGCGGGCACCTTGCCCGTGTGGTCGTGGTAGCCCGTGCGCAGGGCAAAGTCCGTCGACAGCGCGAGGTGGTTGACGCGGTGGGCGTGCGCCGCCAGCGTCTGCAGCAGGGTGCCGTTCTCGGCGTTCCACACCTTGATGGTCTTGTCGTGCGACGCCGTGTAGATCTTGCCCGTGCCGCCCCAGCGCACGCACGTCACCGACGCCTTGTGCCCCGTCAGCACCATGTCGATGCGCTTCGACACCACGTCCCACACCCGCACCGTCGAGTCCTTCGACGCGGACGCCAGCCGCGGCCGGCCCGTCTGCTGCAGGTGGTACGGCTCCCACGCCAGGCTGGTGATCCACTTGGTGTGACCCTTGAGCGGGCCGCCCAGTGCCTGGCCCTTCTTCGCGTCCCACACCCGCACCGTGTTGTCCATGCTGCCTGTCGCGATGATCGCCCCGTTCGGCGAGTAGCTCACGGCCAGCACCCAGCTGGTGTGGCCCTTCAGCGTGTGCAGCGGCGTCCCCGTGTCGCAGTCCCACACCCGCGCCGTCGAGTCCCCGCTGCCGGTTACCATCGTCGCGGACGACACCGGAGAGAAGCTCGTCGCGAGGATCGCCTCGCCGTGCCCGGCGATCGACGCCGTACATCGCGACACTGCCTTGACTCGGAATACCGCCTGCGGCGTGTAGTACAGTTGCACTGTGTCCTCGGTCGTCTTCAGCCCGGGCTTCAGCAGCGATTGGTACAGATCTTGCAGGATGTCCACCGTCAGGTTGTCCTTGTCGTCTTGCGACTGGTAGGTGAAGCGGTATGGTACTCGTTCATCTTCCTCCTTTACCAGAACCAAAACGTTAGTTTTTACATTCCACCATGTTATGAATGGGAACGTACATGTCCTTGTAGCGTATTCAGCAACGTCTCCAAATTCTTCACACTGGTATCCCCCACTGGCACCGACACAGCCGGCCCCGTTGCGGAACCGGTCGCCTGGTCGTAGAACTGCACACGGATGCTGCCCAGATTATCGGGGATTCCCTGGATCTCCTGCTGCTGCTGCGCCTTCTCGGTATCCTCGCGCTTTTGACGCTTCGTCGGGGGTGGGAGGAGAGTCGCCATTGTGCTGGTTTGGGTCTGCTGGTTGTTGTTCGATGTCACTTTTGGCCCGCCAAAAAATTTCGTGCTTATCGCGGAGACAACGATTACGCTAACCGTTTTCGGACATCTTATCTATACTGGGCTTCTATACTTGGGTTCATCTCACTTCTTCTTCTCTTTTCTTCTGTTTTTTTTTTTCTTTCGTTGATACTTTTGACAGAAACAGCGGTTGATCTGATGTCGTTTCCTCTCTCTCAGGCTACCCCCGTAGCAGACTCGTTCGTCCCACTCTCCCGGCAGAGTAGTGGTCCGCTGCGGACGAGACCGACAACAACAGCCACCAGTGTGGCATCTCAAGACATCGTCTGTGCAGTGAGTGAATCGCGCGGTATTTCATCCACGGTGGGACTGGCTTTTGTCAATCTTTCAACCGCCGAGACGGTTCTCTGCCAGATCTGTGACAGCCAGACGTATGCCAAGACGATTACGAAAATCAGCGTCTTTGAGCCCACGGAGATTCTGTTCATGAACACAGCTAGGGACTCCAAGCTGTACTGCATACTTCACGAGAATATCCCAGACACTACCTTTACCTTCCTTGATCGCAGGTGCTGGTCGGAGAAGGCGGGCCATGAATACGTCGACAGGCTTGCCTTTCCGGAAGATCTTGAATCGGTCAAGCTGGCACTCGGAGGACACTTCTTCGCGGCGTGTTGTCTTGCTGCTGTATGACTGACTCCTTGGAGGTTTAGACGGTGCTTCTGATATACCTCCAGACCCTCAAATACGTAGAGCTCGAGTTAAACCGGATTTTTGCGTCTCACTCCCTTCGCATCCGGGTTGAGCCGTCGCAAGGCATTATGTCCATCGACCTGTCGACGATCGTCTCGCTGGAACTCGTCCAGAATATCCACAGTAC
This sequence comes from Aspergillus candidus, assembly GCF_002847045.1. Classification (NCBI taxonomy): domain Eukaryota; kingdom Fungi; phylum Ascomycota; class Eurotiomycetes; order Eurotiales; family Aspergillaceae; genus Aspergillus; species Aspergillus candidus. Next base: position 441,370 of record NW_020194009.1, on the reverse strand, counting down.
CAAGTCAAAACATAGTCTGTTCGGGCTCTTGAATGAAACGCTCACGTCGATGGGATCGAGGTTGTTGAGAGCCAACATTCTGCAGCCGTCCACGGAGCAGTCAAAGTTGCTGGCACGTTATGACGCAGTGGAGGACTTGTCGACTAAGGAGGATATGTTTGTCTCTGTTAGACAGGGTTAGCCCCTGCTCTCTACCACTCCTTTTCTCTCTAGTGCCACTGACTATGTGTCTACAGCTTTGAAAGGCTTCATTGATGCGGATAAAGTCTTGTCGTCTGTGAGTTTCCTCCTCGTAGGCTCGGAAGCTACTGACAAACCAGCTTATACTGGTTCCCACGAAACGAACCTTCCAATACGTCGAGCAGTCCGTCAACAACGTGATCATGCTCAAGTCTTATGTGTCTTCAATCAAATCAATCTACAAGGCCCTGGGAACCGCCCAAAGCAGCCTATTACTGACAATCAGAGAGGTACAGTGTGCCGCCTACTGCGGGATAAGCTAACCTCGCATAGCTGTGCGCACCGGCGGGTCACAGAGGGGTCGAGCAGCTCATCGAGTCTACCCTCAATGACCATGTTGCGTATCAGACCAAACCGCTGGATCTGAGAAATCAGCGAATTTACTGCGTGCGGGTGGGTTTATTCGCCATATGGGTTTGCCATGTTTAACCGGTATAGACTGGCGTGAATACCCTGCTCGACGTGGCGAGACAGACATACAAGGAAACAAACATGGATGCCGTGGATCTCATAGCACAGCTATCTGGTAGGCCCAGCCCATATTGACCGTGATTCTAATCTGTGACCTCCTAATTCAACTGACAGAAACACATAACCTCAACTTGGACCTGAAATTCGACACAGCCCGCCAATACTACATCAGCATTTCCGCCGCAGAGACAAACTGCTACCTCCCGGATATATTCATCAACGTGTACCGCAAGAAGAAGCGCATCGAGTGCCAGACCCTGGACCTCGTCAAGCTCAACCAGAAGATTGTCGACGCCCACAACGAAGTAGTCAGCATGAGCGACCAGACAATCCAAGAACTCATCCGCGACGTTTGCACAGAAGTCTCCACCCTCTTCCGCGTCAGCGAAGCCATCGCCATGCTCGACATGCTCTCGACCTTCGCCCAGCTGGCCACCTGCAACGACTACATCCGGCCCGAGCTGACAGACGTCCTAGCCATCAAGTCCGGCCGCCACCCCCTCCGCGAGAAGATCCACACGAAGAAGTACGTCCCGAACGACGCCTACGCCACGCCGCAGTCCCGCTTCCAAATTATCACAGGCTGCAACATGAGCGGCAAGTCCACCTACATCCGCGCCCTCGCTCTCATGACCATCATGGCGCAGATCGGCTCCTTCGTCCCAGCAGAGTACGCCTCCTTCCCACTCGTCCACCAGCTCTTCGCGCGCGTCTCCACAGCCGACGACCTCGAAGCAAACGTGTCCACGTTTGCCTCGGAGATGCGCGAAATGGCATTCATCCTACGCAGCCTCGAACTCAGCCCCGACAACAACAAAAGCATGGTCCTCATCGACGAACTCGGCCGCGGCACCAGCCCAACAGACGGCCTATCCATCGCACTGGCCATAGCCGAAGCCCTCCTCTGCACGACCCACGCCCTAACCTGGTTCGTCACCCACTTCCACGACCTAGCAACCATCCTATCCGCGCGTCCAGGCGCCGTCTCCCTCCACCTAGCCGCAGATCTCACAGCGGACGGGTCCAAAATGACAATGCTCTACCGCATAGCGGAGGGGGTGCCGCCCGCGCAAGCCTACGGCCTCGCACTCGCCAATCTGGTTGATTTCGCGCCTGATGTGATGCGGATCGCGCGGGATGTCTCTGCTGCGATGGACGCCCTTGCGAGGCGCAGACATAGTCGGGCGAGGTCGGTTGGGATTGCGCATAAGCGGAGACTGCTGCTTGCGCTGCGGGAGCAGTTGGTTTTGGCACGTTGTGGGACGGTCTCTGGGGAGGCACTGAGGAGGTGGTTGGTGCGGTTGCAGGATGAGTTCGTGGTGAGGATGGATGCTGCTGATGAGGAGGGTAGTTTGTGTGAGGGGGATAGCGATGGTGGGGGGGATAGCGATAGTGAGGGGAATGTACGCCTTCTTGATAGTGACGGCGGTAATGATGGGGATGATGATGGGGATATAAGTCTGGTTGGTATCCACAGCGGCAATGATGGTGATGACGGTGCCGATGATATGAGTTGTGATAGCGACGGTGAGGTCCTCGCCACTGATAAGGTTGAAATCATTGCTCCTGATCAAGTTGAACCACCATCTGCTGAAATAGCCAGCATCCCACACACCACAGTGCCCTCGTCTTTTACACCCGCACCTCATGCCTATACCTGGTCTCCTTCTCTTGGAGCAGACCAACAGGTGAGCGGGATCTGCTCGTCGAATTCTCCTTCAGCTGTGGTTGATTGATCCGTAGTCAGAGATGGATCGAAGACGCAATTATCCTTAGATAGTGTAGTATTCTTAGATAGTTTACTCCGTAGTATTTATATAAAGAGTATGTAGTAGTAATACATTATATAACTTTTCACCACCACTTTGTCCAATGCTCACTCACATCACATCACATCTACAGTCAAAACCATCCACAATGACCAAGTCACCTAGCTCTAGTTAGGTTAGTTGTATTATGACCCGCTAAACACAAGCTTTTTAGTAGAAAAATGAAAGAAAAGCAGAGCGAAAGAAAAAAAGAGATGAATCACACGCATAACGCTTGTCTCACTCCCAGTGCACCTCAAACATCAAACATCAAAAACAAGTATATGTACTCATAAAATCTACCCAATACTAGGATCCCCAATACTAGAATCCCCAGACTAGGATCCCCAATACAAGGTGATATCAACCCCAATGAATAAGCGTCTGCTTCCCCTTCTTCCCCTTCCCTTTCTTCCCCCCACCACCAGGTAACTCAGGGAACTCGTCGTCCGGGTTCAGCTCCGCCTGGGAGGATCCAGCCCACGGGTTGGACGGCGCAGGGCGCTGGTTGTCCCAGCGGACGGTGCCGCGGGTGAGACCCGCCATGAGGACGTTGGGTTTCGGGGCGGCGGGGAGGGACGGGAAGGCTTCGCTGCTGGTGGGGTTTACGGGGCGGGACGGCGTGGGTTTGGGTCTGGAGTAGGAGGAGGAGGGGGTTGGGAGGGAGGGGGAGGAGCCTCTGAGGGAGGGGGATGGGCCTGCGGAGGAGGCAGACGCTCCCCAGGTTGCGCCGGCGGCGTTGGCTTTGGCGGAGCGGGCGGTTGCGGCGGAGAGCGGCGGGAATGGGTTGCTGGCTGCGGCGGCGGCGGTGGCAGAGGATGAACCTGGGAGGGCACCGCTTCTGCCGACGGCTGAGCGGGAGGACTGGGCGGTGGAGGACTTCAGGCGGAGGACGCGCTTGCCGCCGAGGCCGGTGCCGTTGACGGTGCCTGGGGACATGCCCGGGATCATGCCGCCTGCGCCGGGGAGGGCCGGGTAGTCTTCGTTGATGGCGCGCCAGTCGTTCCAGGACTGGAGGAGGGCGGTGCGCTTGGTTTCGTCCTCGTAAATCTCGGCGAGCTCCTTGATGAGCTTGCCCAGTTCGGTGCTGGAGGTGTCGAAGAGGGAGAAGAAGGCGTCGATGAGTTCGGTCGCGGTGATCTGGGACGTCCGGAAGTGAGAGACGCGGGTGCGGAATTCGTCAAGTTTGCCCGCGTCGTTGCCTAGCAGGTTGGCGGCGCGTTCCACCACGGCTGCGTGACGCAGACGACGGGCTTGCTCTTGTGGCGAGACGGGCCCTGAGTCTGCTGCGCCGAGATTGAGGGATCTCAATTCGGCCACTGGCGTCGGCGCGGCTGGGGTGGCGGCCCCGGACCGCGGGGGCGCGCGGACGGTCTGGGTTTCGTTGCGAGACAGCTGGCCGCCAAAGCTTCGGCCTGTCACGGACTGCGAACTCTGGATGGCCACCTGGCGCTGATAGGCGACCTCGTCGCGCCGCAGCGGTTGCGCGCTGGATGGGGGGAGAGGCTCCGAGTTGGGGTCGCGTCCCCGGCCGGCACCACGGCGTTGTCGCTGCTGTGGTTGATATGGCGTTCTGATGTCAAAGGCAGACAGGTCCACAATTCGCGCATCCCGTCTGACATCCTTGGACATCCCGTTGGGGTGGCATTCCAATTGGTGCCCCTTGAGGTCCATTTGCGACTCGAAGACGACAAACTTCTTTTCCAGACACTCTTGGTCGAGGCACAGGAAGTGATCTTTCTGGAAATGGTCCTCCAGCGCATTGTAGTCAATGTAGTATTGCTGCTGGCGAGTCGAGGACCGTCGGTCGCAGATATAGCACCGTTCATGGCGGTCGCGGCAGTGGGTATACAGCTCGTCATCGCCGTAGAACCGCTGGCGACAGAACCCACACTCAGGGTGGCCCTTAAAGCCACTTTGATCGACGGATCCGGGAACGTCATCTCCGTGTTTCTCGTGTTTGCGCAACTCCGCCATGGTAAACAGCGCATGCTCGTGGGTGAAGACCTTCTTGTTCCTCGTACACAAGTCACTGTCACACTCTCAGGTTAGTCTCGCGGTGGTTGATCTTCATTCGCATCCATCACATACCACATGACCTTGCCGTGCTTGTTCTTGACATGACGATGCAGGTCGGGCCACCCCAAGCAGGCCACGTCGCAATTGTCGTCGGGGCAGTTATACCGCAGCAGCAGAACAGTATCCTCAAAGATATCATCATTCGCATACTGGATCCCGAGATTCTCGTCCTTCTGCGAAAAGTCCGCGCTTGTAAAGTCCTCAAACCGCTTCGTATGGTCGTCCGTAAAGATCACGTAGGCCGACTCCGTCTGGTCGCAGATAGCTCGTTAGCAATTTGTCTGTATTATGCAGATCCTCTTGAACATACTCGACAGTGGGCACAAGCTTTATTCTTGTACAGGGCCCGGAGGCGGAGCGCACAGATATGACAAGTGCGGTGATTGCACGGCGAGACGGAGGTATGCTCGACGGTGGAGGCACAGATGAAGCACACCTCGCCATCGTCGGCGTCATCATCCGTCGCAGGGGCCGTAGCCTGTTTCGCCTTGGACAGTGCGCCCGTGGGCGTTGGCGTAGCGGTCGTGGACTCGGGCTTCTTCCCGCCGCGGTCCTGCTTATCGCCGCGGCCTCTGCGGGACGGAGCGCCCCTGGATTTCGAGCCCCGACTGGAGCTCTCTGTCGACTGCGCTGGCGTTTCGCTCTGGTCGGAGCGACCACCACCGCCGCCGCCGCCAGCAACACCATACCCTCGACCCCGTCGACGACCCCCGCGGCTCGGGCCTTGCGGGGGAGCTCGGGACGGCTGAGATTCAGACATGAGGGGCAACGGAAGCGGAGTTCGGGAGGGGGAAGAGGGGCAAAGGCCCAAGGGAGGGAGGGAGTCAAACGAAAGTTGTCTGCCTGGTAGGAGGAGGGACGCGACGAGAGGGAATTCTGGCAGGCGACTTGCAGAGGGAGGGAAAATGGAATGAAATGAAATGACAGCGAGGAATGAGAGAAAACGGGCCAAAACGGCCAAAAAAATTGGTGGTGCTCGGCATTGCTTAGTGAGCAGGGGAATTATGCATTATGCGGAGCGGATCTCCGTCGGGCTCTCCTTTGGGGTTAGAGGGAGGCTCTCATGCAGCTGTTCCTCTGTTATAACTATTCTTGCTACGACTCTGGGACCACGTTTCTATGACAGGATTAGTATTTCACTATGCCACGATGCGGGGAAGATCATCCGCATGCTAAATAGTTCATCCCCTATCAAAGCATTAGACTTGCTTGCCTGGCTCATTGCCATCAGCGTTCCTCCACGTCCCAGCATCCCACGAGCGACGACAAGATTCGTCCGCCAGGCCACGGTTAGCACCAAGAAAAGGGGCTTGAGGCGACGCCTCAGAAACAAATAGTTCAAATATGCCACAGTATCACCTCCCTCCCTCCCAATAACTAAATCTCAAGATGACCAACATCCGTCGGGTCTGTAAGAGGATGCCAACTCCCGCTGTAGAAAAGATCAGAAGTAACGATAGAAGAAAAAAAGAAAAACAGAATGATATTAAGAAAATCACAAAGGAAAGGGAAAGCAATCCAATCGCCAATGAGTGTCCGGAGTAAAAGGAGCGCGTCGTAAAGTCACAAAAACCAATCATGATCACGCCTGGTTGCCAATGCGGTGCAGTATCAGGTATTCGGAAAATCGTAAAGAAGGGAGTCATGGAGACAGACTCCCGGTGGCCTATGATCCTCGTAGGCTCCCGCCCACACACAGTGGAGGGGGCGGCAGACTATTCATCAGGACTATATAAGTTTTGGCTGAGAATCTTGGTCATTGTAAACATGTGGATCCGGTCTTGCTTGAAGACAGCACGCATGGGCTCGTCGCAGCGGATCTGCCGTCGGTCGCTCGGGTCCTGCAGTTCGTGCTCGTGGATATATGCCCAGATCTTCTTTACCGTCTGGGGGCGCGACAGCTGCGGGTCATTAGTCGAATGTTTGGGTCCCACCGGGGTGTGTTATACGCACCGTTGATTCACCCCCTAACAGAGCAGACAGGGCCGGCGAGAGATTCAGGGGTTTCTAAACAATTTTTTAGCATCCGAGGCCGGTTGTGAGAGCATTCAAAGAACATACGTGGAATCCAGTCGACCGATTGACCTTCTTCCCCGCATCCGAGCCCGACTCCAAGTCCGAATCATCCTCTGCCTTGACCTTCTTAGCCGTCTTGGCCTTGGTTTTCTTTTTGACCGGCTGAGCCCGGCGCGTGTTGCCCCCGCGGGTCGGGCGGGCGCGCAGGTTCTCTTCCGCCTGCAGTTTCGCCGCGAACACGGCATCCGCATCCACATCATGGTCTGACTTCTTCTTCTTGGCCGGCGGAGTCTTGCCCGAGAGGTCCGCGCGCTCTTCGCTCTCCGCCTGTCGTTTCTGCGACATCGACGACTGCGCGGGGGAGGACGGCTCCACCGGCGTCACAGAGTCCTTGTCCTTCCCGTGACCGTTGGTGGACACGGGATTCGATTCGGGCTGGGGGGACTCGCCAATGCCACCTTTTTCCGCAAAGATATCAAACCTCTCCATGATCAGCTGCTTAATCGCAGCCTGACACCCAGGAAACGGATCATGTTAGCGCACTGATCATGACGCTTCACGGTGGACGGAGACCCCCAGGGAAGCGGAGGGACAAGGGAGGGAGGGAAGGTATGGAGAGATCGGATCGCGGCGAGAGGGGAAAAGCGGGCAAGCACACCTTCTGCGGAGTAAGATCATAACCGACCACATCCTGCAGGCCTTTGCGAATGCGCTTCTCCGAGATCGTCGTCAGATCACTCTTGGCCAGAATTGAGTCGATGATGGGGACATAATTATCACGGGAATCCGGGGAGACTGTCGCGACAGAGAAAATGATGTCAGTTAGCAGCGACTTCGGCAGGCAGTGAGCGACCTCGGTCGTTCAACCGATCGAACGGGCACTTACGCGACATCCTTCTTGGTCACCTTTGGGCGAGTGTCTTCCTCACTGCAGGGGTAGGGTGGGGGGGGGAATCCAGGTGGGATTGACAGGGGAGAAATTCTATCGGGACAATTGTTCTACTGGACCAAATTGGGCGGATGATATTGGAGAGGGGTGACAGGGACGCGGAAGTCGGGGTCACGGTCCAGGTGAATTGTTGTAAAAGATCGGCCGTCCAGATCGGGGCGTAGCGCTGGCGCTTAGGACCGGCGGGGCATATGGGACCAACGGGGGGAGGTCCCCAAGGGAAGATGTTCAATATGACAGGAAACGGAGCAAAAAAGAAAAAAAAAAAAAAAAAAAAACCCAGATCGATCTAGGAAGGGACAAAGAATCAAAAGACAGCTAGGAATGAGCAAGTGACAGCCAACCCACGGAGCAACCAAAGCCAGTTGGGGATGTGTGGGGGAAGCAGTTTATCTCGAAGTAGAGAAAGTCGCGCGAGTGACCAACGACAGCGCACGGGGTGGGGTCCCGTGACCGGGCTCGTGACTGCCCCGTGATTGCGGTCCCGTGACTGGGGGCGCTCTGACTCAGCATCTGGTCAGGTGACAGACTGGCCAGTTGGCAGATATCAGGTGACACGCTGACTCAGGCCTGACTCAGCAGATCGCACACAGAACACGCTTGGCGCTTTGGTTTTGTTCGTTTTTTGCCCTAAAAAAACAGGCCGAATGGGTTCGCTCAGCAGAAATCATCCCCCTCTCCCCAATTAGCAGCCAAGCATCCACATCTCCCTCGTCGCCGTTGGCTCTCCCTCCAACTCCCCCCCCCCGACAATTCCCCCCTCCCTATATCACCATGGCGCCTAGTTTCGATACTCTCTCTGAGCAAGACCTCCACGAGGAGGAGGAGGAGGAGGAGATCGACTTCTCCGGTGAGTCCGACCCACGCCATAGACAAAGGAAGACGAAGATTTCCACGTCCGGTATCTAACCTCCCACTTCGATCGCCAGATCTCAAAGCACAATATGAAGTGAAAGTCGACGAAGGCCTGGACACATTTATCGTGATCGATGGACTCCCCGTCGTCCCCGCAGACAGCCGACAAAAGCTCATCAAATTCCTGTTGAGGAAGCTCAACTCGGTCGGCCACACCTCCGAAGATGCCGTCTTTATGCCCCTGAGCGACAAGAACATGACTGAAGGGTACGTGTGTGGGATGGAAGAACGGAATGGGGGTGGTCGCAAACCTCCCCCCGTGGTTGGGAAAGACTAATGGGATTGGTTCCTGCAGATTCGCCTTTGTTGAATACGAGACCCCCGAAATGGCCATCGCCGCCGTCAAGCAGCTCCACGGAGTCCCCCTGGATAAGAAGCACACCCTCATGGTTAACAAGTTGATGGATATTGAACGGTATGGTCGGGAAGGACGCGTCGAGGAGGAATACAAGGCCCCCTCCGTCGAGGCCTTCAAGGAGAAGGAGCACCTTCGGTCCTGGATGGGCGATGTCCACGCCCGCGACCAGTTCGCGCTCTACCGGGGTGACAAGGTCGGAGTCTTCTGGAACAACAAGAGCAACCCGCCGGAGAACGTGGTGGATCGGGCCCACTGGACGCAGCTGTTCGTTCAGTGGTCCCCCAAGGGTACCTTCCTGGCCTCCGTCCACCCGCAGGGTGTGCAGCTCTGGGGCGGCGCCTCCTTCTCCAAGCAACGCCAGTTCCCCCATCCCTTCGTCCAGCTGATCGAGTTCTCCCCTCAAGAGAACTACATCACCACCTGGTCCGCCCGCCCCATCCAGGTTGAGGAGGGCAGCCAGTCGGCCCTGTCCTACGAGGAGGATGGCAAGAACATCATCGTGTGGGATATCACCACCGGCAAGCCCCTGCGGTCCTTCGTCTCCCACGATCTCACCGCCGGTGCCAGCGCCGAAGGCGAGCCGAAGAAGAAGGTCCAGTGGCCGGCCTTCAAGTGGTCCGCGGACGAGAAGTACGTCGCCCGGATGATGCAGGGCCAGTCCATCTCCATCTACGAGCTGCCCCGGATGAACCTCCTCGACAAGACGTCGGTCAAGATCGACGGCGTGATGGACTTCGAGTGGTCCCCCGCCACCGTGACCCGCGAGGGCGTCAAGCAGTACGAGCAGCTGCTCTGCTTCTGGACCCCGGAGATCGGCAGCAGCCCCGCCCGTGTCGGTCTCATGAGCGTCCCCTCCAAGGAGATCGTCCGAACCCGCAACCTGTTCAACGTGTCCGACGTGAAGCTGCACTGGCAGTCGCAGGGCACCTACGTGTGCGTCAAGGTCGACCGTCACTCCAAGTCCAAGAAGTCCATGGCCACCAACCTCGAGATCTTCCGCATCAAGGAGAAGGGCGTCCCCGTCGAGGTCGTCGACAGCCTGAAGGACACCGTCATCAACTTCTCCTGGGAGCCCAACGGGGGCCGTTTCGTCGTCATCACCACCGGCGAGGCCGCCCAGGGCGCCGCCGTCGCCCCCAAGACCTCCGTCGCCTTCTTCGCCCCCGAGAAGAAGGGCCCCTCGGCCGGCAACTTCAAGCTGGTGCGCGTGGTCGACAAGAAGAACAGCAACGCCATCTACTGGTCGCCCAAGGGCCGCTTCGTCGTCGTGGCCACCGTGCACTCGCAATCGAGTTACGACATCGACTTCTGGGACATGGACTTCGAGGGTGAGAAGGCCGAGGGAGAGAAGGACCTGGCCGCCAACCTGCAATTAATGAAGACCGTGGAGCACTACGGTGTCACGGACGTCGACTGGGATCCCACGGGCCGGTACGTGGTGACCAGCGCCAGTTCCTGGACCCACTCGGTAGGTTTTCTTCCCCCCATAAAACATATGATCGACAGATCACTGACACTTTTTAGATGGAAAATGGCTGGACCCTCCACACCTTCGCCGGTCAAACCCTCTCCGAGAACCCCACCGACAAATTCAAGCAGTTCCTCTGGCGCCCGCGCCCCGCCACGCTCCTCAGCAAGGAAGAGCAGAAGCAAGTGCGCAAGAACCTCCGCGAGTACTCCAAGGAGTTCGACGAGGAGGACCGGTACGCGGTGGACATCGCCAACACGGCCGTGGTCGAGACGCGGAAGCGTGTGCTCAGCGAGTGGACCGCCTGGCTCCGCCAGCAGAAGGAGCTCCTGTCCGAGGACAAGGAGGTCTACGGACTGCCGGAGGATGTGGACGATCCCAAGCTGGCCAAGGACGCTCCTCCCGCTACGGAAGACAAGGGCGAGGCCGTGGTGGAGGAGATTGTCGAGGAGATTGTCGAGGAGCACGAAGAAATCATCGGTTGAACGGAGCATGTTGGAATTTAATGTTAGGTTTTTTCTTCCCTTTTTTCTACTTTTTTTTTTTACTCTTTATTTCTCTACCTTCTACTGCGTCATCTGTCGATATCCTTTTTCCTCTCGTGGAGCGGTCCTCGCTTCCCCTCTTCCTGTGAGCCTCAGCCTCTTGTGATCCGATTACCATGGTTTTCGTGCGGGATGTCCGAAACCATGAAAAAGTGAATATATGTGTACTGCATATCCCGTTGGGACTTATGTGCGCGTTGGTAGCATGAGCGATGACAATGACGAGCTGCAGTAACGGCCTAGTAGAACATTACATACGCGTAGGATAGCGTGTTTGACATTGAAGCTTTTATAAATCAATCTATAGCATCTGAACCACAACGACAACCACACCCAACACAACCCTCCACCCAACCCTCTGGCCCCCGTACACCCGCCCAGCTCTACTATCATCATCATTCCCACCCTCATCCGTAGTACTCGAAGGCCACGGCCCAGAATACGTACTCGACGGCTGCACATTGACACGAAAGAACCACTTATCGTCGTTTCCCCCTTGACTCCGACCTCCACTCCCACCACTACTCCCAGCGGCAACAACATCAGCCCCATCAGCAGCCCCAGCAGCAATCTTACTCCTCCCTCCACCACTATTGCTACCACCAGTATTACTACTACTCCCACCCCTGCTACCCACAACATTCCCCGCAGGCGAGTACTCACAAACAACATACCACCCCTGCGCCATCTCATACTTCCCCAGCGTACTGTCCTTCTGCGCGCGCGTCTTCCTACTATCGCTATCGCTATCGCGAAACCCGCAATCGATAGCCGCGCATCCCACCTGTTCAGTCCCTCGCCAGACCAACTGTGTAAAATGCCCCGTCTCTTCCGTAAAGCCAGTCGGGATATCGTAGTTATACATTTGGCTCTCGTCGGCCCAGGCTGCGAGGGCGGAGGCGGGGTCAGGGTATCCGAAGGCGAGGTTTTCGCCGTAGGGTCCGTGCTGCCCATTCATTAGTTTATATCTTTCCCACTGTGTTGTTTTCAAGAGCCATAGCCGAAGGAAGAACAGTCGGAAGGGCTGAACAGTATAGTCTCTCTAAGGTTGGGGGCCAACTCACAGAATGCTCCCATTTACAACCCCCCGCCCAATCAGCCGCGTAATCTGTGAGGGTCTCGTTCCAGACGAGGGCTGAAGCGTTGTGGCTCCTGCGGTAGTCGTTGCTGTGTGCGAGGACGGTGTCGCGGAAGATGTCGGGCGATGTGTATGAGGGGGGTTGCGGTGCTGTGGGGGTCATTGTTACGTGGACTGTTGTTTGGGTTGTTTGGGGTGGTGGTGTTGCTGTTGTTGGGGCGGGGAGGGTGGTGAGTGTGAGAGTGAGGAGGGCGAGGAGGGATATTCCTTGATGTTTCTGGTGTTGTCGTCGCATGGTTGAGGATTGGTTGTTTGGTGGTTGATAAGGGTTGTCGTAGAAGGGCGAGTGGTGAGTGACATGTAGCTCTTGTGCAGTGCCTGGCGCTATACAGCTTGCGACAATCATATCCCCCCGGGAAGACGCAGAATAAAACCCAAATCTATATCGATCATAGCAAACAATCACGAATCTGCAAGTAGTTGAGTTAACTCAACCTAGACAATGAATACATCCAAGACAAAGACAAACAAAAACCACTGAAACACACTCGTCTTATTCACAACTCTCCATTATAACCAAATCCAGTCCAGTCCAAGCCAGTCCAAGCCACCACGGCGGCACCATGTTTAAGCCATGATTTGCAGCGAATGAATAAAAATAGTTGACTTCATTGCTTCAGTAGGCGCTTCGCTCATTGACGTCAGTTGGGTCGGCGCGTAGTCAACGGGACCAGTATGTGGTCCATGACGGAGGAGAGAGACAATTAAGCTTTGCGATCAGGGGGGGGAATAGGTGCAGGAAAGGTTATTTTGTGCTGAAAGACTATCATGACATATACATCTGAGGTGGGAGTCTTGGTGGTTGGGTGTTCCGGGACTTCCTTGAGCCCCACTGCTACGGAGACTATAGATAGAGATCCACTTGCTGGAATGCAACACAGGGGTATTTCATTTCTATGGATAGAAGACAGAGAAGGAAAGAAAAAAAAAACAGGATATATATACACACCAAGAAATTTCTCACATCACTGTACATCCAATACCGTACATGGCTCGCTCGACTTCCTTTTTAACCTGGTACCAGTCTGCCCGTCGCTCGGCGAACTCGTATACTTCTTCTACCCGCCAGATCCCGTAGAATCGGTCACCGTCGGCAATCACCGCTGCGAGCTCTTTGGAGTCGGACGGGTCGATCAGGTATATCTGGGACAGTTCTCGGAAGGCTTTGAAGTAGAGGAGGAGTTCGTTGTTTTTGAGTGTCTGGATGAATTTGAAGTAATGGTTCATGTCGCTGGTCGGGTTAGTTAGGTCGGCATTCGCAGAAATCAGGGGGGTTACATACCTGATCAACTTCAACGATCCCTCGATGCTGATGCGCTGGCGCTTCAGATGCTTGCACAATGCGGTAAACAGTCGCAGTCCCACCTCCTGGTTGAAGACGTCCAGCGTGCTCTTGTCTGTACTACCTACCAGCATCTGTGTGTGCGATGAGACCACATCGACCACGGCGCTAGCCGCGTCGGTCACGCTGACGTCCATGGTCTTCCGGTAGGGATCAGTGGAGACACTGGGATTGAAGTCCGTAGCCAGCTGCCGCGTGGCAAGGATGTAATCGACCTCTTCCATCAACACGTCGATGCCCTTGCTCAGTCCCGCAGCCACCCGCTCATCCAGGTGCTGCTCGAACTTCTTCTTCTCCTTGACAGCGGGGTCGAGGAAATCGTTCCGATCGGTCAGCTTGGACCCGATCAGCTCTTGCTCGTAGAAGACGTCGATCATCTGCAGGATGAGGTCTCCGACGTTGACCAATTCCAAGAAAGTCACCAGGGGTTCCACCCCGGACTGGTCACGGTCCCCTTGCTCGCGAGGCCGGTAGTTGGACAGATGATTGACGGCCTTGTTAAAGCCAGCGATCAGATGGCGGTGTCCCAGGATGCGGACCAGCGCAACAAAAATCGCCTCGCATTGCTGTTTGACGACGCCGCCCAATTCACCCCCGACCCGGACAAACTGCGCCGCTCGCTCCAAGCTCGACTTGGCCGAGTGGACTAGGCCCAGGGACACCTCGATGCTGAAGAGCGAGCTGATACCCTCCAGTTTCGATTTCATGATCGCAGCCTTGGCGGCCAGCTCCGAAGTGGGCGCCTCGACTGCTGCAGGGGTGGCGGGCGACGACATGGTCGAGAACCGATTGGTACCCTTTGATCCACTAGTGCCATCATCCGCAGTAAGACCCTGGTCGGGCCTGGTTTCCGATGACTTGGTGCTGGAGAAGCTAGGAAGGATGTTGACTGGCGCCATGATCACCTTTTTGAATGATGTCAAAAAATCGCGCTTTTCAGCCTGTCGGTTGATGTTGGATAGCAGAAATGACTCGGTCGAAGCGGCTTGCTCCGACAACTGTCTGTCCCAGTCTCCCACCGCCGACTCCGAGAGTTTCTGGAAGTAGTCCAGTTCTTCTGCGAGATATGTGTCCAGGTGCGGTTCATAAACCTTGGAAATCACTTGGTCTACGAACTCGTCCAGGCTGTCCTCGGAACCTTGAACCGGCAACAGAGTGTCGGCCAAGTTCAGACACTGCGCGAACGTTCCAGACATTGCAATCAAGTAGGCTTCCGTGTTTGAGCGATGGAGCTCGTCAAAGACGGCGGTCAAAAACGGGAACAAGACGCCTTGTCCCACCTTGTCAATGAACGGGGTGGCCACTCTCAACGAACGAGGGAATGCGCGATTGATGATCGAGACCTCTTCATTGTAGGCGACGCTGAATCGCGTGAAGAATGCCTGGGTATGCTCCAGCTTCACCTCCTGTGTTGTTTCGTCGATGCAGTCAGCCACTTTGCCGAAGTCCGACTTCCGCGTGATGATATGGTTGTGGTGGATAAAGAGCTCCACGGCCGCCGCTCCGCCGTTCAGGGTGCAAAGCACATGCGCATATTTTCGCATGCGGTCCTCAATATCATCTGTCTCATACCCATGTCGGAACTCTTTGACTGCCGTTGTTTCGAACATCGATACAGCCGACTGGAGTCGGTTCACTCTTTCGCGCCAGCCATCAGTCAAGTCGCTCTTGGAGAACGCTTGCAACTGGGACAGGATCAAGGCTTGCTGGTACGGGTCGGTGTAGCTCTTGTAGACCAGATTATCAGGAGACGCGCCCAGATTTGCGATGTCATCGTAGAACGGGCCAAGCGCTGCGTGCACTTTCCCGTATTGCTGACGTGCTTCCCCGCGAATGGACTTGACCTGCCGCATCACTCCCAGGACGGGGTCGTGTTCCGAATCATCCGCTTGATCGTTGGCCGGGACGGTACTCAAATTGATCTGGTCGAACCCGTCTGAAAGCGAATTCAGGGCAATGGCCGGTTTCTCTGCTGTGCCCGCCCCCAGACCAGACAACCGCTTCGACTCTTCCACCAGCTCCTGTTCCTCCACCTTCTCCACATCGGCAATCGTCCCAAAAGATTCCTCCACGTGTTTCCTCGCCTGTATTTCATCCCAACAGCCCATAAGCTTCAACCTCTGGACCCATCGGGTGTCATCGTATGCCATCTCGTGCAAGAGTTTCGACGAGCGCGCTACTCGGATAAGGTCGGCGGGGGAGAGGTATTCAAGGACCAAGGATATAATCTCTAATCTAGTGTTAGACGAAACCATCGCATCGCAGTATCCCAGGGACAACCGAACTCACCTGCTGGAAGAGACGCCCTGGAGACCTCCTCCATGGACGCCATCTTCAGCGAAGCCAGCACATCTCTGCGCGGTTTCCCGCCAGTCCGTGGCCCATTTCTCGCTTTCGACATCTTGTAGTCTCAATTTCGGCATCGGGAGGACCCTTTGGGTGTGTTTCGTGCGGTGTATGACCCAGCCCGTTTGGTGGCAGTCGGTAGCCAGTCCACGCTCTGCGGGGCAAATTGGACGACAGGAAGGTGTCTAGACGGATCAATATTATAACATTCAAGATATGAAAGGTACATAGGCCGATACAATCATTATTAAAACAAGTTCAGTGCCCGGTGGGCAAATAGTTGAGCTGGGGGGAGTTGAGCATTGGATGAACCCCAGAACTTCCCAAGTCAAGCGACTGATTGGCCCCCCAATTTACCCTTTCCGACCGCCCAGCAGTTATCTATGAGCTGGTCACTTCACAGAGATCTGCTATTATCGTGTGACAGAATTAGAACAACTCTTATTACTTGGGTAAGGAATTCAATAATGCTTAGTAAAATGTGACTTGTCTTGGAATCTGTGGAAAAAAGAGTACTGAGAAGGTCTAGAAAAATATAGATCCCAATATATATCATAGCAGCACTGGTCTAAAAATACCTCATCAGCCAAGCTCACCTGCGGTAATATATATAGAATATCCCACCACCTCAATTATATCTACTCACTAGATATGAGTTATATAACACATACTGATATGCGAACAAATATCAGCCACGTCTCGTGTTTAACTGAATCCAAATTCACCCACCATATGGAGTTAGAGTTATCGGGGGCGACACACTTTCCAAAGACTAGAACTCCACAAGCCACTGTCTGGCCCCTTGCATGTTGGACATTTGACGGATATTCACAGTGGGACTGCCCCTGCTTTGACTTTAATGACGTGTTCTGTGTAGGTTTGGGCGCCTTTGATCAACCTCGGTTATGGCTGGCAATATGGTTGGCATCTGAGCTGTAGGGTTGTATACAACAGTAACAGATATGGACTTTCGAAGCCATATACATGCAGTGTGATGCTGACCAGATGATTGCATCATTGTCACTTTTTGGGTGCGGCCTGCCGGCATAGTGGCGATAATCGTCTGAGTTCCATTAAGTAGGAGGGGTCAATCTTGTATTCAGCAGGAATATGTTGCTGGATACTCTAGACTGCCCTGTATGTTGATTTGAATGAATCGTAGTGTGTTAAAGAAAGCAATGGACGCATTATTTGGTTGTTCGGATTCAGTCTGTGCATGTTCTGATATATGTCTAGACTCGAATATAGAAGAGTAGGCGAATTGTCCTGTTTGCATGTCCATGGTTTACTTACAGCAGTAAACCTCTCAAGCACTGCTCGACATCTTGCCCAACTTCTCCCTTCCCAATTGATAAAGATATACTTCACTTCTTGTCTCTACTTCTCTCGAGCATTGTAATACGAGCTTTCAATTGATGATGAACACGACTACGTGCATCACCCAGCCAATGGAGGTTTCTCAGCAGCCAGTCCTTCACATCGAGGCCCGTGTGAAAGCTGATGGCATTGTCGTTCGCACTGATGTGGTATTGTCTCAGAACTTCCTCTCTCAACCCTTGTATAATTTGCACAAGAAGAAAATCTCACATACAGCAGATCAGAGATGAAATAACCAAGTGGCTCGTTGACCATTTCGTGGTCTTGTCGCTGGGCCAGGAGATCTCTTCATTTGGTAACGTTACCATGGCATGGATCTTTGATTTGTCCTAATTATAGTACAGACGGTCTCAAAATGCCATACGTACATGCAATTGATTCCATCACCGTCACAGAATGCAATGGAGGAGATTCCGAATCGGGAGCATACCGACTCCAACAGGTCGAATTGGATGTACAGGCATACCAGCTGCGACCTCAGTTTGACCAGGAGAGTTCGCAACAAATCCAGCACCCGGAGGAACCGGCGAATGATGGTGACGACATACCGAAGGAGAGGGTGATGGCTTTGCCGAATAAAGAGTTGGACGGGCTGTGGGAGTCGTAAGGCAGACCCCTTGTCTACTCGTGATTTGGATGTTGACCACACTACATGGAGCAGGTTGAAATTTGACCAGCCTATCCAGTTCAATCTCCTACACGCAGTGAGTCGTATGGGTATGTCATTGAAACCAATGGTCTGCCCGAGAGATGTCGTTCTGTAGAACTGATCGAGGCAGTGCTTTTTTCTGCCCGGAAGCTCAGCAAATGGGTTATTAATTGGAATCGACTGGTGCTTCTATGGGGCCCACCTGGGACGGGCAAAACAAGTCTCTGGTACGTCAATCAGCTATAATATTGTAGCATACACTGAGTTGAGGTGGCCACAGTCGTGGTCTCTCCCAGAAGCTCGCAATACGTCTCGGCAAACTCTACCCTGAGAGCAAATTGATCGAGATAAATGCACACACCCTTGGAAGCAAGTTCTTCAGCGAGAGTGGAAAGCTGGTGAACAGGACATTTGAGGGCATTGAGACGCTGCTCGAGGAGGAAGAGGACACCTTTTTCTGCGTCCTTATCGACGAGGTAGAAACGCTGGCTGCTCGTAGAGAACGTGCGCTTAATAGTAACGAGCCGTTCGATGCTGTCCGTGCCGTGAATGCACTGCTGACCGGACTGGATCGCCTAAAGAGCCATTCAAATGTGGTGGTCGTCTGTACCAGCAACTTGGTCACAGCATTGGCAAGGATCCGTCCCCTTGCTCGCGCACTGTAACAAACTGCTATGCTAACTGCAGTCTTGATGACAGGACCCGGCGTTTCTTGACCGCGTTGACATCAAACAGCACATACCCCACTTATCCGACAGGGCCATTTACGAGATCTACAAGGAATGCCTCGAGGAGATGAGCCGGCGGGAGATCATAGAGGGAATCACTTTCGATGTGATCCAAGTCGATCCGCAAGACCCACAAACAGCACTACAATACGTGGAGCAGCCTGCAAAGAGCCTCTTACTCCCATCGTTCGATGAGATGATCCTGAACTATCAGATCTTTTCCGACGCCGTTCCCAAACTGCTCGCCGACGCAGTTGCCGCGAGTGTGGTGAGAGGCTGTGGTCATGATGACATTGAGTTGGCTCGGACTGATGGCAACAGGGTCTCAGCGGTCGCACTATTCGACGATTACCTGCATTATCGCTCGTCATGTATAGTAACCGCACCCGAAGCGACATTCGAACGGCCATCCAGGCCCTCCAGACGGGTATCGCGTCGGAAAACCAGGCCAAGACGGAGGCGTTCTAGGGACCACACATTGCCGGGTGGAAGGGAAGTGGCCCGATTTCGAATGTCTGCACCACACATAAGGAAAATTCCTGTCGACGAGTTTATACCGAATGAAAGGAGCATATTCTCTACTCTAATTTTCTTTGACCATCTTCAAGCTCACCAAGTGTAGATAACTAGAGCGGTCATCATGTGTTGCTCGAAATTTGTTGTTCCGAAAAATCGCGGTTTTCACCGAAGACAGTTAGACCGGGCGGGTCGGCCAATCAGCGGGAAGGTTTAGGCAATTCCAAACCCGCCTTAGAGAAACTTGACGGTTCAACCTCGACCTCGACTTCACATCCAAAAGCACTCTCCTGTGCGCTGAGCCTCCGTCCCACCCCCCCTCCCCTCCCCTCCCTCCTTTCCGTCGCTATAATACCTTCCTGATTCTCCGTTGATCGGAAGGTCCTTCATACATTCAGCATGCTGGGTCGTACAGCCATGCGCGGCGTCCCCTTCCGGGGTCTCGCCCGGCAGTCTTTGAACAGAACCTCCACGGTAATCACCCACTTCACGCCCCATTGGACCGAACGGATGAAGACAATGGCTTCACCATTCGTCTGAAACCATTCTTCGGGGACTCTCGACTGACAAAGTGACCAGCGGTCTGCTTCCTCGTCCGCCGGTACCGAATCCGCCAACTCCCCCTTCAACCTCACCCTCACTGCCTCCGTCGCAACCGCTGCCGCCCTCGGTTCCGCCGCCTATCTCTTTGGACAGGAGGCCTTTGCCTCGACCCCTGCTGAGGAAGGGTGAGTACATCGGTTAAAAATTCTGGAAGAATGGTCATCCGATCAATTTGGAGTCTCCGATGATTCCGACCGGACAATGGCATTCGAACAGTATTGGAAAAGTGCAAGATCGCTGACTTGTCGATTTCAAAAGATTGCACGCTACCGCTTATCCTTGGGAGCATGCCAAGTGGACCAAGACCTTCGACCACCAGGCGTAAGTTACCACGACCGTGGCCTCCTGGGCCTCTTCCCGTCTACCCCGAGGGGAGGGCATCGATTGACACATACCGTTTCTTTAGTCTCCGCCGTGGTTTCCAGGTCTACCGCGAGGTCTGCGCTAGCTGTCACTCCCTGACCCGTGTGCCCTGGCGCTCGTTCGTCGGTGTCACCCACACCGTCGATGAGATGAAGGCCTTCGCCGAGGAGAACGAGTACGACACCGAGCCCAACGACCAGGGTGACATCGAGAAGCGTCCCGGCAAGCTGTCCGACTACATGCCCAGCCCTTACAAGAACGAGGAGGCTGCTCGTGCCGCCAACGGTGGTGCCCTGCCCCCGGATCTGAGCTTGATCGTCAAGGGCCGTCACGGTGGCTGCGATTACATCTTCAGTCTGCTGACCGGTTACCCTGACGAGCCCCCCGCCGGTGCCTCCGTTCAGGAGGGCATGAACTTCAACCCCTACTTCCCCGGCACTGGTGAGTCCTGCCAGAATCTATCATCAATTCGATGTTGCGTGTTCTAATATCCTCCTTTCCAGCTATTGCCATGGGTCGTGTCCTCTTCGACGGTGTCGTCGAGTACGAGGATGGCACCCCCGCCACCACCTCCCAGATGGCCAAGGACGTCGTCGAGTTCCTCAACTGGTCCGCCGAGCCCGAGATGGACGACCGCAAGAAGATGGGTGTCAAGGCCCTGACCCTCCTGACCGGTCTGTTCGCCGTCAGCGTGTGGGTCAAGCGCTACAAGTGGTCTCCGATCAAGACGAGGAAGATCGTGTACAGCCCCCCTGTCTCCCCCCGGCGCTAAATGTTGCAGTAGACGGTGACATTGCAGCAACCGTGGGATGTGGACGGGGACGGCGAACCCGGTTTGCATAATCGTGACAACGCCCGGGTGTACCTTACTCTCCATCTCTTGTCAGCGGTTGTTTTGCTAGTCATTGGTCTATGCTGCGTGTTTTGTTAGATGTTATTTAGGACACCTGTATCTGTACCCTAGATATTTTTTTCTCCTTGAAAATTTTGTTCCAAGATCCAATGCCACCAATTCTCTTTTGTTATATTATATTATATGTTATTGAGGTTTGCTGCTTACAACTTCGTAGAGTTCGCATGCATACTACAAGGAAGCAACAACACCTTGACATTTTCGCAAAATAGAAGCCAGAATTTGATATCTACAGTATCTCTAATTCCATACAGCTCAAAAATTCTTCTTTAAATGTACTCGCAGAAGCAGAAACCCTTATATACCAACAACTCACCACCCTCCCCACATCTATACTATATCCCATTCAATCCACCTTCTGAACCGACCGTTCACCATCCCCAAAGATTCTAAAAAACACATGATCATAAGACCACCACATGGACGGCAACACCAACCGCTCATACGAAACCAGCCACGCCGGACTGCGCCCATCAGGCCCAGCAAAGACCTGTTTCAGAACTAATATCGGCAGGAACAGCGGGGCCCAGACTGCTGTGAAGACCGCCCTGCCAATCTTCTGTCGAAGCGTGGTCGCGCGGTACGGCGGCAGCTGCGCAAGGTAGCGCCTGTATGAAACGGGGAGGTCATGCTCGGCGGCGCCGTTGACGATCAGGCCGAGATAGCGCGCGGAGGGCTGTGCGTAGCCCAGTTCGGGGCGGGTTATGGGGTGACGAGAGCGTGCGGGGGATTTCACGCGCGAGGCCGTGATGCTGTTGGATGGGGAGAGGAGGGTGTGGGATTTGAAGGTTGGGGTGGTAGGGATGTCTGGGATGGGGTCGTTGGGGTTGTACGGCTCGGGGAAAGGGTGGCAGTCGACCACGACGTCTTTGTAGCCGCTGCCGCCGCCTTCTGTGGCGATGATGCGGGCGTAGTCGGTGAGGGTGACTTCGTAGGCGACGCCGACGAGGGGCTTATTTGGGTTGTAGGCGTCGCCGTCGTCATGGGCAATGAGGGGGGAGTCTTCGGCGCTGGATTCGTGTTTGGTGGTGAGGTCGCGGAATCTCGTCGCTGCGAAGCAAGGCTCGAAGTATGGGAGGCCCGGCATGTCGAAGGTCAGCCGCAACTCTGGGACTATGACGTTGATTTGGGAGAGCGGCTTGATGCCTCGTCGGCCGAGGAAGGTCTTGGAGTTGAGGTTCGAACCGTAGGCTAGGTAGAGGACTGTTTCCTCGGGTTCTTGGAGGAGGGCGTCATCGTGCTGGTGGGCGAGCTTCTCCGGGAGGTGTTCGGGTAGGTGGTCGTCGTTTTCGAGGGAATGTTTTGCGATGGATGCCTGCTGTCTTTGGGAGGTTGTTTCTGGAAGATGGGATACTTCGGAATCTGCTGGGAGAGAGAACTGCGTAGAGTACGAAACACCATGGTTGTCTTGGTGGTTCTGTATCTTGGTGTGATCAGTATGTGGCTGCGCCATTTTGAGGTCCTTCGTTTAGCACTGCGGTCAACCCGTACGTATCCTATGGAAATCTGTTATTTATGTTAGTTCGGTCTCCAGAGAAAATTCGAGCAAAGCATTATGTAGCGGAGTGGTCAGCCATCGTTTAGGCCTTCCACGTCCTCGGCTGAAGCCCAAGCTGGTTAGTTGTCGCTCATCAATCTCTGGGGTCGGAACCCGGGGGAATAGCGAGGCCGGCTCGGTAACGGAAACTGGAATTCCCGAGGGCTTCAATTGTCAGCATTTTCATAACCATCAGTCATGCCTAATTCCATTTTGCAGTATATTGCCGACGTGGTTTATTGATATTGGGTGTTTTTATGACGGCAACCCTGTTGAATAATTAAGCCTGTTCTGCCGTACTGGGATGAATCCTGGCTGTACGTACTAGCTCCGGTCTATTGCTTCAAGTGCAAAAGTGGTGCTCCATAATCATGATGGAAATGGCAGTAGTAGATTAGCAGTGCTTCTGCTTCTAGTAGAAGAAGGTGGTCTAGATATGGTCAAGCATAAGCAGATATGTTCAATCATAACTTCAGTGCATCATGTGATGAACAATCACCTCTCGAAGCTCAACCATCTCTCTTGTAATAGAAACTGACGCCCCATCGTGCTTGGATTGCAAACCATCAATGAAACCACCCGTGTATTTCAAACACCATGTCGGGTTCTGGCTCTAGAGCAGCACTTGACAAACAGCAGAGTGCACTCTTAGTGGAAGAGTTGGCTTCATTGCTGGAGTGTTTATCCCCCGAAGGAACGGAAGTGATCACTAGGATTCAGTCTGTCCTGGACATTGACCCTTTCTCCTGGACTTTGCTGATGTGTGGGCCGTTGAAGTCAAATAGTCGAAACGTTACAGGACCGCGAGAAATCGATCAATGAGCGGAGTCTGTATCGTAAGCTTCTGTTGGCTGTAGAAGGAAACCGGCATAACATCATTCACACCTTGAGCACCCATCCGTTGCACTACATCGCATACCTCTTGATCGATTCTGGTAACGGGGATTGCCAATCTCGTGGCCTATACCTTTTGATGGTTTGTCTCTGCTCTGAAGTAATGTCGCAAGTGGCTCTGACATTTATTAGGACAGGTATCCAGTGGGTCCTAGGCATGATGGCGAAATTTCCCTTCCGATTGACGAATCTTCTCGCCAGCTTAGGAAGAAGCTCGTCGATAAGCTGTCAGAAATATTCCACGATGGACAGCGGGATGATCACAGCCGAAAACTGGTATTTCATGAACTACTTATTAAACGAACCGAGCTCATGTGGCCAAGGCAGGGAAAATCTTAGTGGACATGTTACTGGAATCGAAAGGACTGGGCCAGGTTGACCTAAAGCCCTTATGGTATGCCAGGCTATGACCTAAGCCACAGTTAGTACTAATAGTGCCCAGGATGAAGATCGATTCAGTCCCAGACAACACAGTCTTAGGATTTTTCGCTGGCCTCATTACTCACAAACTGCTTTCCTTGACGGACAGCCGGGAATCTACCCCAACCTTGGTTTTAACGGTCACTGAAAGTCCGTTTTCCACCTATTTGGAAAAGATACAGTCCGATCCCCCGAGGTTCCTCGCGGATATGGCGGCCATGATAGGACGATGTCCAATAGTATGTGCGAGAGAACAGTCGTCGATCCTACAGACTCAGGTGACAACTTGTATTCTCCGGTCTGTCAGTATAGACATGAAGAGTCTCGCGAACAACATGGTGCTTGCAACATTGAGTCCTACGGAATTGACATTCATATACTCCCCGGCAGATGAATGCAATGGGTATTTCGAATATCTCGAAGTATCGTTTCCGAACCCACGATACATCCATACATCATTTAATATGAATGATGCCAAAAACCAGCACCTGATATTGTATATTGACGACGCGAGTCTTGTTTTCAGAAATGGGCATAAACAAAGAGGAGACAAGTTGACGATAAGAATGGACTCCAGTGATGATCTGTCGGAGCTAAAAGAGAGAATGCGTTCACTCACCGGCGAAGATACACAGGCGAACACTAGTGGCTCCATGATTCGAAGATCTTCGTCCATGATTATAACCTTGGACTCAATAGAAGAGATCGCACGGAAATCTCTTAATGAAAGAGCCCACGAAGAGAGTCTAATTTTCAACGAAGCCCAGGGGCCTGACGGAGCAATTACTGGGATCTCGCGGGATAGTAACCAAGAAAGCCATTCGCATCAAGAGACAAGTCATCTAGGGGATGCTGAAATCACCCAGGCAAGCCCACCTAAATGTGACATGTCCCAGAGACAGGAACAGAATCGGGAAACTCCCATCAAAGAACAGCTTGAGGGAGTATCCGAATACTCGAATGAAGACCAGTCCAAATTGCCATCCGTAGCACTGGGACGGGGATTAGAGATAGGCGAGCACATTAGTATGGAATACGAAATGATGACACCTGCTGCAGAAGAGACAGGCAAACACCGAAGCCAACTGACTAGCCCACAAAAGTCCAAGAGCCCACCACAAACCATACGAGTCAAGTCTCCCGATAGGAGTATTGAGGTGGCAAAAAACGAATCACAGGGCGAGAAGGATAGTCATGATTTGTCCTTTCGAAGGAATTCCAAATGCCTTCTACCGAATACTCAAGAATCCCTGATTTTTCCGCTACGACGGCCGAAAAGAAAAGTGTATAACTTGAACTCGAAAGCGGCTGTGGATTGGGATGAAGACCTTCGGCCCAGCGATGAGGCGGACGAAGCTGAGCCTCCACCGAAGCGTCTTTCCCGGGTCGGGTTCACCTCTGTAACATCTCTGATATCATCTCCGTTTCCCGGCGATGAACCTTTATTTCAGCCGAAGCCCAAAGGACCAGTAAAACGGCAGAAACCTACAAAGGCGAAGTCTTTGGCCACAGGGAAAAAAACATGTGCAAGGAAAACAAAGAGCCAAAAAAAGAAGAAGGTAGAGACTGCGCCAAAACCATGTCTACAACTTGACATTGCTAGCGAAACCGTCCAGCAACCCCAAGATGACAGGTATGGGGACACTGAAATGACTAGTGACAACGGACTATGTCTCACTGATGGTGACAAACAAACCCAATTCAGCAATCTCGACGGATTGCCAGATCTAGGAATTGAAGTCGCAGCGGTTCTTGCTGAGACTGACACCACCCTTGTGGATGTTGCAGACACGAGCAAGTCCATGCTGTGCAATGAAGACGGTGACCTGGCAGGAAGCACACCCGAAAAGATACACTATACCGACGCAGACCTGGGACAGAGCGACGGCGATAGAGCGAGAAAGGTGGACAATGAGTTGAACAAGAACCTAAGCCAAGATTTCGAGCAACGCGAAAGTTTAAATGAAGGAAGAGGGTTGGCTATGGGAAAGAGGCTTGCAGCGGCTTTACGAGGAAGCGCAGCTACGTCACACGAAGTAGACCACCATGATGCAAGCAGCATTGATATTGATACGAATGAGAAAATTGACAACAATGGCTCCTTGGAGACAATTTCGCCTGCTCATCCAGCAACCGCCCAAGATGTAGACATCGTGCCTACGGCGGAAAAATACAATGTTGAGAGCGTCAAGTCAACATGTGTGACAGGTATTCAAGTAACTGATGGGACTGGCACGCCGACTCTGGTACCACCAGAAAAACCTAGCCTACAATATACCGAGGAAGTTCTGCACGCACTGACAGAGGGAAGCAACCGACCTGACAGTGAGGCATTAGACAAAAAACCGAAAGCTGAGGAGCTCCGATACTCTGACGTTAACCTCGAAGAGAATTCCTCACGTACGCACTCTACATGTCAGACCCACAAAAGGCCGTTGAACTCAATTCCTGGATTGAGGGGCGATGATTGCACGAAGTGCAGCACAGTTGAGAAAGAAAGGGGTCTCACCGTGAGTATCAGGCCCTGCGAAAGAACGCCAGCCGTTGAGACAGACACTCTGTCTAACATATTCCGTGCTAATTCCCAAGCTCAGCTCAGGCATCCCAAACGGCGAAGTGAAATTTCGAGAACAACTATCGTGGACGGGAATGGAAGCCCGAGACTTTTCCCACAGACAGAGCATGGTCATCAATCCCATAGCCGGTATAGTTGGCCCAAAAAGGAACCGATCTCAGCCATAGACAAGTGTAGCAGCTTAGCTCACCCTACAAGCTCGGATATTGTGTCACAGGCTCGGTCATTATCAAATGACCTGATTCGTGCTTTTTTTGTTTCCCGCGAAAAACTCGGTATCCACTCGGACAATTATGCACGAGAGAAATGCGCCATTTCTAGAGAGTCGTCTGTGGTGAGATCGGAATACACCACGGACTACTCTAGTATGGATGAGTCATCTTTCAATACGATGGATTGCACAATTGCAGGGTGTCTTGACAATGGTCATGAGGCGACTCCCCCAGTACTAATCGCCGAAGCATATGCGGGGTTGACCCAACAGGATGATAGAGATATCGCCGATCGAGTAAACAAGCTGTCCCCGGGTCGTGACAGGCTGCAAGTCCAGCCAAGACTAGGTCAACACCAAAGGGAGGAGAGCCTTACCACGGATCAACCCGTACTGTTGCAGACGGTGCAAGAGATGACAGGAAATGAATTTTCTGGCTCCAGCAAGGTAAGCTGACCAAGGCAGACACGCGCTTGATGAGTTAGCCTAGATAGGCTCAGCTGACGGCAAGGAGTATCTTTTATGCCAACTGGAGCAAGAGCGGAAGACTATCACCGAGGCCTTGGAGACGTATCGTCGACAGTGTCACCGAGTGCTGGATCAACTCTTCGAGGCCCAGAAAGAGCAAATCAGAGTGTGCCGGGAGGGGATGGAGGGGGTACAACGACACCACGCCGACATCTGCAGGGAGGTTACCGATCGCCTGGAAGCAAACGAAAGATCGCTGCTCACAAGCGCTGAGTGGAAAGTGTTCAAACGTGGCTCGGAGAGACCGAGCAGACCTTCGCCACGCTGAGATCCCTCCGCTGTGCAGTCAGCCTCGGAATAATTACAAAATAAACAAATAAAAAAAGGGCCTCGGACGGGTGAGCGGATCATG
Source organism: Aspergillus candidus (assembly GCF_002847045.1). Classification (NCBI taxonomy): domain Eukaryota; kingdom Fungi; phylum Ascomycota; class Eurotiomycetes; order Eurotiales; family Aspergillaceae; genus Aspergillus; species Aspergillus candidus. The sequence goes on along the minus strand of NW_020194009.1, from coordinate 414,029 downwards.
GGAACCCATCCAGTCAGCACGCATCAGAGTCTTCGTGTTACCCTTGAGTTTCAACCTGTGTCTTGTACGCATCAGCATACAATCAGACTACATTATTGATAGTGGTGTATTTTATGGACACCGAAAACGTCATTGCTGGAAATTCTGATGCCGAGGATAGTTTCGTCGGCGATAAAAAGCTTACAGCTGTAGGGCACAAGGTCAGCACAGGCAATACTAGGGAATACCCACTCTCTAACCCAAGTAGGGACAGCTGTGTAATACTAATGGGCCGAAGGGTCCAACTTGATGCTCCGAGCCCGGCGCAACCAGAGAGCAGCGAATGAGAAGCACGGCCAATGGGGTGACCACCCTCAGGCACCAAGGCAGATCGCACCCGGAATACCGCCGACATCACGTGCGCCGAACGCAGGTCGATCGCCGACATAGGAGCCTTAAAAAAAAACCAGTGGAGATTTCGTCAACCCTAGTGTGGATGTCTGGAGTGTGTCATACTTTATTATACTCAAGTCCCCCCCCTTCGCAAATTGTTTTTAACCATTGACTCGTTGGTTGTTTCTCATTGTCGAATCTGTTGTTCTTGCCTGTGTTGAGCTAGAGTACTCATTGCTGCTGCCCATTTTGCCCCTCATCCTACTACTTACTACTTAACTATACGACTACTATTTCCCCCTCTCCGCCTCCGACATAGCTCTTCAACCCCACCAACACCACCACCATGTCGGTGAGTCACACTCCTCAATGCGCTGCAACCAACTCAATTGCGATCTTGAATACTCACGCAGAATGATTGTGATCATTAGTTCTTCATCGAGAATCCCAACGTTGGGCAGAATGATTCCTTGGAGGATTCGAGAAGTACGGTCCCCGTTTTGATCCTGCGATCATGATCGAGTGCGCTGACTCAAGGTTTAACACTTCGACAGTCAAGGGATACAACCCTCTCACGCCCCCTAACCTTTTGCAACATGAGATCGCCCTGTCGGACAAGGCCAAACAGACGGTGATCGACGCCCGTGCCGAGGCCGTCGCCGTCGTCCAGGGTACCGATACCGACAAGCGCCGTCTTCTGGTGGTCATCGGCCCCTGCTCCATCCACGACCCGGCCATGGCCCTCGACTACTGCGACCGGCTCCTGGCGCTGAAGGAGAAGCACAAGGATGAGCTGCTGATTGTCATGCGCTCCTACCTGGAGAAGCCCCGGACCACGGTCGGATGGAAGGGTCTGATCAACGACCCGGATATCGACAACAGCTTCAACATCAACAAGGGTCTGCGCACCTCCCGCCAGCTCTTCGTCGACCTGACCAACAAGGGCATGCCCCTCGCCAGCGAGATGCTGGATACCATCTCCCCCCAGTTCCTGGCCGACTGTCTCTCCGTCGGTGCCGTGGGTGCGCGCACCACCGAGTCGCAGGTCCACCGTGAACTGGCCTCCGGTCTGTCCTTCCCCGTCGGCTTCAAGAACGGCACCGACGGCACCCTCGACGTCGCCGTGGACGCTATTGGCTCCGTCAAGCACCCCCACCACTTCCTGTCCGTCACCAAGCCCGGCGTGGTCGCCATCATCGGCACCGTCGGCAACCCCGACTGCTTCGTCATCCTGCGTGGCGGTAAGAAGGGCACCAACTTCGACGCCCAGAGCATCCAGGAGTCCAAGGCCAAGCTGCAGGCGCAGGGCCTGCCCGCCCGTCTCATGGTCGACTGCAGCCACGGCAACTCTCAGAAGAACCACAAGAACCAGCCCAAGGTCGCCGCCGTGCTGGCCGAGCAGATCGCCGCGGGTGAGGATGCCATCATGGGTGTCATGATCGAGAGCAACATCAACGAGGGTATGTCCTCTTCCTTTCCACCATTGGCATTTCCTGTGTCCTCGACTGACTTCTTTCTAGGTAACCAGAAGGTCCCCGCCGAGGGCAAGGCCGGCCTCAAGTACGGCGTCAGTATCACCGATGCTTGCATCAACTGGGAAGACACCGAGTCGACCCTCGACAACCTTGCCCAGGCTGTTCGTGCCCGGAGAGAGAAACTGGGCTCCCAGTAAAGTTTTTGTATTCTGATGTCTTTCATTTTTCTTTTGATGAAAAAATAAAATCAAGCGAGTGTTATGTTGATACGTTTATTCATGCTCTGCGATGGGGAACGCGCGTCTTTCCGAGACTGCCATAGCCGTCGGTCAGTGAAAAGCAAGAGTTTAGCATTTTCGGGGAGGTTGAACCCAGCAGGGGGTTGAGATATCCATTACCCTTTTGTATCTTCTTACTAGTCCACGAGAAGTTGTAGAAACAATGAAGTTTGATGACCATACCAGGACATGGCCTGCGATAGATGTTTCCAATTTGCTTGGTCTATTTCGCATGTCTTGCCTGTCTACCATGGACATTCATTCTAGTTCCTGTATCCTAGTATAAAACACCACAGCATGGAGTGATTTCTATTATACACCCACGTAGGAGAAATTAGAGTTAGCAAAGGAGATATCGACAATTGTCAAGAACCTATACTCAAGACGATGTACTATGAAATGACGATTTTGATAACTTGGGATCTCTGTCCCGTGGAGTCAAGAGTGAGCTGCTTTGGTCTGTGGCTCCAGCGAGACAGTCTCAATTCATGTGACCACGTCGAGGCTACAATGGTCGAGTTTATTTCACGGGTCGGATGTCCTTTGAACAGCCTTTCCTCGTGAAATACTGTAGATACTACGGCTTGATCCTCCGTGTGTATGTTCGACGAGCCGTATCTCATCCCGCATATAGAGTCCGGTACGGCGTTCACCCGGGGCCATCGTCTTTGGTTCGCGCGTCAACCACGTGTTGCGATATTCGCTGAAAGGTGTATACCTCGGCTGACTATACAATGATGCGCTGTCCTATGAAACTGCGGCATAGAGTATATGGTTTGGGCGGAGGAATTCATGGCCGAAGGGTACTATTGCGATATGTCGTGGGACGAACGCGCCGTGGACTGTGACTAGCTGGTGCATGACATGAGGATTGGGAGGACAGGATCTAACTTTGATGTGTTAGTTCTGTGTAGCTGTGATGAAGCCATTCGAGTGTCATTGTAAGGAGTATGACATGACAGTCAGAAAAGGTACTATCCATGTGCCGAATGGACGCCCTTAGTAGATATCCTGTGTCGACGAGTGATCAAAGAGTGATACACTCATGCATGTCAACAGTCAGGGACTGCGAGACCTCCACTTTCTCAGTGGAGACCGAAGAAAGAGGCTAGTCGATCGCGTGGGTCGCTTCACGTCCCACTTGAAACCAGCCAGGATCGAAGCGACGCCGGATCACGTGCGGGCGAGACGACCCAACTCTCCCGCGCCGCCAACACTTGATCCACCAACTTCACATCATTTGTTGTCCCACACTCTCATCTTGCCAACCAACCCCCCAAGGATTATTAACGCCTTGTCTACTATTGATCCGTACTATTGACATGTCGATTCCACCAGCTTGATTGATCGATGATCTAGAAGCACGTATGTCAGCCCAAGCCCCAACAGACTCCGCCCCTGTCGATCCTGCTACGGTGCGAGTTACACAACGTCGACCCCTCGCCTGTCGAGGTAGGGACCTTCCCTGACACTGTCTGCGCCTCCAAAGAAAACATACATACCTCAAGGGCACACCTAATTGAATGTGTAATGTCTAGAATGCACAAAGCGAAAGAGGAAGTGCGATAAGCAGATTCCCTGTTCGCGATGTCGACGGCTCAACCTGCACTGCTCTAGAGAGATCGTCCACATCCGGCAGAACACGGTGCGACATGCCGCGGAGATTAATTTCCTCAACTCCGTCATAGCGGATCTCGAGGTGCCGTCGGCGGAGGGCTTGCGTGCCACCGTCCAGCGGGTCAAAAGTCGCATTGCGCAACTCCAGTCGGGCGATGAATCCGCTCAAGTAGACGATGCCATCATGCCTTCGGAGGCTCCCGAGTCAATACCGGAAAGTGGCACCCACGAGGGCCCCCTGCATCTGGATACCGGGGAGGGCGCAGGCGCCGTCGGGCAGGCGGATTCGTCGCTCCTCACGGCCCTCGAGCATCTGGCCTGGGACCGCAATTCGTCCGGCTGCTTCCCGCACCGGCGATGCGCTTGCCAGTACCGTAGAGAAGGCGTAGAGCGGTTAACCCTCAACAGCCAAGCGTTCCAGTTTTTCGGATATGTTGGAGAATCTGTGATTCGAGTGCCGGATTCCTTTGCGGCGGAGAAGCTCGTGAATTTCCACATCAGCCACGTTGCGTGGCACCACAATTGTCTGCATTCGCCCACTTTCCTGGAGCAATGCGACGTGTTCTGGAAGACGGGGCGATGCGACCATCCACTCTGGATGGCTCTCTACCTGTCCGTCCTGAGCTCCGCGGTGTGTTCGATGCAGAATAGTGACAAGTTCAAGGCGGTCCTGGATGTAGACCTCGACACCATACAGTCGGCCCAGGACCTGTTCGCCGCGATGGTGCAGGTGCTGTACAGCTCCCATTTCCTGAAGAACATTTCTATATACTCGGTGCAGGCCATTGTCATTTCCACGGAGGTGGCGCACAATCTTGGCTTGAGCCAGCTCAACGCGACGCTCTTCAATTCCGCGGTCCGTATTGCGGAGTGTCTGGGGCTTCATAAAATCGAAGACCACGCGAAGCCTCAAGTGCAGACTCGCGAGGATTGGTGCGAGCGCATTGAACGGGAAGTTGGAAAACGGGTCTGGTGCCAGATGATCATCCAAGATCATTTCGCCATCCCCTTCACCGACACCTACAGCATCTCCCCCATGCAGTACTCCACCGGACCCCCGCTGAATGCAGACGACCACGATCTGGTCGACAAGCCAGTGTCAGTGCCAACGATCAGCACGTACGTCCGCGTTCTCGTACGACTCGCCCTCCTAATGCCGGGCTTGGTAGACGGACTGGGCCCCATGAAACACCGCGAGCCCATCCGAGAGCAGTACGAGCACATCCTCGAAGTCGACCGGAAGATGCGCGCCGTCGTCAAAGACATTCCGTCGTTCATGCTGCGGCGCGACCGAGCCAAGGAAGCACAGGTCCCATGGCTGAACATCGCCCGACGCAGCTTGGCCATCACCTCCGCCGAGAAGATCATCATGATCCACCGCCCGTTCCTCTTCCGTTCCTTCCACTCGCAAGCCTACCAGCACACGCGCCGCACCTGCGTCGCCGCCGCGCGCACCATCCTCCGCGAGCACGAAACCATCGTCAAGGAAGACGAAACCTCCATCTGGACACACACTGCGTTCTGCATCACCGCCGCCATAATCCTCTGCTTCGAAGTCAACACCCTGCCTTCAAACCACAAACAGCTCGCCCCAATTTACACCGGCGCGATAGAAGGCGCACGAGGCCGCCTCGCCACCCGCACAGGGGACATCCTCGCCCAGCGTGGCGTCGCCCTCATCGATGCCATCTTCCTCGCCGAGCAGTCCTCTACGGATCCGTCGCAGACCCAACCCCCCTCAAAGTCAATCGACTTCAACCGCATCATCGTCGAGTACTCCGCGCTCAGACAGCTAACTCTAGGATCCGACAGCGACGGCATCCTCGCCGGCGCAGACACAACCAGCAGCCACGCGGACGTCGGCGTTGGATTAGACCTTAACAATAATGCGTCGTTTGCGCCGGCGGCTGAGATGGCTATCGATTTCGATACGTGGTTTAATGGGATTTTCTATGGGTTTCAAACTTGAATCTAGGGTTTGTTCGATGTATTTGGTTGGTTCTTTCGATAGGGTTCAGGGGTTGTTCTTTGTCGTTCTTTCCTTTTTCTTTCTGTTTATATTTTCAAAAGCAGATAAGCCTGGAGCTCATCTGTAGCCACCACCAGCTGGGGCTACCCTACCCGCCCACAGCGCCTTCCTTACAAAGGCGTCTAAAGCAGTCCAATGACGACGACAACATGATGTAGAATACCTATTTACTTTATATACCACCCGAGAGGATCAGAAGCAGGGAGACGGCATTTTCGTTTTCCTTTTTTTCTTTTTTTTTTTTTTTTTCTTTTCCTTTTCATCTATTCTCGTCTTTTCTTGACTTGTTTTTGTGTCCTCTCCCAAGCAAAGTGGACTGAAGTGGACTAATGGACGGCTTGGATAAGGGCAACAACTACTTGTAAAAGTGATACCATATTGATAATATTATGAACGTATATGCAAAAGAGGTGTCTGCGTGTATGTGCTGGTGCTGGTCATGTTCCGCTAGGATCTTTTTCAATTTGTAGATACATACATAGATAAATACATTTCTCTCGAGCATGATAGTATAATAGTATACATAGACATATACATACACCCTTATACCGGTTGACAAGGACAACATATGATAAGAGATAGAGAAATTCACGCCACGCTATGTCTTGTCCGGAAGGAGATGTATCCAAGGGGAAAAGAAAGAAGAAGAGAAGAAGAGAAGAAGAGAAGAAGAGAAGAAGAGAAATGTAAAAATCAAAAACAATTATCAACCCATCTTCCCTCTCGCGTACTCAGCTCAGGAATCTTAAGATCAACTATACATGCCGCGAACGAGGTACGTCGTTTAGAAGCGGGCATACCGGTATGTGCAAGGTCATAACGTGTAGGGTAATGTCCATCAGGTGTAGCGCGATGGCGATGCTGGTGTCGATGCACGCATGAGTATTGACCGCCGAAATTGTCGTCGCATGATGCGTCGCGTTTGCGCTTGCGAGATGATCCCGGCGATAAGAAACCGGCCTCGACTCGATCGATTAGTTTGGCAGACGCGATGTTGCCACCTGTGCCGACGGTGAGGAGCTTGTATGGGATGTCTGAGGCTTGCTGGGCGGGTGAAGTGAACGTATCCACGTCGATGATGTTCGTTTTGCCTGATGCGCCGAACGCCCAGATACGGGCTCCGCCGGAGGAAGTTTGGATGGCTAGTTCGACGACGTTTGGCATACGACCGATCTGCTTGCCGTAGATCTTGAACGGCCACATTGTGGCCGTGGGTCGGTAGCTGACGCTGAGCAATGATTCCCAGTCACCGTTCTGGTTTTGGACCAGGCTGTCGCGGCGCTTTTGGGATCTGTGGTTGTTGTCTAGAAACCAGTCTCTCGCGAGGTCGCTGTCGCCGATGACGTTCTCTCCTTGCTTCTCGCGCTCCTTTCGGATGACGTTGAAGACGTCAAGAGGCACGGAATACAGGACGACCCGGTCCCCGTAGGCGGCAACTATTCGTAAACCCCATCCGAGGTCAGATCCTGCTGCGAATATCGTAGGCGCTAATTCCTCCCTGATGCCGTGCGTGGTGTGGTTGGAAGGTGGTGGGACACAAACGAGAGCCCTTGTGAGGCTCGTGGATCCGCCAATAGGGGCATCAGAGCCGATACAGAGCAGATTGGTACGCGGCTCGATGAACAGAATGTGCAGGCCATCGTTGATGGGAATCGCGCGGTAGTGGTGGCAATGAGTTGCTCTGAGCAGGCTCAGACTGCTGTTCTGTTCCGGGGTCCATCGCGTAAAGCATTGCACATCCGCCAAGAGACGCAGAGGACAAGGCCGATGTCTTTCTCCCTGTGACGCCGAGTGGCAGTGGCAGCTGGGCGTCGCTGGGCCAGCCAGTGACGAGATGAGCCGCAAGTCAGCCGGAGATTCTGACTGTTTGGGAAGAAAATGGAGGATTTCGGAGGGCTGCGACATTGGGAACTGCTGGCGGCATTCACGGTTGGTCTTGTCATCGATCCAATGCAGCTCGACACTAGTACCGCAGCCGAAAGCCACACAGTGACGGCCTGGGCAGATAGCAATGCTGCGCGGGCGATCTTCCGTGGAGCAAACGTCGTGAAAGTAGTGTTGGGCAGTCAATTCCATACTAGGCGTCCCCCTTCGCATAGGCGAGCCACCTGCCCTAGGAGAACCCAAGGGGGCAAAATGCTTTGAATTTTCGCCCTCAGCATCATTCGGAGCAGTTAGGTCGCACACCATCCCCACACGATTTCGCAGCAATGCCGCAAGAACCAACTTCGAGCCGCTTGTATCCATAGTAGTTGTGACCACCCCCAATGGACAAGTCACGCAAGCAAGCAGAGCTAGGTCCATTTCCTTTTCGTCTTCTGCATTGAGTTGTAGACGGCTCCCGAACTTTTTGGTGAGCAGATGGTAAACGTAAATCCTGCAGTCCATAGTGACCAGGAGATAGTGGCCGCAGTTGCTAACGTGGAACTTGGATTTCCCCCGACTCGCGTGTCGGTGGTCGTTCATATCTGCACGGAGTGACTTGGCGGTACGCTCTGGTCGTCCGTATGAAAGGTTAGAGAAGTCCACGGAACATGTCGTCAAAAAGCCTGGCCTCTCCACGTTCATTTTCCGCCCAGATAGGACACATTCCGTCGCAAAGCGTCTGCTCATCCTCCACGCAAGACTCTCGTCCAGCGAGTCAGATAGGATCTCTGTCCGGCAGTCGCGCTGCCACGAGTCCCACCAGCCAGCGCGTTTGAGCATGCACTCCAGGAGGCCTTCATTTAAGCTTACCCGCATCCATTGGGAACATGTGCGTCGGGCATTATCGAAATCTCGTGGGCTCAGCATGAAAAATATCTGTATCAAAATCTCTGGAGGTGTGATGTTCGCTGCTGGACGCACCGGGGGTGCTGCTTTGTCGATCGTGCGAGCCCAGGATCTGCATGTTAACCGCAATGACTGTCGAGACTCGCGGGGAATGATACCAAGAAGCCTCCTGACTACAGCGGATGGGATTTCTGGGGCGAGAGTATTTTGATCCAGTGGTGAGGATGGGCAATGCGGGACATGAACCATGCAATCGTGGTTGTTCATAGAACCGGATTCAGTAGTAATTACTGCACATGCATCCCATCCGCAACTTGGCTTCGATGTAGAACCGAAATCCGAGTCTAGAGGGGTGCACAAAGACATGTTCTTCATGGAAAAGAGGTCATGTAGGAAACTTGTATGCACAATTCCAGCCAGGTGCCGCACACGGGTAGGAAGGGCCAGATGATAGTAGCAAGGATTGGCCAACCTTCACGATCGAGAGCAGACGGAATTGATCAACCTTTTATATCTTGTTGCAAAGATAGAACATTGACTTCGATGAACCGCTTTATAAGAGTAGGAGTCTAAGCGCTAATGATCATGTTCTGTCCTCAATCCTAATCTGCAGCGTTAGAGATCCTGCCCGAATCCGATTTACCTTTGAAGCTGGTCAGTATGTGATAACCACAAGGCTTTGCAGGCGCGAGTGGGGAATTTACCACGACACACAAAATCTTGAAGATTGTTGATATGGCTCGAATAAGTCGAACACATAGAAACGCAAATGACGTGAAAGGCAAGACTGTACGATGGTCTAATGTACAAAAGGAACGAAAGCACAAGTGAAGGCGCAAATGTGAATAGTATAGAATCTAGCGGAAAACGAAAGCAGCTGTAGAAATAATGCTACTCTTTGGAGCTCTCCACGGCTGGCACGGGATCTTTTTTCCATGTTACCCATTCTGACGTCGACGGCAAGTAAGGCTCCGAAGCCAGGGACTGCATCCAAAGCTGGGGGCGTTTGATTTGAACTGATCCGAGCGACTGAGACCAGGCTGTCGAAGAAAAGTGGATCCCCGTTAGTGACGATCTGCGGGTGGTTGATGGGGGGCGCGAAAGTTCCACGAGCAATCAGCGGCGGGTTCTGGTAAGGCCGACATGGCCGATCGCTGGGTCAGCCAGCGGAGTGGAGACATGGCATGAGACGATGGACGAGTGAGGTGATGTCCAAAGTAAGATAGAGTAGTATCCCAGGCCAAGACGGTGGTATTAGCAGGATTTATTCAGCCTTTAGATCCCGTGGCATTCTGAATCGGATGGAATGCTGGAATCAACCCTGATCCACAATTGATCTTAAATCGTGAGTTGAACTAGCAGGAATGAGGAATGAAAGGGGATGGAATGTGGGCAGAGACATCGTTTTGTCGCATGCGGTCGAGAAGAAGAATTTGGAAGGAGAGCGAGAGAGAGAGACAAGTCTGCAAGGACAACATCTCCTCACCGCCCAGGAATGATCCATCATCTCCTTTCTTCTCTCTTCACGTTGTCCATCACACATGATGAGTTGGGCATTCCTTTGCTAGGAAGTTATACCTCGAGTATCTACTATGAAAGATGGTGGAAATTCCACAGGACGTCACAGTTCTTGCATGTGCGCGAGCTGTATCAATACTCGACCATCTCCATTCACTCAAATGCCTGTATAACAGAACAATTAAGTAGATTGGAAGTTACATGGCTAGTTACCAAGTACTACATTGGTACTCACTGTGTACATACTAAGAGGTCAATCATGGTGTCTCATGAAGCCTATAAGTACGCTCACTAAAGTGGCAGGTTCTCTATGAAACATAGTATTGCAAAGTAAATACATATAGCAAGGTAACACTCATACCTCGACACACTGCTCTAAATAATTCAAAGTCAATAATTCGGCGAAATCAACAATACAAGTCCGGGATCCGAATCGCTCATGAAGAATGCAAAATGCAAAAAAGGGGAGATCCAAAACGTTAGTATACATGATACGTGAGCCCGTAAATCAGATAGGAATCAGATCCTAGAATGGCGTAGCGGTCGTATATCGTGAAATAAGGAACGATAATCATCTTTTGTTGTTCTTAGTGTTGTTGTTGTTGGGGGGGGATGGAGGAAAGTCAGTGTCAAATGCGAAACGGCACATATCCGTGAAGTCGGCATAATACTGAAGGCATAGTGAGTTGTGTACGATTACAGCGCTATCAGCTAGCCACTATGGCAAGCTTAGACTGCAAAGTCGTTCGGAGTCTCGTGGTGAGAAAAGTGGATAGCACCGCGCCCTGGAAACCAGGCATCATGCAGAGGGAGGATAAGGTTGGGGTTGACGTATTTATTCAACCGGAGGCCCAGCGCTTGCCCGCCGATCCGGATGGGAAGGGAGTCGCGGTCAAGGCCGGACGGAGGGGAGAAAGTTGCGGATGAGGAAGGCGAGATCTCTCCACTACTAGTACTCTCTGGGCCGATGCTCTTCAAAGCAATGAACTTGGTGAGGGGCTCGTAGCTGCTCGCGAAGAAGTAGCTGAACCACACAGTTCCGGCCAGCAAGGGGACCAAGAGCAAAGACCGGGCAATTGACTTCCGCAAGGCGAGAATGCCAACCATTGCAAGCTGGAACAGCATCAGACCAACCAGGACTCGGTGGCAGATCATGGGCCATGCCCGTCCGGTGGAGTGTTGCTGATGGTCCATGGCGTACAACAGCTGGTATTTGTAAATGAACTGTCCGATCGTGAAGTAGACTAGCCCGAAGAGACAAATCAACCAGGAGCTCGGGAAAACGCTATATACCAGGCAGATGTTGAAGATCAGGATCGTTTGCGGAATGGAATAACCGTAGCTGAACTCGGGCGGTGCCGACAACTCAGCATGCTCCCGTGGCGTTTTGGCCCTGAAGAGACGGAATGGATACGCTGCCACGCTCCCAAACTCCAACAAGCGGAAAGGGAAAATCCCCACGCCCTGGAGAACCAGGAGATTCACGTAGAACGGAGTCAATTGTTCCAAGGACCCCGCCAAGGTATACGCGATCGTGGTGGTGTCTTTAAACGCATCGCGCAGGTTCTCCCAGACACCGTAAAAAGTGGACGCGGTCCCGAAGACGGTGAAGAGAAGGAAGAGGTTGAAAAAGGAGAAAAAGAAATTCTTCGAGATGATCGACAGCTCAATGTCGCCGCGCGACGTCATTCCTTGCATATGCGATAGCCCTGCATTCGGTCAGTAGTGTCCACCCGCCTGGCAAAGAGCTTACGTACAGTTATACAAATAAGGGACAATGACAGTCATGAGTGACAGACCCAGTGTCGGTAAACCGGTCTGAACCAGGGACATCAAGACCGGATGGCGAGCCAGCAGGTCGGCGAACTGGGGCAAGAATTTTTCGATGGTTTTCAACTCCAGCAAGGATGCAAAGGGAACGAGCAGCACCGACCAAAAGATAGTCAGAAAGCCGATCAAGATAGTCACCGACCAGGACCGCATCATCCGTTTGGAACGCGGCACGTATGTGTTCTTCCAGACAACGTCCGCTGGCGCGGGCGCCAATCTTGCCAGCAGGCGCATCGGATGCGGGTCCAGGATTGCCTGTATAACCATCTGGGAGGCGGCGATAGACTCCATTGTCACAAAGGCCAGCTCGGTAGGAGGATAGATCAATTTGCGAGCGTGTTTGATCGCCTCGTCGATTCTTCGCAGTTTCTCTTCGTAGTAATCGATCTCGTCCACGGTGCGGTAGCGCAGTTTGAGTGGTCCATACCAGAGACGAATCGTTGGCCGTGCGTTCGCATCGTCGGTGGTATGCGACCGTCCGTTGTCCGACAGGAGTTGCCTTCGTTCACTGTCGTCTTCTGATAGCAGACTGGCGCCACGCCGCCGCCGGTGTTGTACCAGTGGTAGCTGGCTTTCGTCCAGCTTCACGCGCTTATAGCCCACATGCTTAGCCCAAGCGCGCTCCAAATACCGTATAATCTTCATTCGCTTCTCAACCAAATGCTCAAGGGCGCCCCAGTCCCGACAAATCGTCACACTCTGAACCTTCCCAACGTGTAGGCCTTGCATGAAATCCCTGATCGACTCCTCAGACCGCATCTCCGGGGGGATCCCTGATAGACGGATGGTCCGATCTGTCGTGCTCGCCTGATTCCCGAGATACTTTTGTCGCGTCCTGATGACGTTGTCCGTTTCACGGAGCAGTAGGTAGATCGTCAGGCCACTGAATATGTAGCCGAATACCACGTACATGGACAGATAACTGGGATCCAGCATTAACTGATCCTTGTCGTCGAGTGGCTCACTCCCGTCCCAGCCCGGGATCCCATTCTTACCGGTAAACTTGTAATGGACGGGGAGGAGGATCAGGACGGCGATCGGAAGGAGTGCAAGCAGAAGTCGGATCGAGAATTTGAAGAACGAAAGGAGCTGTGTCGCCGATGGGTTAGCTTGTTCGACTCCTGACCATTATGAAAACCGTGTACATACAACATAGGCATCTAAGCCGGCAGAGTGCAGCACATCCTCATCCGTTATCCTGTATAGCGCAGGGATCCAACCGAAAAGACTGTCCGGGAGTTCCGGGAGGTGTGAGGCGGCGCAGCGTTGTCGTCGTCGGGCAGCGTACAGTTCGGTCCATTTCGGTCGTAGTATCTAGAACAAGGTGAGCTTTTGGTTAAGAAACCACCACGGTATAAGTGGACATACACAGAAGGCAAAAAAAGCAGTCAACCCGAGCGCTAGACTCAGCACGAGTTGAGTGTAGAGATCGCGTTGCCCGCGAGTCTGATCCCCCCAGCGTGGCTCGTGCGGGTCGTCTGGTTTCTCTATGACCACAGCCGCGGCAGTCAGAATTTCCGCCGCAGCGGAGCTTGTAAGAGACATGTTCTCATGGAAGGTCGATGGTTGTTGGCTAGATCACAACAACATATGGGAGGCGATCTTCGTAACGGCAGGGATGCGGCGCCCAAAGAACTGACGTCAGGGACGGATAAGAAGACGACCTTATGCGGAAAGTAAGTCCGCTCTGGCAGTGATATCAGATAATATCTGGTGACTAACTGATAGGGAGAACTCAACACGAGTGACACCACTTCAAAAAAAAAATAGGATGATATGGTGAAAAGAAGAAGTCGTTGGGCCGCTGGGTTTGTTTTGGAAGAGCTCACTGGGACAAGTGTACTGCCGATCCTTTCAAGTGGGATTAGCTCCGCCATGACGGGTTTAGCTTATCGGCTGGAAGGCGGTCTGGGTCTATCCTCATGTGTAGATTGTCGACTGCGACCTTGGCAGATGTCGATTGACTGGCAACTGGAGGATTATTCTATCAATTCTCGTGTCATAACCCAGGGAAGATCTCTTTGTTGACTCTATCGGGGGATATCTACTCAATATAAGGGCTACCAAGTACAGCTCAACCCAAATCCAACACATGTCTACGACTAAGGATCCAGCACAGACCACCGCCAAAGCCGAAAGCACGGCATAGATATCTAGTTTTAACCCTGAATACATTCATAATGGAGTACCTTCAGGTCAGGGTACTCCCGCTAGGTCGTGTACACTTGTCTTGTTCATACACTCTTCATGTTCGACTACAGCCAACAAAAGGTACTCGTGGTCCGAGGAGCGTCCCTGGGAACGATGTAACCCTCACACATGTCTTCTGTGGCCGTATGTGCGACACATCGGGTCACAATATGCCGCGGGTGAATTTCGAGAAGAAAACTCTTAAGGGATGCATACCGGTCTTCCTCTGTGGCCCAAGTGCAGGAGTACTCGTGTGGGAACAGTGTAACTGGAATAGTGAAATAGAGGCTATATTCGGCAATGTTTGTCTATCTTGAAATTAAAACTGAAGACTAACATCATATCATATAGATTTGAGTTTGAGCTCACAACGCTGTCTAGATCGACACTGATCGGCCATGCTGTCTTCAACGTTGGAGACTCCCTATCGAGCCGGTCTTCTATGTAAACCGACCATTACCAACACCTCAACTCGGCCGATATTCTCCAACGACCGAGCATTCTCCAACGACACAAATAGAATGAGATTATGATCTAACATTCCGTAGACTGACGAGAGCGTTGGATCATGGCGCCGAAGTCACATATTCAGACTTGAACGGTACATATCCACAGCACTCCACCCGCCTAGCCAAAAACAGCTCATGTGGAGTCATACAACTATGAAGGCTACCAGCTACTACATCCGTCAACATCCGTCTTGTCTGCAGCTGGGATGTGACATTTGTTAGCATGTCTTATTATCTTGACCATTCGACCGAAAACACCAATTGGCGGGTGAGGTAGGTCTTCATATCCAAACGGATTCTGAGCTTCTGCGCCGAACTACGCACAGCACGTATTTCCATGGGAGTGAAGGCACACAGACCTTTCGTATAATGCATCGCATGTATGCGTAAGAGTGAGTTATCAACATATAACAGGTATGGCATCACGCAAAGAACCACAGGGATAAAACACATGCATCCAGCGTTCAACGCCAAGGTGCATCCACAGTAAAATCAACAAAAGGCATGAAAATTCCCTATAATCCCATCTCTTCAAAAAAGACAGATAGGTAGATACTCCGACATCCCTCCAGCGTAGTCGCCCTATTGCATCACAATCAGCCAAGCCTACAAAGCCACGCGACGAAATCCCCAACTTCTCCATCGAGTCTCCCCGACAGTTACTCACACTGAGACTAATAAGCATCCAAATTCGACACCCTCCCTATCCTCCGCTTCATCGAAGAGATGATACTCTGTCGTCGCTGAGATCGCGTCATATTCTCCTCGGCCAGCATCATGGATATATTGGTGTGACTATCCGCCTGGTGCGCTGACCCGTCGCTCGGGGACTCGACAGAGGTGGAGGAAGAGTCTCGCTCGAAATCTCGCTGGGCGGACGAGCTGTCGAGGGGAAATGTGTCGAAGTCGAGGGTGGGGAAAGTCATTTTCTTTTTTAGTTTATCCTTCTTTTTCGCTTTTCAACCTTGTATGTCTCCAAGCGTCCGCTCTCTTCCTCTTTCTCTGAATGGATAAGAGAACAGCTCACAGAACGACCTATGAAAACTTGACTCAATAGTATAGCCGGACTCCATCCAGACCCCCGAGCCAAACCAACTATTTATGTCCCTATGCTGACAACGCTGACCGACCCCATGACGTAAGGTACATACTACCAAGAACGCAGCATGATCCACCCACCATGGAAAACCCAGCCCGCCAACCCTCGCGTCTGGAGTATAGTTAGTTAGTGTGCTTGTGAAGCATGTGTGAAGCATGCGTGCACGGTCAGCTGGTGCGGACCCTGCTGTGGTTCTCCACCTGATAGGAAAGGATCTCCATGTTGTGTGCCGGGCTTAGCTGACTTTTCTTATTCTATCGACCCTGGGAGTTGAGAAGGGTCTTGTTTGTGATACAGGGGTGGGGGGTAGACTCGTATAGACCGTGGACCCTGCTTAGAGTGTAGTACAAATATATCTAAACTTTTTTCCCGTATGAGGTGCAGTGATGCGAGAGGTTCGTAGGAAGTGTGGATTTTGACGGAGAAAGGGGGAGGATTGCTGAGCTGGCATGTCATACGAGATAAGCTGATAGGTACTACCCTCATACTTGGCGGTGACTTATGGGAGCTGAACGGTCTGGCATGTTCGTGTGGATTTCTAAAAAGTATGCAGCGCAAAATGGAGTCAAGTATGTGGTTCGAATTCTATCTCCAGCATGCAGTGCAGTGCCTCCGCCAATCGATATCGAGCCTGATATCTACACCACTCAAATTGATCCCCTGGTTTAACCTAAAATGGATACACGACAGACTCGTCAAACTCCCAGGAGGAGAGGTGAAGAGTGCAGTGTATGCCATTGGGTAGGGTCGAGTGTCTCATGTTGGTTGCAGTGTATGACAGCCTACTCGGGTCTCGACCGTTCAGTAGCAGGGCTCAGGTCAGTTACGAGATTGCATATATGCACATAGTAGATCAATAGTATTAGCAGATATTATCAAGTCTTTCGTGTAAACCACGCTCAATCACTGTCTACACACCACAATTACTCCATGTTAGTCGCGAGCTGAAATACTAGATATCCCAGCTACGCATGTTGCGCAATTCTCGATGCATCATAATATAGATCTAGCAAGCACCCTGCAGACCACGCTTGCGTCGGAGACTATACCGTCACAGTTAGCAAAACAATTAATCAAGAAATAAACTTCCAACGCCTGAAAGAGCCACTCACAGAATCCGCACAGTACGCCCCATCGCGATTAGTCAATTCGGTAAGCCCCTTCCACGGACTCTCTCGAAGAGCACGCTTACACCCTTCCAACCGCCTCGTAACCTGCTGGAAAGACTCAATCCGCTCCTCCGCCGTCTTCCGCCGCATGAGATCAAAGTGCAAGAACGCGCGCAGGAAGTACCCCCGCTGCCAGACCCACTCTGGGCCCTGGTGGTAGTTTCTCCCCTTGGAGGTCGCGAAGTCGGTCGAGTCTTCGGAGTTGTTGTAATTGGGGCGGTAGTTGAGGTCGGATGGGTCGAGGGTGGCCATGCCCATGGGTCCGCAGAGGACTTTGTCGGCGAGCGCGATGGCGTTGAGTGCTTTGGATGGGGTGAAGAGGTCGGGCGCTACTGTCATTGCGATGGGGAAGTTCGACCGCAGCTGGTAGTCTTCGTAGGGCTTGCCGGACTTGTATAGGTCTTTGTAGATCCCGCGACGGTTGATGATGCTCGGGTCGATGTCGTACTGCTGGTCTTCTTTGGGGTTGAGCGGGACGTAGTAGCAGCGTTCGAAGCTCTGCTTGATCTTGGATGCCCAGTCGCGGAGAGTAACCGACGAGCCGTCGTCGAGGTCGACTTCATCGTATGAATAGAGTCCACGTTCTTTCAAACCTGCAGCCCAGGTTAAGGCACTGTAGACAAGCCCGGTGATCTCGATAGCCGCCCCGTCGCGCGGTGTCCCGGGGACGCCCTTGTTTCCTGCTTTTTCGCTCTCGCCCATTTTATCCTGCCAGGTGCCGCAGTTGGACTGGCTTCCGCCGAAGATCAGCCCCGTTTCCCAGTCGACTCGCACGTCGATCTGGAAACCGTCGGGCTTCATCTGCACGTCTAGATCTGGTCCAGCGTTATATTCCCGGAATGAGAGACCACGGGCGTGTCGCTGGAAAACCTCTTGGATTATTTCAGCGATCGTCGAGTGCTGCGAGTAAGCTCGGGAATCATCGAACGGAAACCATGTATCATCGTAGGGGAGGAACCGGCGAGGGACCTTCTCCTTCAGAATCTCCATCCCATTGGGCGCAATCTCCGTGTAATCCTGTATACTCTGCAGAAGGAACCACACCGAGTCTCGCGAATTATAACGCGGTAGTTTCCCACTACTCAGCAGATTCGGTATCATCCCATGCTTGAGAACGCTAGCAAACGCAAGAATATGCTCCTTCGCGACATCAAACCGCCCAGTACACAGAAGCAAGCCTCGAAGCGAGATGAATACATCCCGACCCCAGCATCGCGCCCAGTCGGTGGCGAAATGCGGCAGCCCAGCCGCAAGACTGGGCACAAGTTTAGTGGGCCACAACGACGCCGACTTCACGTAGCCCGTCTGCTGCACGCTGACCATTCCCAGCTGGTGGATGAATTCCTGTCCCTCCTGGATATTGCTGCCCAGCAGATGGATGCCTCTCTTCCACGCGGCGTTGTAGCCAGCCTGGACGATGAGGGCGAAGTATCGTGGCAGGAGGAAGCTGGGTAGCTCGCGGACTGGCTGGAATCGTTCGCGGAACCATGTCGCTGGGGCGAGGAGGTTTGAGTAGCCTTCTTGCTGCGCGGCTTTTTCTAGGCGTCCTACGATGTAGTCCAGTGCCCATTGGCCTTCGCGAAGGTTGTCGCAGATCGGGTGCCCGAGTTGGTTGTACTTGACGATGTCTTCGAGGGCGCTCCACCATCCTTGTAATCCAGCGTAGACGAGAGAACCGTGGTTGGGGATGGAGTAGGTTGCGTCTTGCCCGTTGCTGGAATCTCTTTCCTCTGCCTCGCAGCGGTAGAGGGCGAAATTCAAATCAATCAGACTCAGCTTGGAGAACGCTTCGTCCGCGTCCTTGGTGATGTAGTTATCGAGTCCCACGGCATGTTCCGCAGCTGGAATGGACGTTTCAAATAGCGCGATGGACCCAGCCGTGAAGTTTTCCAACGTGGAGACAGTGCTATCGCTGCCGTTGAACTCAACCTTCGTGCCTTCGAACTCACGTACTCGACTCGGTAAGCCCCGTAGATACGATTTGTCAGCCATAACTTCTCGTTTTACCTCTTCCCGGGTATCGACTTCCAACTGCCACGCTCCCAGACTCTTGACCCGCGTTCCAACAAGATGAGTCGCTGGTAACTGATCCTTGCTGGCATGGCCCGGGAACGCCGTATGCGCTATTAAAAAGACACCCTTTCTCGTCTTCGGATCGACCCTGTGCACGGTGATGTACTCGCCATCGTGATGGATATGCGTCTCGTCATAGCCCTGGACACCCATCGTGGTATGCAAGTGATTCAAAAGCCTCTTAACGGCCCCAATCCCCCCCTCCAACGACGACGAGTCAACATCCTTATCCTCCGAAAACTGCGAGAAATACAGTCGTTTCTCATGCACGAGATCCACCAGCTGCGGATATATCTCGTCGTAACCCATGACGCTCCCAACCGCTGAAGCACACATAGCGACAAGCGCCGCGTTCGGAAGCGTGTCTATCGCGGTGCGCTTCTGCGCTGGAACCTCGTTGTCGTGCGTGCAGTCCATGAAGAGCGCCTGGACGGGGCTAGGTCGGATATGGCGGATGGTTCGCTGGCTGTCTTTTTCACCGAACGATGCGATAGCGTGGCTGCTGCCGGCAGAGGGCAAGTCGAGGTCGAAGCTCCCGATGGGGTGGCCGCCGTGGCGATGGACGAGTCGGCTCAGCTCCGCCGTGCTCCAGGCTTGCATGGCCTCTCTGATCAGCGCGTTGATGCCGAGGCGTTTGACGAAGACGTAGTCTGCTTCTTCGGAGCCGGTGAACAGCTCAGCGAAGACTGTTAGGTTGGGTCGCACCTTGCGTGCCTCGTCAAGCAGGTACTCTGCGACCACCAATGGCGTTGAATGGCAGTTGTCGATGCGGAAGCCGGAGAAGTACTTGGCCATGAGTCGGGTGTACTCTGCCATGTAGTCCCACAGGAAGGGGTTGTCGTCGCGGCTAGACCCGTATCTCAGCTTGACGCAGTCGCCCCAGACGATGACCTCGCGGCGCAGATACGCCCTCGAATCGGGGCCGGCGTTGTCGCGCATCGCGTCGGCGTTCCAGATCCATCCGTTGTTAGCCAGTGCCAGCGCCTTTTCGTTGTGCTTTTTGGTGACTGCGTTGACGGGGAGTCTTGTGAAATATGCCTCCACGAGAGGGTTTTTGTCGGTGACAGGGCCCAGCTTCGGCCCGTGGTCGTCGATCCGGAGGTATTTGATGCGGTTGAACAGTTGATCCATAATCACAGCGACATCATCATCGTACTCCTTATAGAACGGCAAGTTGACTTCGTCCAGAATCTTCGACAGCGCGTTCTCCGCCAACGAGTAATCGGAACTCGCACGGCGGAACGGACCGAACATGGCTGTCAAAATGGCGGCGCCAAATTCCTTGTCCAACGACCGCTCGAACCGTCCCAATATATTTTTCGAAGTGGGGATCCCATGCTCTCGAACCAACCTCGCTTGCTGCGCCAAGGGCCAGCTCTTGAAGCCATCGAGACCCAAGCGCGCCCACCGGCCGGTGTTCAAATCGACCGTCCCAGCCTCTCTCCAGCTATCCACTGCTTTCACAAGATCAGCCCGAACATCGATGACATAAAACTGCCACAGCTGCAACTTCTTAATAACCTGATCCTTGACGGCATTCATCACAACAACCAAGTCATCCACAGACTTGAACTCAGTCGGAAGACCTTGCGCCTGAAGATCCTTCCCAAACCGCAACAGAGCCGTATCAAGATCCAGAGCTGCCTCCAGCCACGGCGCCGTCTCAACGCTATACCCGGCCTCAGGGTGCTCCTCCAGCCATTGACTATTATGCGCGGTATGGTTCCAAACCACATCGGTCAACGACAGCAGCCCGTACTCGTTCTCCATGGTCGACACCAACTTAGCCACGTCTTCTTCACCATTAGGAAAGCAGTCCTCGTCAAACTGGAGCTGGTCAAAGATACTATAGGGGGAGTTAGACGCCCCGCGCTGCATCAATGGCGTGAAATGCACCATATTGTAATTGCGCTGGCTTATCCCCCGCAAATGCTTATCCCAGTCTGTCGGATACCGCCCCATAAATTTCGATATCACCGAGAAGATCGACAGCGCGTTGAGAGGCAGATCGCGACCGCGGACTGTCAGCCGCGGCGACACATCGATGTAGTGCACGGGCGTCCGCTTCGGCTCTTCCGCCGCAACCGCGGAGACTGAGAACGCAGGCAGCGGTGCATATGTAGTGTAGAACGCGAAGCACCCGGGACGGGTGATGGGGACATCGATCTGGATGTTCTTGTTGAAATCGGGCTGTAATCTACGGGCTGTCTCAGCGAGGTGTACTGGGGGTGGGGGAGCAGCTCTTGAATTCAAGAGTAGACAATGCAATTCCTTACGTGAATCTTCGAAACGCCGTCCGATCGAACTCTTTGCCCTCCTCTGGGAGGTTAACCCATAGCGCCCCATCTCTGCAGATCGAGCTGCTTCCCTCGATCACGAATCGCAGCGTGTACGGCGGGGTTGTCGGGGGAGGGAGATAAATGTATCCCCCCGGGACGTCGGGAGAGCCATCATCTTTCAATGGCAAGAGATAAATCTGCTGCGAGGACATTGTGACTGTTGTAGCCCAACAGATTTGGAATTGTGATTGTAATTGTGGTGGTGGTGGTCTCTGAGAGCTCCTCCTAGCTAGAGGTGAGGTGGTGTTTAAATCTCACCACTGCGATGCAAGACAGCGAACTCCCCTAGAAACTCCCTCCCTAAAAGATAGCAAATCCGACAAAAAGCTAGGGTAGCGAACTAATAAGAGGGGGCTAGCAAAGAGGGGCAAACCAAGGCAGTCGAGCGTGAAATGCAGGTTTTTGGCCGCTTTTGTTGTTCCTGGGCGAAACCCCGCGGAGGGTCTGACATCATATAAGACTTGCATGATCCATCTCGGTCTCGAACTGTCTCTAAGCGCTCTAGTATCCGCACGGACCGCAGAGGCAAAATGGCTTGAACTGGTTGGGCCCTCAACCAACGGAGTATGGTTGAAAATGACACGGTTGAGATATAAATAGTGAAATAAATAGTGAATAGAAAGATAGATTGATATGGTAACTCTATGGATATATATAATCGACAAAAAACAAAGCAAAAGGCACCGGTCTATCTGCGAAACGGAAAAGAAAAAAAAACACCCGGCTTTATCATGCGGCACACATCCCAGATGGCCCCAATTTTAGAACGATGAACGGAAGCGAGATCGTAAAATACCATGACAACTGTCACGGCAGGAAAACATCAACTTATGCATGTCAGCCCTTAGAGCTTGGAGAGCACGGCATGGCTGGAACCACCACCGGCGGTCGTTCCGTTGGCGCTATCACCCGCACTGCACGTGGGTTTGCTGTTCGAAACGAGGATTAGCGTCTGGTCCTGTTGTTTGAAAAAGACGGTGTAAAGAAAAGGGCTATTTACCGCTCAATGTAAGAAGGAATGTCCTCGACTGCCATGGAGCCTTGAAGGACGCCTGGATGCGAGTTAGCAAATTTTAAACGGGAGAGAATGGTGGGGTAACGTACGGTAAACCGCAGTGAGCAGAGGGAACTCCTCCTCGGAGCCCTGTCTCTTCAGGAAGCTGTTGACTTCGATGGCAGTCAGAGTGCCCTGCAAGCTCTGGCCGTTGAGCTCGGTCTCCTCGACCTTGGAGATGGGCTGCTTGCGCTCAATGCTAAGCTTGGCGCAGCGGAAGTTGCGGCCCGCCGCGCAGCTGGTAATCATGTCGGCCACGCCGGCACTCTCCTCGGTGAAGGTCCGGGTGTTGATCGTGTTACCGAAGAACATCTCACCGAACTTGACCATCTCCAGCAGACCGACCCGCATGATGGCAGCCTTGGCGTTATCGCCCCAGCCCATGCCTTCGACCCAGCCGGCGGCGAGCGCGACGACGTTCTTCAGGGCACCGCCCAGAGAGACGCCGGCCACGTCGTGCACCACGCGGATGTGGAAGTAGGGGCGGTGGAAGAGAAGCTTGAGGGTGTTGTGATCAATGGGGGGGTAGTCGGAGGGAAGAGCCTGCAGCTTGGTCTTGGACATCTGGCCCGAGACATCGCGGTGCTCGAACTCGGCCAAATCGGTGGTCGAGGCGGAGGGAGTGCCGGTCGGGGAGGGCCCCTTGGAGGGAGCCTTGGAATCCAGGTGGGGGGGATCGTAGGCAATGCTGGACTCGGACCACTTCTCCCGGGCGACCTCGTTGGCGATGTTGGCACCGGAGAGAGCACCGCAGTAGATGCCCAGGATGTTGCCAATGGTCTCGGAGAAGAGGCTGATGCCCGACTCCCTCACATCGACACCCTTGATGCAGGAGATACCACGAGCATAGGGCAGGATCTTGCCCTTGATCTGTTCACAGGTCCGGATGATGAACTGATGGGGCAGGTTGAAGACCAAGATGGTGCTGTCCTTGACAGCATCGACCACGGAGGGGTTGGCGTGCAGGTTGGAGGGAAGAGCAACACCCGACAGGTACTTGACGTTCTCATGGGTTTGGTTGATGATGTCGGTCAGGTTCTGGGGGCCCTGGCAGAGAGGCGACGAGGGGTTGTAGTGGCGGGAGTTCTTGGGGATCTCGACCTTCTCCTCGTGCACCCACATCTGGACATCCTTCTCGAAGACGGAATCATTGCTAGCCGCACATTCGGCGACGATCTTGGCGATAGCGGTACCCCTAAATATTATTAGCATAGCTCGACAGATAACATCCTCGTTGCTTTATTGCTTACCAGTTGCCGGAGCCCACCACGGTCACCTTGTGCTTGCGCTGGTAGGGAGAGAGAGAAGCCATGATGTCGTTTATGCTGTGAGAGAATTGAGATGGAGGTAGTAAAGTCGATCGAAAGGAGGAAGTTGAAAAAGGTTGAAGTGGATGGGGACCCCGGGCTTTTAAAGTGCCTGAAGGGATTGGCCGCCACCAAGGGAGAGTTGGGATAGAACGAACGAATGGGAGGGCTGGAAAGACGGGGAACCGAGGTCGAGCTGCAGATACGCTGAGGCGAGGAAGGCAAGTCCGGCGAGAGAACGACATCCACAGCGGTTTCCCTACAAATGGGGATGGCAAACCTGTTAGCAGAATTCGGCCGTATCACACTGATGCAATTTGGAACCAAAAAAGAGTGGATTCGATACCCGTGAATGTGGACCTCCTGCTTGTCCCGAGGGGAGAGACTAAACCCGATAGAAGAGATTCCGGTGAGAGAAATGGCGATCCGGTTGCCGGTCTCAGGCAAGGAGGGCGGTTTGACGGGAAAGTGTCCAGTACGTCACTGCGGATTGAGGTTGGGGTAAAAACCGTAGGATAAATAAAATTAAATGGAGATCGAATGCTCGTGGAGTCTCACTAAGGAGAACTAGGATGAGAGCAGTCCGATGTCTCCATATGATTACTGATACAATATCCAGTTCAACCAGATTCCTACTCTCGAATTGATTCCATCAAATAAGATAGAGCAAAAAAGGAATCAAATAGGAATCTAAATAGGTGCAAACTCGGCGTCTACACTGTCATACTAGAAGAGGAATAGAATTGAGAGAAACCTGGTTCCAACGAGGCAAACGGCATAATTCGCCATCAAACAAGAAGCATAAAATTTATAAAATATCAAAAAAAAATAAAAAGAAATTCAGATCAAATAAAATCATTAATAAAAAAATCAATAAAAAAGAAAATGAAAATTAAAATGAAAAAAAGACGCAAAAGACGGCAGAAAGGTGGAGCATCATGTGGGCGGTGAGGGGTTACCCCCAGAAACAGCAACCGCCCGTCCCAATCGGGCTTAGTGGCGAAGAAAACCCCTCGGAAGCCGCCACGCAAAATTATCGTGGTTCACCCGAACTTCTCGTCGATCTGCTCGCCTTTTTGCTCTTTTTTCCCGACGGCTCGTGGATACCGCCGTCTCTACCCTGTGCACACGACGGTACTACCTGAGGTGCTTGCGCTGACTGAACTCGGTGATCGATCTCAGCATGGTAAGTCAAGCGCTGGCTCCCGTCCCACCCCGGGTAATTTCCTCTTCGACTGACCTGCTTCTTCTCCCGGCGCAATGTCAAAGGCCCCTGTTAGTTCTCTCAAGAAGAAGCAGTCCAAGGTGTCGAGTGCTGGGAAAGGTGCCCTGCCGTCCACCAGGTCGACCAGCTTTGATCAGAATGATGCGCGCGGGTCGAAGAAGGATAGGCGGGCGATGAAGCACTCCAGCTTCGTCACCAAGATTGAGAAGAACTCGCAAAAGTCGTCCAAGCGTCGACGGGCCTCCAACAAACTGGCCGCCAATCTGGAGTCGCTGGCCGATGCGCTCCCAGACACAGAAACGGACCTCCACGACCCCGACAGCCAAGTGAACATCATCAAACAGAAGACCCTGAGGCACAAGCCCGGAGCCATGAAGCGCCGGGAACGACTGGAGAAGTTGGAGCGAGATCGATTTGCGAAGAACATGGCGCAGATGTCTGGCATGCAGGCATCATCATCATCGGCTCCGCCATCCAGCGCAGCGCCGGAGAATGATTCCGGTGCGACCTCGAACCGATGGGCTGCGTTGCGGGGATTCATCTCGCAAACAATGGAGCAACAACCGGCGTTCCGAGGAAACAAGTGAACTTGGGACGTTGGGAGTGTATTACCCCATTCCCCTTGATAGTTTATGATTAGCATCTAGACTACGTGTATCCTGAAGACAAACACCCTGGAGGTGTGGATTCAGGCGTACGAACAACCAGCACTTACACCGTAGACAGTTGGATTGGGTTGAGCATCTACTTTGGGTTCCGGGGTGTATACGTCCGTTCTCTTTGGAGGTATACGTCCCCGGAGATGGAGGGATGGCAGGTCATTCCTCCAAAATGCAGTATGATCTCCTGGGATACCTGCTACCAATCCATACTCGGCACCTAACCGGCGGGGTTAACACTGTTCATGCCCCCACATTCAGAACAAATGCACCAGCTACAAGAGTCATGTTTCTTTTAGCTAATACCAAGTCAAAATCGACCCCTCGCCTAACCTGCACATTTTACCCACGCCCGGGGTCTCCAGATTAACTCCCCGGTTACCCCATCGGGCCCTAGTGTTCGTAGGGCACATATTCCCTGACCGTCCAGGCCCATCTCAGGTCCGAGCAAATGGAGATCCCTACATCTAAACTCATTTCGGCGCTTCCGTCGGAGAGATGGTTTCAAACCGCCCCATGACGTAGTCTTTCTGCAAGTTTAACCGCTAGTCCATATTGCCAAGTGCCTCTTGGTCAGAGCTTGTGTCAACATAACTGTTTCTCCCCGCTTGGCAAATGCAGAAGGTTAGTAGAGAGAAGGTTCGGTTCTGCAGCCTTTTAGCTAATGGCATATGCGTTGCTGGCGATCTAGCCGCTCTGGCCTGCCGCCATGAGGTCACCGAACTTGAAAGTGTGATTGAATTGTTCTGCAAACCCTCAGATGAGACATTTTTCCTGGCTCCGTTATTGGCCGTTACAGCCTCTGTGGACAATTGAGGTGGGGGGAGCTGAGTAGTCCGGCAATTCCCCTTTTAGTTGCGAGCCAAGGTTAAGTCTCCGGGTCTCTGGCGCCTTGCATCAAGCCACCTGCCGGTTGCTGTCATTGTAAAAGCTCTGATTTCTCTCGGATTGCTGTTCTGGTGGAGGTTGGACCGGTTGTATTACGTTCATATTACACTGTGGATCCTGATGTCCGGTCTGGATCACTCGAACCAAAGAAAAGATTCAACAATTTAACCGGTTTTCTTACCCGGTTTCATACTCCGGAGTATATCAGAGAGATCCAGAATTTGATGATCTTCGATGATGTTAAGCGGTGAAAGAAGAAGAATAACGAAGAGTATATTCCTCGCCTCGTTAGAGTCCCAGTGTTCGCATATCACCACTAAAAGCCTGTTTTGACAAGCACGGGCCATTCCTACGGCCATCTTTGCGATCCGAGCTCTCACTCTATCACGCGCATTGACTATCCCATTTCATGGAACGAGGGCAACTCGTCAGTTAGAATGCAATGTTGATATCAGTGCGCTGAACACATGCTTCACTTCGCATATCGTGTCCCTAGAGGACAGACGACTCCCGAGATCAGCCATGCTACGGAGACTTGAAAGACACCCTGACTGATGTGTCTTTGAGTTGGCATTCTTCTTATGCAGCTTCTTGCCGGCCGAATAACCAGGACACCATTCTACCTAAACAGGAGATGCCGAACGAAAGGCTTCAGATCGAGGCGGACATGGCTACGTCTGCTCATTGGACAGGATCTGCCTTGCAAAAGCACACATATGACATCTCCTCATCCCCAGCATAAATGAGCATGCAAGGCATGGCGTTGTCGATGTCCAGGATGGTGTGTGTATTTGGCGGTGTCGGATCAATGTGAACCGATGTCTCCCAAATATATACCAGTATGGGTTCCTTCTTGGCATCATGGAATGCGAACCAGCAGTGCTTTCAATCGTAAAGCCATAGAATCATGACCATCATGAGATCCATAGAAGATAGAGTATCACGGTGGAAGAATACGTACAATGTGGAAGTCAAACGGATAGCGCCGGCTGACGGGGTCCTCACGTGCTGCGGGGAAAGCTGATTGATCCGCCATCTTATCTCTCTCTCTCGGCGTCATCGTCGTCTCCAACTCTCTCCGCCATCAGCCCACTTGCCCTGCCCCTTTCCCCCCCCAACGTCATCAAGATCATTGTAGGAAACTTACTTTAAACTCCTTTTTGATTTCTCTTTTGATCCTGACCCGTCCACTGCATGGTCATGCTACGACTGCCTCTATGGCGCCAGTCGCCGCTCCGAGCGCACCGCTTCCCTGTGGTCCGTTATCGGCGAACTCCCAGCTCACCCGCTCCAGCACGCCCCAGCCATCGCCTCCTGTCTTCCACATCAGCATCTTTCCCTACTCTCTCGCAGTTTAATCGGTCGGATTTTACGGGCCAGCCGTGGTCGGGAAATTATGAAGCAGGGCTCCCAACTGCAGGACCCCTGGGGTCGACTCCGGCTTTCGGAGCGCCGCGCATCACGCCTAAAACGTTGAAGCAGTACCTCGATCAGTTTGTGGTCGGACAGGACCGTGCGAAGAAGATCCTTAGTGTTGCTGTGTTCAATCATTACCAGCGGGTTCAGGAACTGCAACGGCGCGCGGAAGAGAATGCAGAGCTGTTGGCGAAACGGACCCGGAGAGAAGCCATTGAGCACCATCCGCTCGAAGGTAGGACTTTGCACCAGCAGTTCACACAGTGACCCCAAGGAACAATTAAACCCTTATCAAACATTGACTAATACGGAGTAGATGACTTCCCCGGTCAACAGAAAACTCCCTCCATCACCCCTCAGTCGAGTCGGCCGCCACCTTCGGAGCAGCCCGAACTCAACGACACGCCCGCGTTGGAGTTGGAGAAATCCAACATCCTTCTCCTCGGCCCGTCTGGAGTGGGTAAGACGCTCATGGCGAAGACGCTAGCAAGGGTCCTGTCTGTCCCCTTCAGCATCTCCGACTGCACTGCGCTCACCCAAGCGGGCTATATCGGGGAGGATGCTGAGGTGTGCGTTCACCGACTCCTGGCTGCTGCGAACTATGACGTCGAGCAGGCCGAGCGCGGCATCATCGTTCTCGATGAGATGGACAAAATCGCAGCGGCCAAGGTCAGCCACGGAAAAGATGTCAGCGGAGAAGGCGTGCAACAGGCGCTTCTCAAGATCATCGAAGGTACAACAGTGCAGGTGCAGGCGAAACAAGAGAAGAACGCCCCTCGTGCAGGTAGCGCACCCAACAGTTACCCGTCCAACAGCCCCTTAGGCAACCCACCATTCTCCCCACCCAACGGCGGCAACACGCCCCAGAAGGGCGAGGTCTACAACGTCCGCACGGATAACATCCTGTTCGTCTTCTCCGGCGCATTCGTCGGCCTCCACAAAGTCATCATGGACCGCATCTCGCGCGGGTCCATCGGATTCGGCCAGCCCGTCCGCTCGCAGTCCACCGCCAACGAGCGATCCGGAGACTCAGGCGCCTCAAACAATCAACCGATCCCTATCGTCCCGGGATCCGATGAAGAAGCCCTATACAAGAAACACCTCCCATTCTTCAACCCCACGACGCCGCAGACCCCAGACAGCGAACCCGTATACTTCAACGCACTCGACCTCCTCAACCCCACCGACCTCCAAAGCTACGGCTTCATCCCTGAGCTCGTCGGTCGCGTCCCCGTCACAGCCGCGCTATCCACCCTCGCCCAGCCCCTCCTCGTCCGCATCCTCACCGAACCCCGCAACTCGCTCCTCGCCCAATACACAACCCTCTTCTCCCTCTCCGGCATCGAACTCCGCTTCACAACCCCGGCCCTGCACAAAATCGCCGCAAACGCCTTCACAATGGGCACCGGCGCCCGCGCCCTCCGCACAGAAATGGAAGCCATCCTCAGCGACGCAATGTTCGAAACCCCAGGCTCAAGCGTCAAGTTCGTCCTCGTCACAGAGAACGTCGCCGCGCGCGGCGAGAAACCCATCTATCTCGCCCGCGGCCAGGGCGGCAAATTCCACTCAACGATCGCGGCCGAGGAGAGCCAGTGGGAGGATAAAGTGCGCCGCGAGAAGAACAAGGAGAGGAAGAAGAAGGGTGATGATGCACCGGCTAATGCCAGCGATCGGGATGATTCTTCGGACTTTCATGATTATCGCTCGCGAGCGGCCGGTTCTTAGCGTCGACACCCTCTTCGAGCTGCTCTCTATTTTTCACTCACTGCAGCATCTCTTTTTCATTCCCAGGAAGGCACACGCACATATCCAAGTTTATACCAAAATGAGCGCGTTTCCTCTTCTTGTATTGTGACTACCAGTCGCTTATCGTACGGCGTTTCTTGGAACTTCTGCATGTTCATTTCATTCCCGCGTCTCGTCTTTACGATGCTCGGTTTATTATGGATAACATGAATTGCGGGCAATTATTTCAATTTCATTACATGAAATGCATTCATCCACCTTCATTTCTCATTTCTCATTTCTCATTTCTCTTTCTCTCTAGTGAAATCCCCCAATACACGTACATGTGTGGGCGTGCGTGCACTGCCTAATAAACAAGGGGAGAAAAAAATTTTAAAAACAAAAGGAAGAAGAAGAAGAAAGGTACTTTGCATACGTGATATCGTAGCGGTGGGGATCGACCGACTAGTTTGGTTTAATCACCCATAAAAAGCCTTCTCCCCTGCACGAAGACCGCAGAAAAGAACAGAACAGTCGTAGTTAATAGAACAGTCGTAGTAAATCACCTGTATGCCTGCGGATACTGAGGCCGCGAGGGATTCTGCGGATGTCGCCTATCCCGATCCCGATCCCCTCCCTGATCACCTCCCTCGCGCGATCTCCAACTATGGCTGCCACCAGGTCTGGGAGTCTGCGGCGTCGTGGGCGTGCGCTGCGTGGAGCGAGAGTCAGTCGATGACGAAGGCGGTGGTCCGCTCTTTCCCTTGATGATCCAGTCGTATCTCTGATAGTCGATACTAAAGGCGGTCATGAAGGCCTTGGAGCCGTGTTTGACGTCTACGTGCTGCCAGGCGCTCCAGCGCTCGGGAGGGCGCAGATATGTGACTATGTGGAAGTGGCGGAAGACGTGCGAGTTGACGAGGGCCCAGCCGGCGAAGAATTCAGCCAGGTGGTCCGTGTTGCGGTGCTCCTGGGACAGGCCCTTCGGGATGTCTGGGCTGTCGTCTTCGCTGCGGGAGCCGTAGTTTGGGAGGAAGGGGGGCGAGATGACTTTGCTTTCGTGGTATTCGTCGCTGTCGCCGGCGAGGATTTCGGCGTCGAGCTCCCGTTGGCTGGAGGTGTAGCTGAGTTGGAGGATGTAGTGACACATAGCTATCCACCTGAGAGGGAATTGGGTGAGTATTTTTTTTTTTTTTTTTTTTTTTT